>NC_086321.1:111960781-112313281 GCF_036172605.1 Pelobates fuscus | reverse complement strand
TGTGCCCCAGGTTTCACCTTGTGGCTGGTTGCCTTTTTGGCCCGATGAGGTCCCGATTTAATTGCTTAAATCAGCTTAATTGTTGCTGCAGAGCAGGAGCTAACCAGGTCTGCGTCCTCCGCTCTCGGTGGCCAGGCCCCGCCCCCAATACGTAAGGATTTAAACAGTGAGTTGAACATTGAATTGTGAAGTTCAGCCTCAAAGACACGAGCTGTGACTATGAATGGCTGAGTTGGGAATACATACAGTTCACCTATTTTGGCCTTAATTCAGGTTTCACACTAATGAAATTCACTGTTCTTTGAAGAAAACCCTAAACATTTAATAAAATGTACCTGAAAATGAACTACTGGTAGCAAAACTCTAAAAGTCTAGAATAAGCAAGCATTTTGTGTCTGTGTTCATTCCTACATATTTATTTTATTGCCAACCTCCAGTAATTGCTAGTTTAAAGCTGTACATCGTACTGGAATCCCATGACTGTTATATTCCACAGGAAAAACATACAGCTGTCCAGTATCAAAGGAAATAAATCTGCATCCACTCCACACACTGCATTCTTGTCAGGATGGGCCCTGTGGGCGGACTCAGGGGGAGGCCCTGGGGGCCAAGAACCTAAGCTGTGTAAAATTTCTGATGGCAGCCCTGTGTCCAATTAAAATATGTGTAATATGGCTGCTGTACTTTAATCAGTGGCGTACACACAACCCATGGGGCCCCGGTGCGAAAACTGATCCGGGGCCCCCCCCTCCCCCTGCGCGAGCGCTTACTCTGCGCGGGCTGGGGCCGCAACACATGGCGGCAGGCACCTGGTCGCAGGGCTGCGACCCGTGCGACCGCGGTATGTATGCCAGTGCATGCATAAACACATACACTTAAAGGACCACTACAGACACCCAGATCACATCAGCTCAATGAAGTGGTCTGGGTGCCAGGTCTCTCTAGTTTTAACCCTGCAGCTGAAAACATAGCAGTTTCAGAGAAACTGCTATGTTTCACTGAGGGTTAATCCAGCCTCTAGTGGCTGTCTCATTGACAGCCGCTAGAGGATTTTCTGCGATTCTCACTGTGAAAATCACAGTGAGAAGACGCTGAACGTCCATAGGAAAGCATTGAGTAATGCTTTCCTATGGGCGGTTTGAATGCGCGCGTGGCTCTTGCCACGCATGTGCATTCGGAGCTGAGAGGCGGATGGGGACGGAGAGATCCCCTGCGTTAAGGGAGTCCGGCGCTGGAGAAAGGTAAGTGCTTAAGACACACACACACACACTCTCATGAACAGACGCACACATTTACTGACAGACACACACTCAGTAACAGACACACACACTAACACACACACTCTAACACTAACACACACACTAACACACACACACACACACTAACACACACTATAACACACACTCTAACACACACTCTAAAACTAACACAAACACACTCACTAACACCAACACACTCACTAACACCAACACACTCACTAACACACACACTCTAACACTAACACACACTAACACTAACACACTCACTAACACACACACTCTCTAACACTAACACACACACTCACTAACACTAACACACACACTCTAACACTAACACACTCACTAACACTAACACACTCACTAACACTAACACACACACTCACTAACACACACACTCACTAACACACACACTCACTAACACTAACACACTCACTAACACTAACACACTCTAACACTAACACACACACTCACTAACACACACACTCACTAACACTAACACACACACTCACTAACACACACACTCACTAACACTAACACACACACTCTAACACTAACACACACACTCACTAACACTAACACACTCACTAACACACACACTTACTAACACACACACACTCACTAACACTAACACACACACTCACTAACACACCCACTAACACTAACACACTCACTAACACACACACTCACTAACACTAACACACACACTCACTAACACTAACACACACACTCACTAACACACACACTCACTAACACTAACACACACACTCTAACACTAACACACACACTCACTAACACTAACACACTCACTAACACTAACACACACACTCACTAACACACTCACTAACACTAACACACTCACTAACACACACACTCACTAACACTAACACACACACTCACTAACACACACACTCACTAACACACACACACACTCACTAACACTAACACACTCACTAACACACACACACACTCACTAACACTAACACACTCAAACGTTTTTTTTGTTTTTATTTAATCCCCCCAGCCTCCTTACCTGTGGGAGAGCTGGGGGGATTCCCTGGGGTCCAGTGGTGTTGCTGGCCAGGCTGTCACCCGGCTGGCTGGCTGGTGGGCGCGCGAGGGAGCACTGTCCCCTGGGTGCTCCCTCTTCAGCTCCCTCGCGCGCCACGTACTGATGCCGGAGCCGGAAGATGACGTCATCTTCCGGCTCCGGTTTCAGTGCGGTGCGCGAGGGAGCTGAAGAGGGAGCACCCAGGGGACAGTGCTCCCTCGCGCGCCAGCCAGCCGGGTGGCAGCAGGGCCAGCCTCGGGGGGCCCGGAGGTGCCCGGCTCCTGGGCCCCCCAGCAGAAGAGGCTGGCCCTGTGGGTACATACCTGGGTCGCAGGGCGGCCGGGCCCCCTGGTGGGCCGGGCCCGGTCGCAGCCGCGACCCCTGCGACCCTGGTATGTACGCCACTGACTTTAATCCTACATGCCATAAAGCCTGTCTAGAACACTTGTTAAATGACACATACCTCCAATGTGTCCCTATTTAGGAGGGACAGTCCCTATTTTGGGCCCAACTCCATCTGTCCCTCTTTTCTTTTAGAGTGTCCCTCTTTTCCAGGACCTCCATATTCTTGGTGTGTCTGAGTGTACAACAGAGCTCCTCAGTTATAATACTCAATAATAATGTGTCTTTAACCCCTTAAGGACCAAACTTCTGATCATCCCTCACACTGCAGGAAGCCCTCCCACCTCCCAATCCCATCTGCACTTTTGTTAGAACTATTACACTGTTATACTCCTTCTTTTGTTCAGATATGAGGCTTAGTAGTTACATGCAACCAATTTTATTGCTGCACTCTTACTGAAAAATTAATTTATCGGTACTAACAGGGATACAGAAGAATACATCCTCTGCAACATTACTGATCCCCACTGACAATGGAAAAGGAAGAGGGGAGGGGGGGCTGAAACATGGTCAATTGAAACTGAGTGGATGGAGGCTAGAAACATGGCTCTATAGTAAGTGGTAGTGGGCTAGGAATATGGCTTTTTGAAAAGGTGAGGGGCATGGTAGCTACACGCATGGCTAACTGGTAAGGAGGAAAGGGGCCGGACACATGGCTAATCGAAAGGGAGAGGGGAATTGGGACCACAAACATAGCTAAGGGAGATGGGGCATGGGGGCTTCAAACATGGCTAACTGGTAAAAAGGATGGGCACATGGCTAATGATAAGTAAGAGGGGGAAAGGGGCTTCAAACATGTCAAACTGGACTAATAGAAAAGGAGAGGGAGAGGGCCGTGGAAACATGGCTAATGGAAAGGGAACAACCAACAGGGCAAACTGACACATGGCTAATAGAAAGGCAAAGGGCCTGGATGCATGGCTAATGAAAAGGGAGTGTAACTACAAACATGGCAAACAGGATACATGGCTAGTAAAAAGGGAAAAGGGGAGGGTCCTGAAAACATGGCTAATTAAAAGGAAGAGGGGTCTACAAACATGGCAAACTGGTCACATTGCTAACAGAAAGGGAGAGGGAGATGTGGGCTATAAACCCAGTCAATAGAAAGGTAGAAGGGAGCTGGAATCAAAGCTAAATGCTATCCCGAGAATGAAGAGGACTGAGAATCTGAGGTGTATTGGAGAAGGATCTGGGATTTGTCTGGATAGGAGACACTTGAGAATTCTGTGCCTATAGGTACTTGTGATGTAAATCCAGCCCTGGCAAAACCTATCCTATACCATTGCCCCCAAGTGTATCACTTGAATGTCTAGGTTCCCCCACCTTCTCTTGGCTTGTTGTATAATGTCAGTAATCATCTATCTCATTCCCCCTTTTTCCTAACCTCCTTTACCGGTTTTAATTCCTAACAGCTTCTCTCATGGTGTTATTGCCTTTCAAAGTGGTGCCCAGTATATATATATGAATAGCCAACAATCAATTTCCTTGATGCTTGTTTTCAAGCACCTGCAAAGGCAACCAACAGTCATTAAACAGCCTACATGATTGTAATGCATGTGTGACTACAATTAGCATGTGAATATGTTTATTCATTTATTTGTTCAATGTTTGAACAGAATCCTTTCAGTGGAATGTTATATTGTTATCTAAAGAAATAACCCATTGGCAGGAAATTAGTATGTATTCGGTACAGCAATAGAGAGCTACAAATAATTATTATGATCTTGATCTAGAGTTTTAACCCCATTGCAACCAACCAAAACAGGTTTTTACAACTCATTTTAATACTTGGTTTTATTTCTACATTGGGAAAAAAAAGATTTTACGATTATAGTTTAAGATTAGTAAAATTACAACTCATATTGCATTACATATTTTAACTACATCTGGATGTGTAGTGAATATTCACTGACATTCCATCACCGGTAACCGTGCAAAATGAAAAATATTGCTAATTATCTAAAAGAGATATCCATTACCTACCCTTATTCTCAATCCAGACAAGGATATACATTTTGTTAAAAGTATGATTGGTACCTAATTCCCACTTATCTCTGATTAATAAGAGTCTGGATATTTCCTGTTCTGTACTTATCTACAGACTTGATTGATTATATACATTAAAGGGAAACTGTAATAGTAACCAGAACAACTACAGCTTAAAGGGACACTCCAGGCAGCCAGACCACTCCTGCCCATTGGAGTGGTCTGGGTGCCAACTAACACTACCCTTAACCCTGCAAGTGTAATTAGTGCAGTTTTCCTGGCACTGGAGAGTCCCTTTAATGTAGACATGGTTCTGATGTGTACAGCATGTTCCTGCTCGCTTTTCAATGTAAACACTGCCTTTTCAGATAAAAGGCAGTGTTTACATTGGTGCCCAGTAACACCTCTAATGGCAGTCACTTAGATGGTCACTAGAGTTGCTTCCTGTGTGCAACACTGGCGTTCAGACAAATTGATGATTTCAGCCATGGAGGTGGAGCCAGCTGTGGCAAGACCGGTGCAGCATGGGAAAAAAAGGTGAGTTTACCGTTTTTACAGAGCGATCTAAGGGGGACCGGTGACCTAAACATTATATCAGAGTTTTGCTTTTTACATTTATTTCAAGATTTATTTTCTTTCTCTAAGGTTTAAGTAGATGTTAGCCTGCTATAGGCACCCAATCTAGTCTCAAGTATTTCCCAGTGGCTCTGCCTTATTGAGTGAGGCTGGGATATCACATATTTTACACTTCATTATCTAACCAGCTGCACTGTTATTACTTGTGTTGAAAATACTCACTAACACAGATCTACCTATAGTATCTTTATACGTCTACGTTATTTCTTTTGTGAGACTTCAACGTCACATTTTAAATACAAAACAAAGCTAAATTAAGATTTTAATTAATTGCACCTCCATAGTGCAATTAATATTAGCTCAAAATGATAAGCTACTAAATCCACTACGAACTAGGTGGCATCAGGCATGTTAACGTTTATTCTACAATGTACTTATTGGACTAAGTGTGCAAATCCCAGTTCACAAGATTAGTCATACTGTTAATCAAATATATGTTATTTTAATTTGGAGTCTCAAAAGTCACATGACCCTCACAATAGACTGGTGGCGCAGGTATCTTAGACCATTCCTCTTTGTATTTGATCCAAACATTGAAGGCACACTCTAAGCTCCATAACCACTACATTGCCTTGTAGTGGTTATTGTGCCAGGAGTACCTTAGCACTGTTCCAAGGTAAGTGGTCACATCTTTATGAATGGTGTGACACTTACCTGGCTCTTTTGAGGGCCTCATTCTGCACAGCTGTGCTAAACCATTAGTTCATGCTAGCAATGCATACCAATTTTGGACAGATTCATTGCTGAGAGCATCAGGTTATTCACTCATAAGTCATTGTGAAATGTCCATGAAAGCCCTCTCTAAGTTGCCTTCCAACTCTTGATGGAGACGTTCGATGACTGCATTAGGTATACCTATGTGATATGCATGTGTTGTAAAGGAGTTTGTTATATACAATATTAGTGAACCCTCACACTTCAACAATATATATATATATTTTCTAATATTCTTTATTTAGTAAATTACAGAGAACAATAAACAAGACATAAAAAAGCAATATAAAACATAAATATAAAAGAATTGCCATGGTGGCTGTTTGCCGGTACAGTGCATACTAAAATAGTTATAGAAATATTGTGTGGAGTATTGTACAAGCAATTCTTGAAGGCCATTATAGTACAATCCAGCAACCAATGCAGCATGTTAAGTAGATTAAGATCAAGGATAAATTCATTGTCTTTCCTCCACAGGAGTGGGTACATCTACAAGGTAAATCTCCCAACCCACCACACTACAGCAGTCTTACATGTATTGCACATACCAAGTTAATCTAGACCATGGGTCCTCAAACTCCGGCCCCCCTCAGATGTTGCTGAACTACAACTCCCATGATTCTCTAGCTATCTATGTAATTCAAAGAATCATGGGAGTTGTAGTTCAGCAACATCTGGGGGGCCGGAGTTTGAGGACCCATGATCTAGACTGTAAGCTTGTTTGAGCAGGGTCCTCATCAATCTATTGTTCCTGAAACATTTCGTAATTGTCTCAATTATTGTTAAATGTCATCCTTTATAATATCTGAAAGCGGGGCCGAATAAGTTGGCGATATATAAATGCCAATAATAATAATCAGAAAAGGGGAGAATGAAAGGAGGATAGATAGCAGTAAGATTTTTTAGTATACAATGGATTTACAAGAATACATTGTGCCATGGGGCACAGCCCTGCAACAGGGAAGACTGAGGCAAAGTGGGGGGGCAACTAAGGAGAGGTGGGAGGGAAAAAAGAGGATTTTCTGAGTAAAAGAAGAGAAAGGGGAAGCTTGGGGGTGGGTATGCAAATACAAATGCCGAGAGTCCCAGTTGTTATTAAATTATTTTGAGATGTTATTGAGAAAAGACTAAATGTTTCCACCCCCATCTTTTTTTTTTTTTTTATGTTTAACAACAAACATAACCAGAGTCTGGTTTGCTTCCATGATTTTAGCTGCTGTCCTGTCTTCAGTGTGACTTTAGCTACAAGCTTGTTTACAGTTTATGTAATAGAATCATCTGATTTGGCGAGGAGCTAGCTTTGAGGGTCTAAGAGAATATATTTTGGAGGTTGTTGGTTTTTTTTTTTATAAGCAAAGACCACCATGGGCTTTTCAGATTGTAAATAATGTAATCAGTGCTAGCTAACAACAGAGTGTGTATTTTGAGGTGAGAAAAAAAAGGAAATCAACATTGGTAGGGTGTTTATCATTCCTGTAAGAGAAGTATAGGTTAGCATACCCTTGGCCAAGTGTCTGCCATTGGAGAAGGTATGATAATGAAGTTGCCACACACTATAAAAATAGGTTAGAAATAGTGGAGAGTGTTGGGTGCCGAGTCTCATGTAAAGGCACATTTAGAAGGATTGATGGAGTCCTAGAGTGTAAGGTATAATCCTTCAGGTTCTATATATGGATGTAATGGCTTGATTTGAAGAAAAATGAACGTCCTTTTTTATCTAACCAGTGAGAGAACTGACATTACAGATTTATCTAGGGGTCAGCAGCTTGGTATCTCTCTCATGGAAGAGGATTGGATGCTTGATGACACAACTGTTATGTTTAGGCCTCAAATTAACAGAAACGCAAGTTGATTTAGCTGCCCATGAAAAATCTCAATGGGAGTTGTGGAGGAGGCTTTTGTGGAAGAGAGGAGAGGAAAGATGAATAAGAGTAAGAAGGGAAAGCAATATAATGCCCCATGTCAAGAGGGAAAAATGGAAGACTGGAGCTACAATAAATTCCATTGTTTTGTGAGGAGAAGAATACTATATATCAACTTTGTCATGTGATGGAAAGGGGATCCATGTCAGAGATGAAACCCCTAGACCCAGCCTGTCTAGAATTGGTATTCTGGATAGAAGGGATGAAGGAAGAGGAAGAATGCTTTATTGATAGGGGTGATGGTAAGGATGTAACACAGTAAGAGGGGTATAGGGAGCAGTGGAATAGATATAATAGATATTTTTAAGGAGGACAGTAGTTATCCTAAATCATGTGTCATTAGGAATTATGAGTGAGTCAGAGAGAAACTGTTTCAGAATACACGAGCGGCTTGCAATATGTACAATAATATTTCTTTAGTATCCTATTCTCAGAGTACAATATCTAAATAACAAAGGAATACGTGTTTCCAGTCCCTTTGAGCTTTCTAGCTACAGAAGATCCATGAAAAGAAGGGCTGTAGACCACTAGAATAGCATATAAAGGAAATGCAATGTACATGAGTGTGTGCGAACCAGAAAATAGAGCCCAAGAATAGTGCGGCCATCTTGGGGATCTTAAAGTTGTAGAGAAGTTTGAGTCAAGAGTTTGCAAAGGTTGCCTCAGCAGTATATCATAATTTATGGAACCAGAATGAACAATCACATAAGCAAATACCATATTAAGTGCTGTACAAAAAAAAAAAAAATCAAAACAAACACAAAAATTGCTCCATAAGCTAACACTCAGAAAAAGACAACTCATACAACAATATTTTATTTTCACATTTACTGTACATTAACATCACCTGTATGGCTTCACTGTATTGTCATGTTTAAAGTAAATAGCTGTACAAAGAAATGCATATTGTTAAGGCTTATAGAGTAACATACTAGACGTCTTCTTATTGCTATTAAATATCAGCAATAACAGCAAGAATCCCATACCCTCAACACTGCTTGTTCCATGGATTTCCAACATGAAAGGTGCTTTTGGAGTACAGTTTAGTATGCCCAATAAACTGGTCTAGTTATTGATTAGAAAACAGCTGAAAATATTACATATACAAAATATTGGAAAAAGACATATAGATGATGCAGTTAAGTCCCCAACAATTATTTAAAAAAAACCTGCGCAGGGCTTTGCCATCATGCCCAACGAGCCATAGTACTACAGCGTTCATGTGAGCCTCCGTTTTTTTGACATTTTCTGTGTGCTACAAATTGTATTATGGTATATACACAAACCAGGATAAAAACCAGAACAAAACACAATCAACACATACAAAGTCTTTAAATGAAGGAACATTGAACTAAAAAAATAGTGGTAGATAACATCATTAGCACTATGCAAAAGACCTGCTTAAGCATGTAACCTCTACAATGACTATAAAAATGCAAAAAAGTGCCAGAGAATATTCAGTTTCCCAGCAAAAAAATTATCGAAATGTGGCACTGGTTTGGAATATATTACACATATAACTACGGTATTTTACTAAACCTTTGGATGCCAGAGGGCTATGGGGGCTTCCTCCATGCCAGAGTTTCCTTCACCCAACGTACAACAAGCAAGTACAGATGTGGCCTTAAAATCAAGAGAAGGCCTTGCTGTAGAATTTCGAGTACTACTGTACTAAAATGTCTAGACAATCTGCAATATGCAGAACCAAGATATCGTTACACATTGAAGTATTTTTCTGGAGTACCAGAACTTTTTGCATAGGGATCCATCACATATACAAGGGAAGGGAGGAACCAAACCTCTTGTGACTAGTGGTGCTCAAGATGGAGGTTTGGGGGCCACTCTGGCATTCAAAGAGTTAAACTCAAATCACCACAGCTAATGTACAGCTTTCACCACGAACGCCTTTCACTACATGTCCACTCAAGCAATAATGACAAATAAAATAACCAGCATTTCTAAACCACAAAATAATTGCTGATATGCAATTAGCTTTCTAGCTTTCTAAATACCACAAGAATGTAAAGTATCTTAAAAAAGTAATAATTTTGGCATCTTAAAAACAAAAATAATAATAATAATATTCTTTTTTTTTTCTTGGGCTGTAGAGATTCCACAGTCCTCATCTTTTACAATTTGCTTCTAAAAGACCTCTTGTTCTCTGTAAAAGTTGTTATTTGCAACTAATTTACTGTAAAAACAAAGCAATACAAATGTAAAATGTACGTTATATAGTTATATTCCAAATGTTATGCTTGATGTTATTATTGAGATTGTAGGTTTTAATTACCTTACATGATGACCTATCTTAACTGCAATGTTACCGGACAAGTATTTGCCCTCCTGCAGTGCCAGACTACAGAATGGGATTAGTTCCAATGGGAGTTGTGAGCTGGGCCCACGCAGAGTCAATACTTGTATACCTGTTCACACATTCTTACATAAATATAAAATATTTAATGTGTTAGACATATCTGGGGGCAGGTGGAAGCACAGCCAGAGCAACATGCTCACCCACCATGGTTTAACATGACACAGAACTATTTTACTGAACCCTAGAAAAACCTTCCCGAGGTCGTACACAGTATAGATGTAAATATAAAACTGGCACATATATATCGAGCCTGATTTGTTGCCTACTAGTGGTTTTCAGTTTTGCTTTTTTCTTTTTTTTTTTTTTAAGTATCTGGTGATTTTTTTTTTTTCCTAAATAATACTCTATCGATCCAGCCTCACACACTGTCACATCATTCTAGGCATATTTTAAGAGCATTAAATTGATCTTGCAGAAACAAGTTGAGTAATATGTATCACAGAGTTCTCTTGGTTTGGAGAATTAATATCATGTTTTTGTCACTTTTTGTATGCTTGAAGGTTCCGACTGTTTTGTTGGGAATGCTTAGACTGATAACATTGGGTGAAATAGTTTGGGGTGCATTGAGGGCGTGGTGTAAAGGATGAATACGGCTTTTGTTATGGGATAAATAGGCTGTGTATTTTTTGTCAGGGCTTTAAGATGTTGCAGTATGTTTGAATAGTGACTCATGTTAGAATGCGTGTGAATGTGTTCTGTAAGTAGGTGCTGATTTTGAACCAGCTGCCATTGCTGTTTGGACTTTATTGATTTTTTTTTTTTTACTCTCATGCTTGAGTTGGAAGTTATTTAACATGTTTTAATAGTCTCACCTTTGGAATGTGTGTACATCATGTGGGAGAAATAGTATTTTGTGTTCATGTGTGTGCACCCCAAACCAAAACCACAGCGCAATCATAGTCTAATCAGACACTCCACAGTGATCACCTGTTCATGCGTACGCCTTGTGCTGGTTAATAAACCTGCTAAAATCAAAGAATCCGTGTCCTCACAAACTGCTGAGAATTCCATATAGGCCATTTCTGTCCTTTGTCATTGGGAAAACAACATGTCTCCAAACAATCTGGTAGTCATTTAATATAGAAAACAGTAGTCGCATCGGGCATCATTCTCATGAAGATATAGAAGCACATAGTTCTGAAGAAATCAGGTAAAGTATGCTGCTGTCTGAACGATCGATCAGGTCATTCGTTGGTGGAATTCTCTTTAGTGGACAAAGAGCTGTCTCGAACCGGTAGCAAGTCATAATGACACGGAATGTGACTGTTCTTTGGAAGGTCATAGAGATCTTGGCTAATTTTGCTATTGTTATTGAAAGTTCCTTGAACAACGCTCACAGTAGGTTCTGTAAGAAAACAAAACAAAATTTTTCATTTGGAAAAAAGTCAAACAAGGTAAAGGTTTTATTTTTTATAAAGCACAACTCTAGCATGCTGTGTGTCTATGGGACTAGGAGAGAGAGTTAAATTTACAAGCGAACTGTATCATTAAACCACTTCTGAAAAGCCAGCATTCAATAGCATTCAATATTTAAAAACATGTTACAAGCTTCTTTCTGCACAGCAGGTATAAAGTATGATGCTAATTTTGCCTAGTTAGAGGGTACATTTGCCCATGCCTCAAATGCGTGCATATTTAATTAGAAATCGACAAATCATATCTATCTGCAAACAAGCACTGGAAAGCATTACCAGGGAATGGTTGTGTGACCTTAAGAGACATTATTTGTTTAATTTTATTTCTAAAACATCACAATGGTCCATTTGCTGTGTTAGCAATTTTGTAAGATGGTTCAGCTTTTAAGAATTATTTTTCGGATGTCAACGTGCTGTGACATAAAAGTAGGCACTGATCTGAACCACCTTATTAAGTAACAATCCATTCTGACACCTCCTTGTGTATCTCCCTTCAGTATATATTCCTCTTCACTTTTGCTGATCTTATTGTTTCCTATAGTCATTCTTTCTTCTTTCTCCCATTTTCTTTGTTAGTGTCTCTCTATCCCTATCTCACTTTGAACTTGCCATCCTCACCAATTTTCTTACCCTCTGTTGCACCTCATTACCTGCAGTCTAGCTTTACCCTCCTTTCCACTATTTTTCTGCCATCTACTTTTCATTATCCGTCTTTATAATCTAAAAGTCGACTACGCCCGCTTTCATTTAATCACTTTCTATTTTATCTTCCCTCCGCTAGCTTTTTTTCACTGTTTCTCGGTACTGTCATAACTCCTTATGGTAGCATCAGTCTTTAGCTCACTCATTCCTGATTATGATAATGATATATATATAGCAAACAATCACCACAATGGTGCCTCCACATGTGTGTGATATGATTCTTTCTTTTTTTGTGTGAAATATTCCCCCCCAAGGTAACATATCAGTTTTCAATCTAAACTCCTCTTTCTTAGATGGCACCATGTTTCTCTTCCTCTGCCTGGAGCCTATGTCACGTATGTACTATGGCACACATGTACAACATGAGAATCTTGATCCCACAATGTGATACTCCAACAATGATCCCATGAATGCACATTGAGATGCAATAAGCATCTACTGTGCGTCATGCAAGAAGATAACTTTTCCCATCAGTTATCACTAAATATGGTTGGTAGTAGATGGCAACATTGTGGCAGCAGAAGCTCCACCATTTGTCATGTGATGCCATAATACAGCACTCACAATGTATGTCTTCTAATTTCATAGAATGTTCTATGCAGTCTTTACAATTTTTTCATTAACAAAACTGGCAGTGCTGTGAGTTCGGATGCATGCCGGGGTGTATAAACAGGAAACAGAAGTGAAAAAGTATTGCGTATTGAGTATTGCTTCAGACCTGAAGAAGAGAGGAAATGCTCGAAAGCTTACCTTTGAAATATTATGTTAGTCCAATATATATATATATATATATATATATATATCCATACATACACACACTCACTTCTATAATTTGGAGAATGAAAGGCTAGAAGAGCATTATTTGCTGTCATAACTTTATAGAGAAGTTTATTCTCCACTAGAGTCCATGTTGTACTTAATCAATAACAAATGCTCCTGCACAATGCAACATACACTGATTTTGCATTCAGAGACTGCTAAATTTTAGGTGAGCTGAGCATACATACAATTATGTAGGGTCAAGATGCCACCCGCATATAGGCGGGGGTTTCAATGTGAAACTGCCCCCCCCCACCCCCTCCCACCTGCCTGATTAATTAAGCTCTGTGTGTCTGGGGATTCTGTGACTGCTACTAGGACCAAAATTCTAGTTAAAGAAAGTATTGTACTTACAGACTAATCTATCATTTATTTATTTATAAAATATTTTACCAGGATGGATACATTTAGATTTCTCTCTTTTTCAAGTATGTCGTCGGTCCACAAAACATTGCATTGTTACAATAGGATACAATATTACAAAAATACAATATACAAACTATATATACACACATATATAAATTTAATACATAACAGGTAATAAATATATTCAACCATGACAGGTGCATTCTGTGCTGAGGTATATTGCCATAGATCTCTTAAAAGATTTTAGATTGAATGAGGATTTGACTGTGTCCCTGAGGTTATTCCATAATTGCGGTGCTCTGTAGGAAAAGGAGGATTGAGACACTTTATTTTTGTATTGCGGTATGCTAAATATCGTGCTAGTACTGGATCGGAGGTTATAGGAGGTGGGAACAGTCGGGGAGAGCATTCTACTCAGGTAGGGTGGGAGCTTCCCAGAAATGCTCTTATGCACAAGGCTGGAAGTCGAGTTCGTCGGGATTCCAGCGACAGCCAGTTTAGCTCTTTTTTTTTTTTTTGGTTTTGCAAGAGGGGTTACTAACAAGCCTGAGGTGCCACGATAGCAGCGACAGGCGCAATTAAGCAGGCATTATCATGACATCCGATTAAACTGCACATTTTTTTTAAAGTAACAGGGTGGTGCTGTTAATGCCAGAGGTTATTAAGTATGGTTAGCACTAGCAGGTTTGTTAGTCTGGCATGTGTGGTGATCTAACATGAATAAGAATAGCATGCTTCAACAATATGAGGAAATAAACTAAGTTGTACTAAAACATGGAAAACATCCTAGTGTGATTTGTAGTTGGCATTGCTCAGAGACTATGTATTACATCATTTATATGGTGTAGTAGGCTTGTCTATCAGGGCTGTCTAGATAGTAAGTAGCTTTAACTGCACATTAAGGTTATCTAGTCCGTGGGTACTGTGTTTCTGCAACTGTCATTTAAGAGCTACCGGTTGCCGGGTGTCGTTGCAGGAGCTCTTCGAAAGGCAAGTCCTGTAGCCTCTGGGTGGGTCAGAGTCCGCAGGGCCCGGTTTTGGCCCTCTAAGGCTATGTAGCTGCCTAGTCATCCTATGCCCGTTTGGGGCCTGGGTCTTAGGTTGGCGTGCAGAGCGGCATTGCAGTGCAGAAGTTTTACTTTACTGAGAGGGTAGTGGATGCATGGAATAGCCTTCCAGCTGAAGTGGTAGAGGTTAACACAGTAAAGGAGTTTAAGCATGCTTGGGATAGGCACAAGGCTATCCTAACTATAAGATAAGGCCAGGGACTAATGAAAGTATTTAGAAAATTGGGCAGACTAGATGGGCCGAATGGTTCTTATCTGCCGTCACATTCTATGTTGGTGAGGTTGCCGGTCCAGTCGCGTGCTTGCAGAAGAAGCTGTAGTAACCTGTGGGAGATTTGCATCCCAACAAGGCTCTGGTACGGCCCCGGTGTGTTCGACTGATGGGCCTTGCAGGTCCGTCTCGTGAGTTTGGTTTGGAGCCTCGCTTCTCTCTGCGTGTGTCTTGGGAGTCTTCTTTTTTTTTTTTTTTAATTCTTTATTTTGGTTCACACCGCACGGTAAGTGCACATCATAGCATGATAAAGACATTATTAACATTTAGAAATAAATACCCCGTAGGGTCACATATCATCCAAGTGCACAAAGCATGCAGCGTGGGTGTTTTGAATGAAGGAAAGGCTGGTATAACATAGGTGTTATGGAAATTATAACCAACAAAGGATTAAGTAAAGGGTAGTTCCCGAGTAACTTGATGAGTTCAGCATGTCCACCATTGTGGTCTTGTGGGTAGTCAGTTGGCTAGGTGTCACTGGGTCCCCGTGATGTAATTCAGTGTAATAGGGTTGTTTGTGGCCGTGATATGGGTGGTAGTCATCGTGGGTGCCATAGTGGTATGCCAATTACAGGCTACTTTTTGCAAGTTAGTCACTTAGTAGGTACACCATGAGTGTTTCTGGGGTGGTATCTTAGTCTATGCTGGGTAAGGTTGTTCAGCTACCCATAAGTCTTGTTTGGGAGTCGTGAGATCCCACCTTGGATAGTGTGGGGGGCGTTGTCTAGGTAAAGGGCATCTGTGGCCGGGTGATCCCGGTGTGGGGAATAACTGGTCCGGTATGGGTGAAACAGTGTGAACATTTTTGTAATGCTGGAGTCTGGGATCCCATTGCGAGCTAGGTGGGTTCGGTCTACTAGGATCGTCTCTTGGTGTCATTATCGTTTGGCTGCTTCCGGGTCCCTCCTGCCAGCCGAGGGAAGACATTTAGTGTGCAGATATGTAGGGTTTATTTAACATGGTGGGGTCAGCGCCATTGAAGTAGTGTGCTACGTGTGGCTGGTTTTCTGCAGTGTAGTTAACGGGTGGGTTACTGCTCTCGTCTGGTATAGTGAGTCTGTCTGGGCAGCGGTGTGATTGCCGGCCTAAGCTTTATAATGTGTGCCTTGGTACGCTATTTGGGGGTACGGTTGTGTCTCAATATTGTGTTCTATGTGTTTCTTGCCCCCTCTTTTGTCTACAGGACCGACAGCATAAATAAAAGCAAATATACATATATATAAAAAAAATAAAGAAAAATAATAATGAAATAAAATAAAATAAATAAAAACATATAAAAATTATATATATAAAAAAAACAATTAGAAATAATCATACAAGTGAGATACAATATGATAAGACGGTAAGGGCTTAGATGGGTTGCCCATATAGCTAGGCCGTCTCTTTAGAGGGTATAGGTTACTCGTGTATATTGACTTGGCGGGTGATTCATCAGGGATAAGGACTGAAGTCGAAAGGGTCAAGTCATATTGGACAGCAAGGTAGGTCCTATAATTCCTAAGCAGTCCGTGCAGTAACTTGTTGATGTGCAGGGCTGCTCTCATGTCCTCGGGGCTGTTCACCCTTGGGCAGACCAGTCTATGGAGGGTCTCGGGCTCTGTCCCGGGCCACCCCTCTCAGTGCCAGGGTCATATCATTCTCGGCATCGGCTGTTCCTTGTGCTAGCGGTGTTGCATGAGGTAGCTGCAGCGTTTTGAGAAGTTTCGTTGGATCCTCACCTGCAGACAGGATCAGCACCGACTCGCCGTGGGGCACTACCAGGGTTCCAGATGCTCCCCATCTGTATCTGATGCTGCAGTCTCTCAGTATCCTGGTAACCGGCTGAAACCGGCGCCGCTCCACCAACACTGCGAAAGGTAGGTCTTCAAAAAAATTTATCTGGCAGTTTTCTATGGTCACTGAGGCTTGGCCTCTGGAGCGGGTTAGGATAGTCGTCTTGACCGCGATGTCCCGTGTCACCACTATGGTATCTCGTGGTGCGTCAGCAGGGGCAGTGGGGGCTTTCCGGACCCTGAATGCCGTTATCAGCGGCGGTGCTTTGTCTCCCCGCACGCCCAGAGCCCTGGCCACCTTAGTAGCAAAGTCCATTAGGGCCTCTGGGGTCACAGTCTCCGGCACCCCTCGCATCCGCACGTTTCTCTTGCGGTGCCTGGCCTCGAGTGCGGTGATTGTTCTAGTCAGGCTCTGGATCTGCCGGGACATAGTTTCTATCTGGGCTTGGGTCCCAATTAGCCGGTTGTCTCTCTCCCCTTCTCTGGTTTTCACTTCGCCGATGCGGCGATTCAGTGTACCGACCTCTGCCTGCACTCCCACAAGATCTGCTTTCCACACTGCTCAGAGGTCCAGTAGCAGCCTTTTAATGTCCCCCTAGTGGCTGGGGATGTGTTGGTATCCGAGTCTGCCCTGTGGTGCACTCCGCTGTTCGCCAGCGAGGCCACAGATCCTTCTTCCCCCTCGGAGTCCTCCGATATGCTGGAGCCTCGTTGGTCTGCTGGGGGCCATCTTGGATTGGGCCTGAGGCCGTGGTCCGAAGGACCTTCGGATGTCGAGTTGGTAAAGGCCTTCTGAGTGGGCTGATTTTCGGTTTTTGTGCCCCATCTCGATTGTGGAGGTATTGTGTACAATTTGTCTCTTGTTTTTGGCCGTTTTCGTGGCTTTTTGTCTGCACTATCTGTTTCCTTACAGTAGGGCTTAGGCAGGATTTGTTTCTGTACAGGGCACCTAGTTTTGGGTAAAGTTGAGAAGAGATATTTTCAATGTGAAGGCCAAAGGATAGATTGGGGTCTAGCAACATACCTAGATATTTAAAAGAGCAGACTGCTGTCAGTGTGCCATTTGAATTTGTTCTGATACACAGTTGTTGATTTTGTAGTTTACGTAATTTAGGTACAGTTCCAAAGATCATTGTAACGGTTTTGTCAGTGTTTAGGAAGAGTTTGTTATCCGCTATCCACTTTTCTACCTCTGTGAATTGGTTTTGGAGCACAGCCTCAAGCTGCGGTAGCTTGGGTTTACTAATGTAAATTACAGTGTCGTCTGCATACATGTGTACATATGTCATTCTGATATGGATTCCCATAGCTTTTCCCTGGCCCCTCCACCAAAAATTTAAAAAAGTGAACTTTTATTAAAAATAAACTATACTGACGTTGCTATATTGTTTTGTACGATGGGTCTTTTAATATGCAACACTCATATGAAAATCCCAGGAGATTTATATTTAATCATAACGTAAAAGGAAATAATTTTGAAAAACATTTTTTACAAAAGATTTTTTAGATTTAATATGTTTTTCACTATCTTTTTAAATCAACAGCATACGTCCACTATTATTACTGAATGATACAATCATATGCAGGTTAAATGTATGACAACAAGAAAAGACAAACAACTGGTCTTTCTACCTGTGTAAATGGCTACAGCTTGCTTTGCTCTCGAAATCATCTAAATAAAAAAAAACTTTGGATTTCTCAGTTTGGAATTCAAGTTTAGAAAATTCATTGATTGCATATCTCACGGAATACATTTGTAACATTGTGTTCTGCTTCTAGATGTTTTGGCTTACTTAGAAATCAATGAATTGCGTTGACTTGATAAATTAGCTGGAATATTTAAGCCAACATAGCCAAGCAAAATCTCCAACTCCGTTAAAGTAAAAACTGCTCTGGGTATCAAAATCCAATTGCTAATTTAAGCAGGTATGCCCTTTAAATGATCAATACATTTATTAATCTGTCATTAGAGATATCATAAGGATATCAACATATCAGCTGTGCATTTTTAAAGTTTCATTAAATATGTGCACAATTCAGAATGGCCGAGAGCCTTCGTATGTTGGCAACCAATCCTTTGTAGCCATTGTACACAGAGGAGAATGGTTGCGTATGTGAGCCAACATTTCAATTTCTTTCTGAAACAACGCACAGCAGAAACAAAAACACAACAAAGCATAATCTGAAGAAGCAGTCCTGATACAAGCACACCAAACTTTTTTTGTTGTTTTTTTTTTTTTTTTCTAAAACAAATCCTTACCATTCAGGAAATCCCTTTGGCAGTTAATATGCTGCAATAAAAAGCAATACAGAATATAATAGTATATAAAATTATAATACCCACCACGAATGAGTAAATTTAATAAAGAAAAAAATAAAATGAAAGCCTCGTGAAGTTATGTATCAGCCTGCAATGCATGCAAACAACAGCTAGCTCCATGCTTTACTGATCTTCTCTGATGCCATTGCCCATTTCCTTGCATATAGTTATGAATACTGCAATGGCAATTACTCCACATACTACACTGTATTTAGTCCTCTACAATATGTCAGAAATATGTCACAAATGGAAGGTTATGTACAGGAAAAACAGAAGAAATCTGAGCCTTGATATCTGGGAAAGGGCAAGGTAGCGCTGCATTCAGTGCAGGGTCTCTGGGTGCTCAAGCCATAAACAATAAATGCAGTGCAACCCCGAGAAACAGATCTAAAGAGAGCTCTTGGAAGCAACGGGGATCACTGTATTGTTTCCATATAACCTCTACAGTACGTGATGCCAAACGTGTCTTTATCCCCTCAATCCCCTTCATAATAGTATTAAGGATTTTTAAGGATTCTAGTCCAAAATGGAGTAATCTACTTATTAATCAACAACAGGGACGCATTGGGTGTCCACAACGAGTGGAACATTTTATACTGTCACAAAGTCCACAAGGATGAGAACGTACACACAGTGCATGTTTTGGAATCTCCACCATGTTTCAAGGTCCATCTCTTTTCCTTTTCTATTAGATATAATGGAAATCAAACACATTCTGCGGCACTCACTGAGGTCCTGTATGCTGGGGTCTACGATATGCTGTTTCTGGTTTTTTTTTCAAAAATGCTTTTTTTTTATTGCTTATCCAAGGTACATAACTAATGCCATGCCACCCAATATACAGAGCAGTGAACACTGTTTGACATTTCAGAACAGTTATTGCTATATATGACCTTTGATGAGACTTGGAAAACCAATAAACTGTGTTTGACAAAAAAATGAATTTATTACTTTCTTGTTTGATATAATAACATGCTTAACATAATATAATAATATACTTTGACTTTGATAGTCTGCATTTTTTTTTGTTTTATAACCGCAGACATTTTTTATTCAATCCCATTATTGGAACCATTCAATAAATTGATTCATATTATTCACAAACTACCATCAAAATAAAATATTGAGACACGACGAGCTCCCTACAAAAATATTAACCTTATTCCAACCCTTTAAAATATTTAGTGATAGTTCTGAGCCAAAATGTATTATCCATGCTAAGCAGAAATTATTTCACACAATAAATCAGGCATTAAAATAGATCGAGCCACTATTTATCTTAATCAAGCCACACAATTAATAAATAGCATCACATATCTTCTCAATGACACTACCAGCCAGTTAGTTTGGGATATGTTAATATTTTCACATTTTGTAAAAGCCAGAGATGAGTTCACACACAGTCAGGGCCGGACTGAGGATACAAAGCAGCCCGGGAAAAAATCTATGCCAACCCCATAAGTAATTGTGCTATGTAGTGTGTGTGTGTGTTTATATATATATATATATATATAGTGCAATGTTAAACACAAATACACACACCAGGCAAGCCATAAGACTTGCTTTTACCACAGAAATCTCACTTTCCAGGGAGTGCAGAATTATTAGGCAAATTAGTATTTTGACCACATCATCCTCTTTATGCATGTTGTCTCACTCCAAGCTGTATAGGCTCGAAAGCCTACTACCAATTAAGCATATTAGGTGATGTGCATCTCTGTAATGAGAAGGGGTGTGGTCTAATGACATCAACACCCTATATCAGGTGTGCATAATTATTAGGCAACTTCCTTTCCTTTGGCAAAATGGGTCAAAAGAAGGACTTGACAGGCTCAGAAAAGTCAAAAATAGTGAGATATCTTGCAGAGGGATGCAGCACTCTTAAAATTGCAAAGCTTCTGAAGCGTGATCATCGAACAATCAAGCGTTTCATTCAAAATAGTCAACAGGGTCGCAAGAAGCGTGTGGAAAAACCAAGGCGCAAAATAACTGCCCATGAACTGAGAAAAGTCAAGCGTGCAGCTGCCAAGATGCCACTTGCCACCAGTTTGACCATATTTCAGAGCTGCAACATCACTGGAGTGCCCAAAAGCACAAGGTGTGCAATACTCAGAGACATGGCCAAGGTAAGAAAGGCTGAAAGACGACCACCACTGAACAAGACACACAAGCTGAAACGTCAAGACTGGGCCAAGAAATATCTCAAGACTGATTTTTCTAAGGTTTTATGGACTGATGAAATGAGAGTGAGTCTTGATGGGCCAGATGGATGGGCCCGTGGCTGGATTGGTAAAGGGCAGAGAGCTCCAGTCCGACTCAGACGCCAGCAAGGTGGAGGTGGAGTACTGGTTTGGGCTGGTATCATCAAAGATGAGCTTGTGGGGCCTTTTCGGGTTGAGGATGGAGTCAAGCTCAACTCCCAGTCCTACTGCCAGTTTCTGGAAGACACCTTCTTCAAGCAGTGGTACAGGAAGAAGTCTGCATCCTTCAAGAAAAACATGATTTTCATGCAGGACAATGCTCCATCACACGCGTCCAAGTACTCCACAGCGTGGCTGGCAAGAAAGGGTATAAAAGAAGAAAATCTAATGACATGGCCTCCTTGTTCACCTGATCTGAACCCCATTGAGAACCTGTGGTCCATGATCAAATGTGAGATTTACAAGGAGGGAAAACAGTACACCTCTCTGAACAGTGTCTGGGAGGCTGTGGTTGCTTCTGTACGCAATGTTGATGGTGAACAGATCAAAACACTGACAGAATCCATGGATGGCAGGCTTTTGAGTGTCCTTGCAAATAAAGGTGGCTATATTGGTCACTGATTTGTTTTTGTTTTGTTTTTGAATGTCAGAAATGTATATTTGTGAATGTTGAGATGTTATATTGGTTTCACTGGTAAAAATAAATAATTGAAACGGGTATATATTTGTTTTTTGTTAAGTTGCCTAATAATTATGCACAGTAATAGTCACCTGCACACACAGATATCCCCCTAAAATAGCTAAAACTAAAAACAAACTAAAAACTACTTCCAAAAATATTCAGCTTTGATATTAATGAGTTTTTTGGGTTCATTGAGAACATGGTTGTTGTTCAATAATAAAATTAATCCTCAAAAATACAACTTGCCTAATAATTCTGCACTCCCTGTAGTGTTCTCACTACTGCAAGGGATTCTGGGTAGGCGTATGCAAATAAGCTCAACAAAGAACCACATTTTTTCCTCATAATTCCACTTTATATATGGATTCCTTGGAGTATGTGTCTACTGTATACAACAGCTTTGAAACACAACTCAGGAAGATGTGCAATGCCAGTGAACCACTAATGGACAGCTGTGTCGTTGTTATTTAAACTCATCAGCATGAGATAGGTTACTGGCTTGCCAGTCCCCTTGGACTGTGCCAGCCTGTGTCAGTCCGAGGGGAAAATCCTTTAAATGACATGTGCCTGATGATTAGGGCTGTGTGTCCGGCCCCAGGTGCTGCAGCCCACCCGGAAATTTCCCGGTATCCGGTGGGCCAGTCCGGCCCTGCACACAGTATACTATCAATCTACTACACAGAAAGTTTGAGATCAGAATATAACAGACCTTAGAAGAGACCAACATTTTATTGCATGTATTCCAAATTATTGGCATGTACTACCACTGTTTAACAATGGGGCAGGGAGTAGCCCCATAACTTAAAATATTTTAAGTGGACCAAAGAACACTAGTTTTAAAGGGATGGGTCTGAGAGGTGAGAATATATCTGCTAAGAAGAATTTGTAATATCATGAAAGTATAACATTTACACCACATTTTGTGAAGATGAAATATACATTTTACAGGGATATACACCAAGAGGTCTGAGTTCATAGGGAGAATGATGAGAGAGGGGGTTTGGATCCACATGATAGCATAATGGAGGCATTGGTTATGGTGATCATCCCATATGGCTATGATCCTGAAAGTACAGCTTAATCAACAAAAAGGCTGTCATGTTCTTCAAGCATTGTCTAGCTGCTGATGCATCAAATAGGTAACAAAAATCAGAAATTTCCATAATCACTTACCAACTTCATAAACATTCTTGTTGGCCAGAGATGAATTGCTAATTTCAGCGTATGCAGAATCTCTACGTGCTGGTGATTTCATTTCCACATAGCCACACTCTGTGGTTTTTGGAAGAAGAACTGGTGGATCCTTAATAGTAGCGTAAGGATTTTCGGTACTACTTAAAGAACAGGTACTTAGGCTGTATGCCGAATTCTTCAGCAAGCCTGAAATTGAGAAAAACATGTTTACATTTTTACGCCAATTTCTACAGCTATTATGATATTTCAAGAGTGCATGGCCTTTATCAAGATAATCTATGACATTATGGGATGTCTTACATGCCCTAGTTATTACTCACCATATTGTGAATTTAATATCCAGAATAGCACAGAAATAAGCTATGGTATTGCATGGTATGGTTACGACAAGTCTAATAAATCTTGCCCATGTCAAATACTATAAATAGTTCTGTGCAGTAAAGTGAACATCTAAGCTAGACATTTATCACCGTAGAAAGAAGAAAATGCTTCAAAATTAGGGAAATCAAAACATCAATTGAAGAGCATTAAAGGGCTCTAGAAAAAGATCATAGTCTTGCTTTCTGGAAAACAATAACCGCGAGTGCCCAATAATGATCTAGATAGTTTTCTTGCATATTTAATGCACACTCCATAACAACAATGCTTCCTAATGACATATCTGTATACAGTCTATAGTGTTCACTTGTGTTCATCTGTTTAAATGATAAATGTACTTACTAGGAACAACGCAAGTATTCAAAAGTGTTCTTACCAAGATCATTAAGATAGTCTCCCTGTTTCCAGTCTGCCGGTAGGGTGCCTGTGTAATCAATAGTGTGTGAACGCTTTCCAGGATCTAGGCCTTTCAGACTTACAAAGAGCTGGCTGCTTTTTGACTAAATGCAAATAAAATGTGAAAAATATAAATAATTGCTACATTCGTATATCACTGGTTAAACCACCTACAGTGTAAAAGAATCCCTAGGCTTTTACCTTGGACACAAGCATTCTGTCTGCACCATTGGCATGGTGCCCGGTTGTACACTGGGTCAGTGTGTGATAGCTGGGGTTAGAAAAGTACTGACTGTTTGCATTTCCTCCAACGTTATGTGGTAGTGTATCTGAAAAACAGGAACATGAAAACATTATTGTAGCAAATGGTAGCGTCTCACACTTCTAGTGTGATGTGAAATTATTTTTACTCCCCAGTTGAACTTTCTAACATATATTGCTTCTTAATCACCCATATAAGTGACCAGTAAACCTCACCATTGAAAAGTCTAATATATAGGGATCTACCTTGAAGCTTTGTCTCTGCCAAATGTATATTTTTCTTGTTTTTTCCCCCCCCATTAAATTCCTATACAGAAAACTCAGTTTTAGTTTGCTATGCGCTTTTTGTGGATAATCCGGCAGAGGATCTTACCGAGTTTTTTTTCACAATTTTAACCTACTTCCTTGAATGCTATGTCTATCACACATGCTATTATAAGGCAACATTGGTGTAGGGTAAGGGTTTGTTTTGATCAACTTTAGCCAGGGCTTAATTGCTGGATCCCTAATAAAACAATTTATACGGCATTCTACATGAATCCTGTAAACAAACACATTATGTGATTCATTTATTCTGCTAGATTTAATAAGAATTTTGTCTGAATGTTGGCAGGATTGTAGAGGTGAGAATTTTCTTACATGCGTTACTTTGTCTAGAACAGATATATTTCTTACCAGCAATGGTATAGTCAGTGCTCAAGACCCGTACTGCAGGTGTGTATGAGACCGCAGGCATAGCTGTCTCTTTTCCCTTTTGCTTTTGTCTATAGATGATGAAGAGTGCTAGCAAGAATATTACAAGTATCACAAGGATAATGATACCGGCAATTGCACCAATCTGGTAGGAATCAGCAGGAATGGCCGTACTTGTCCGACTCAGACTGTTCAGATTTCCAACTACAATCATTATCGCTGCAAGAAAATAAAATGTGTTCACTTTGATCATAGCTGCTGTGTAGATGAAATGCTCTGGCATGCCAGATTACAGACAAAGGAACTAACGTCTAACAAAATTACTTTCTACCTAGCGCTGAAAAGAAAATTACACATTCTATACATATTTTCAAGATTTTCCATCTGATTAATTATAAACGAACAAACTTTTATTCATAATAGACAATTGGCTTTGCTTTCTCTCATATATCTGGTAAATATGCCAACCGTTGTCCTAAGGTGGAAACAGGACACTGGTTGAAGACCACTGGCTTTATTCACTTACAAGCCTGTTCCCTACTTGTTCTGTTTTATTTTTGTTTTCTACTAGTTCTCAGTGTTTAGCTAATTCTCCATTGTCTACTCTAGACAATTTCTAGGTTCACATAGCCTTAAAAAGGCTTGGTGGTATACGGCCCCCCTCCCGTCGTCCCCTTTAAAAGAACTTCACTCAACAGTTGGGTCCCCAGTGAACTGGAGGGCAGGCTGGATGGAAAAATACAAGTAATATTAAAAAAAACTAATTTAACAATTTAAGACCTTGATTTAATAGAGCCTACATTACAATGTTTCCCTATCATGTAATTCAACTAGTCTTACTAGGGTCATAAATGTCCTGCTCAGGTTCACAACAACTTTAGCAACTCTGCATTTGTTCTTTTAAATTTTCTATACTACACAACAGTTTCCCTAATACTTCATACTCAGTGCAGGTTAGCTATTTAGCTTGAAGGTTATCTCCGCACTGTCTATCTCTAATGCTATATACTATAAATCGAGGTAGTATTCACAGGGAAGAATTTCAGTTGTCATGTTGAGTAGTCCTAAAGAGGGTTGCAACGCCTTTCGGATTCTATTTTTTACTTTTTAATTTATAATGGGGAAATCCTATACTAGACATATCTATTTTGGCAATACCGGCATACACCTGCTAATTATTGTTCAGCTCACTCTATGCTATCATTGTGTTTATGATTACCTGTCCTTTCATTACATATCTGTCATATTTTGAATTTATTTTATTGTCATAACAAGCCTAAAAAAATATTGATTGAAAAAGTATATATACCAGTGATATTTGAGTAAGGGTCTTAGCCTATAAATGACTCCCTAACGATAATTTTTTGCCTTTTAGGGAGTAAAAAACAGGTTTTGTTGTAATGAGGTGAGTGAAATGTAAAAATTGCAAGGCATTAAGTAGAATTTTAAACCCTGTTTTTTTTACAGACAATAGACCCTCGTTTGCCTGGAAATTAAAATGACAATCTAGAACATGTCAGTCTTACAAGTAGACAAATCCACGGAAAATTGGATTAACCTACTACGCTGGTGTTTTTTGTTTTTTGTTTTTTTATTCTTTATTTATACCCTGCTCACAAGCATGAGTGGGTCGATATAATCATAAAAAACAAAATAAACAGACATTACAGTACAATCGTGGCATACATAGTATATTGTGTTCTGTTGTGTGCGGGTCTTGTTTGAGGGTAGGGGATTTTTATATTACTGTGTCTTGGTCTGTATCGAGTGGTGATAGATGGGCTTTGACAAAGTAGCAGCTGCATCAGTCATGTCTCAGGTAATGCCTACGTGCAAAAACCATTCCCACTGAGTTCAAGAAGGAAAGCTGTACCTTGATCACATCTTGCCCCCTTCCAGCCTGGATTGCAGTAGCAGGTCCCTGTGATGTGGTCACATGTGGAATTGTTAAGGCAGTCACACACCTGTCGACAACCGTAACCATAAGACCCAGATGGACATTCTGTAAGAAATACCAAAACTATCTCACAACACAGCATGGAATGTGAATTTAACTTTTTTAGTTTGTTTAAGCTAATGTTACAAAATACAAATATCTTTAAAAAAAAAAAAGAGTGAACTTAAAATAGGTGCTTGAATAGGGACATGAACTATATAGTGAGGCAAAATTAAATTTAAAAACAGAGATTTTTTTTTGTAAGAGGTGGGTTGACTTATAAATAATATAATTATGTAGGAAGTGATATAGCCTGCACATAATGGGAGAGTTAAATAGGGATGTATGGTGATGGACTTGGAACATGTAACTGTACCAGAAATGTGGAAGAGGCACTGACAATTTACTTGGATAGGTACATAGATAAGGATATGTTGAATTTAATTCAGTAGTGAGCAGAATAGGACTGCAGACAATTTACATACATGCCAGTAACCCCTCAATGGATTTAATGTGCACTCTGGTTTAACCCCTTAAGGACCAAACTGTCAGGATCGGGACAGGGATCCAACACGCAGAGTACAAAGAGTGGAAAGGTACGTATACCGGGCCTTAGAATGGCCGGACTAACGTACCGAGAGTAAAGAATAGTCAGAGACAAGCCGAGGTCGAGGGAACGAGAAGACAGATAAGCGAGAGACAAGCCGGGTCAAGGGATAACAGAGAAACAGGGTAGTACAACGAGCCGAGTCAAAACCAAAAGAGCAAACTAGAATACCAGAGCACTGAGTGACTAGACAAGCTAGAACCACGACAGGGCAATGAGCTGAAGTAAGGAGTAAGCTTAAATACCCTGGTTCTGGATGGAAATCACGCCTCTGAAAAGTACCGATTGGATATCGGACACTTGAGTGACAGATTGCTCGTGCTAGCGTCATGACGTCACGTATTGAGCGTCCTGCTAGAAGAGGACGTGGATTCCTCGCGGCCGGTGTTTAAGTGACTGGATGAACCGCGAGGAACGGAGGAAACAGCTCGCCTGGACGGATACACCACCAAGTCTCTACCTCCCTTAGAGGTAGAGGCCTCAGGTACCCTGACAGTACCCCCCCTCTCAGATACGCCCACCGGGCGGAATGAACCGGGGCGAGATGGGAAGCGAAGGTGAAATGCTCTGCGAAGGCGAGAAGCATGGACGTCCTCCTGAGGTACCCAACTCCTCTCCTCAGGACCATATCCCCTCCAGTTGACCAGATATTGCAATTTTCCCCTTGAAATTCTGGAGTCAATGATGGAGCTGACCTCGTACTTCTCCCGACCCTCCACCTGAACAGGACGAGGCGAGGAGACCTTAGAGGAGAATTTGTTGCAAATGAGGGGTTTCAACAAGGAGACATGAAAAGAGTTAGGAATGCGTAAGGCAGGTGGCAGAGCAAGGCGATACGCAACCGGATTGATACGAGTGAGAACCCTGTAAGGACCTATGTAACGAGGAGCAAATTTCATGGACGGAACTTTTAGGCGGATATTCTTAGTACTCAACCATACCCTATCCCCAGGAACAAAAACAGGAGCCGCTCTTCTATGTTTGTCCGCGTGTTTCTTGAACAGTGAGGAACTATGTAATAGAATTTGTCGAGTTTGATCCCATAATTTCTTCAGGTTGGCGACATGATCATCAACCGACGGTATCCCCTGAGAAGAGGAAACCGAAGGAAAAATCGAAGGATGAAAGCCATAGTTCATGAAGAAAGGGCTAGAGCGAGTTGAATCGCAAACAAGGTTATTGTGTGCGAACTCCGCCCAAGGAATCAGACCGACCCAATCGTCCTGGTGTTCGGAAACAAAGCAACGCAGATACTGTTCGATCTTTTGATTAGTACGTTCAGCAGCTCCGTTAGACTGAGGATGATAGGCAGAGGAGAAGTTCAATTTGATGCCCATTTGAGAACAAAAGGATCTCCAGAAACGTGAGACAAATTGAGAACCTCTATCAGAAACAATCTCTGAAGGGATCCCATGTAGGCGAAAAACTTCTCTCGCAAAAATCTCCGCCAATTCAGGGGAAGTCGGAAGTTTAGGTAATGGCACGAAATGAGCCATCTTGGTAAATCTATCCACCACCGTGAGAATAACAGTCTGTCTTTTGGAAGCAGGCAAATCAACGATAAAGTCAATGGACAAACAGGACCAAGGTTTCTCAGGAATGTCCAAGGGGTGTAACAGGCCACATGGGGATGCATGAGATAGTTTAGTCTTGGCACAAGTCTCACAAGCTGCGACGAACTCCTCAATATCCTTACGAAGTGAAGGCCACCAGAAATCCTTGGATATCAGAGAGTACGTCTTGCGAATACCAGGATGACCAGCTATTTTACTTTCATGAAAACATTGTAAGAGCTCCAGTTGAAGTTCAGGAGGAACAAAGTTTCTTCCCTCAGGAGTGTTTCCGGGAGCTAGATGTTGTGACTTCAAGATCTGGTCAAGTAGCGGGGAATGAATTTTGAGACTGGTATTAGCAATAATATTGCATTTGGGTACAATGGAAGACAAAAGTGGTTCAACTGAAGCAGAGGGTTCATATTGGCGGGATAGCGCATCGGCTTTAGAATTCTTTGACCCAGGTCTGTAAGTCAGAACGTAATTGAAATGGGTAAGAAACAACGACCAACGAGCCTGCCTGGAGGACAGACGCTTGGCCTCTCCGATATAAGACAAGTTTTTGTGGTCTGTCAGGATGGTAACAGGATGTAATGTACCTTCCAATAAATGTCTCCATTCTTTCAAAGCCTTGATAACCGCTAGTAATTCTCTGTCACCAATGTCATACCTGCTTTCAGTACCGGTCAATTTTTTAGAGAAAAATCCACATGGATGTAATGGTTTATCAACACCCAACCTTTGGGATAGAACAGCACCTAAACCAGTCTCTGATGCGTCTACCTCGAGCAAAAATGGCAGAGAAGTGTCAGGGTGAACTAAAATTGGAGCGGAAGCGAAAAGCTCCTTGAGAGTCTTGAACGCAAGGAGAGCTTCAGTAGTCCAATTCTTAGTGTCAGCCCCCTGTTTGGTCATGTTAGTGATAGGTGCAATAATGGAAGAATAGCCCTTAATAAAGCGCCTATAATAATTGGAAAAACCAATAAATCTCTGTATGGCTTTAAGACCTGTGGGTAAAGGCCACTCTAGAATGGATTGGAGCTTATCCGGATCCATCTTAAATCCCTCCCCAGAGATCACATAGCCGAGAAAGGTTACCTGGGTTTGATCAAAGCTACATTTCTCCAACTTGCAGTACAAGCCATGCTGGAGAAGCTTGTGCAAAACCCTCCTGACTTGTTTGTGATGAATCTCAATGTCACTAGAATGAATGAGTATATCATCTAGGTATACAATGACGCACTCTTGCTGAAATTCCCTAAGAACCTCATTAATCAGATCTTGGAATACTGCTGGTGCATTGCATAACCCAAAAGGCATGACGGTATATTCATAGTGGCCATATCGAGTATTGAATGCCGTCATCCACTCATGTCCCTGCTGGATTCTCACCAAGTTATATGCCCCTCTGAGGTCTAACTTGGTGAAAATTGTAGAGCCCTTCAAACGATCGAAGAGTTCGGTGATCAAGGGAATCGGGTAGGCATTTTTAATGGTTATCTTATTCAGGCCTCGATAATCAATACAAGGTCTCAAAGAACCATCTTTCTTTTTAACAAAAAAAAATCCAGCCCCGGCAGGGGAGGAGGACCTCCTGATGAATCCCTTGTCTAAATTCTCGTGAATATATTCCTCTAGGACTGAGTTCTCCTTTATAGATAATGGGTATACATGACCTCTGGGAGGCATGGTACCAGGGAGTAGGTTAATTTTGCAATCAAAGGACCTGTGTGGGGGTAAGGTATCGGCTTTCTTTTTGTCAAATACTGCCTTTAAATCTAGATACTGAGGCGGAATTTGTGTCTCTGTAGGATTGTCAGAGGTATTCGATGTATTAGTTAACCCAAGAGGTAAGACCTTCCGCAAGCATTTTTCTTGACAATTCTCTCCCCATGAAACTATCTCCCCTGATTCCCAATTAATAATAGGGTTGTGTCTCCTCAGCCAGGAGTACCCCAGAACTATGGGAATAGACGGAGAAGAAATGAGCATCAAGGATATATCCTCTTTATGCAGGATGCCAACAGTCAAGTTAATCGGTATGGTCTCATGAAAAATAACAGGCTCAAGTAACGGTCTACCATCGATGGCCTCAACAGCCAGAGGTGTCTCTTTTAACTGGGATGGAATAGCATGCTTGGCAGCAAAACCCTGATCTATAAAGCTCTCAGCAGCTCCAGAATCGATTAGTGCCATAGTCTTAACTACTCCCTTCTCCCACTTTAAAGAAACGGGTAACACAAGCCTGAGCTCCTTGTAGTTGTGAATAGAGGACAAAGTAGAAACACCCAAGGCCTGTCCTCTAGAGGAACTTAGGTGCGAGCGTTTCCCGAACGATTGGGACAATTTAGGCGTAAATGACCCCTGACTCCACAATACATACATAAACCCTCCCTTCTCCTGTACTGTCTCTCCCTCTCAGTGAGATGAGTACTGCCTATCTGCATAGGTTCAGGAATACGTAAGTCTTCGAACTCAGAGATTTGAAAGGTAGGCGCTAGTTTAAAGGAGGGTCTACGGGTCCTATCTCGAGTGTTCTGCCTCTCTCTTAAGCGTTCATCGATACGAGATATAAAAGAAATTAAATCCTCCAAATTTTCAGGGAGTTCTCTAGTAGCGACCTCGTCAAGAATTATATCTGATAACCCATTCAGAAACACATCTATATAAGCCTGTTCGTTCCACTTAACTTCTGCCGCCAAGGATCTGAACTCTAGTGCATAATCCACAAGTGTTCGATTGTCCTGTTTAAGGCGCAACATTAATCTAGCTGCATTGACCTTTCTGCCAGGAGGGTCAAAAGTTCTTCTAAACGCAGCTACAAAGGCATTATAATTATAGACGAGTGGATTATCATTCTCCCATAAAGGATTGGCCCATCTCAAAGCTTTTTCAATGAGTAGAGTAATAATAAATCCAACTTTTGCTCTATCTGTAGGATAAGAGCGGGGTTGTAGTTCGAAATGGATGCTAATCTGGTTTAGAAAGCCACGACACTTCTCCGGTGACCCGCCATAACGTACTGGTGGGGTAATACGGGAAGAAGCACCTACAGTGGCTACCTCTAGACCTGAGACTGCAGGAGAGATAGAAGTGGTACGTGTCTCCTCAGGTGGATTACTAGCACGAGACAAAAGTGCCTGTAGTGCCAAAGCCATCTGATCCATCCTATGTTCCATGGCGTCAAACCTGGGGTCCGAAGAACCAAGCTGACTGTTTGTACCTGCAGGATCCATTGGCCCTGTCGTAATGTCAGGATCGGGACAGGGATCCAACACGCAGAGTACAAAGAGTGGAAAGGTACGTATACCGGGCCTTAGAATGGCCGGACTAACGTACCGAGAGTAAAGAATAGTCAGAGACAAGCCGAGGTCGAGGGAACGAGAAGACAGATAAGCGAGAGACAAGCCGGGTCAAGGGATAACAGAGAAACAGGGTAGTACAACGAGCCGAGTCAAAACCAAAAGAGCAAACTAGAATACCAGAGCACTGAGTGACTAGACAAGCTAGAACCACGACAGGGCAATGAGCTGAAGTAAGGAGTAAGCTTAAATACCCTGGTTCTGGATGGAAATCACGCCTCTGAAAAGTACCGATTGGATATCGGACACTTGAGTGACAGATTGCTCGTGCTAGCGTCATGACGTCACGTATTGAGCGTCCTGCTAGAAGAGGACGTGGATTCCTCGCGGCCGGTGTTTAAGTGACTGGATGAACCGCGAGGAACGGAGGAAACAGCTCGCCTGGACGGATACACCACCAAGTCTCTACCTCCCTTAGAGGTAGAGGCCTCAGGTACCCTGACACAAACTTCTGGAATAAAAGGGAATCATGACATGTCACACATGTCATGTGTCCTTAAGGGTTTAATGCATTATTGGTGCAGTACAGAATTTTAGAGAAATACATGGCGAGCAATACTCAAACAGTAATCTCTTAATGAGCACATTTAAAAAATAGATAAGGTTGGGTATTTGAATGCTTACTCATTTCACAGTTTTTTCCCATGAAACCTGTGCGACAAGTACATTGTCCAGTTATATGGTCGCAATCAGCCCCGTTCTGACACTGACACACGAGGGCACATTCTTTTCCAAAATAGCCCAAAGGACATCCTATAGAGAAATGATATAAATACAGATTTCATTAGCAAACATTTTTGAAGATTTTGTTAAATGTGTATTTTAGCAGTTAACACCAGAAAAAAAGGTCTCTTTATACCCTGCTTACCTCATTGCTCGTATATGCATTATTAAATAGTACATTTAAGTTAGAGACTGACATAAAGAAGAATTTCAAAGACAGACTTTTGGTACTACTATGATTAAAACCTGCCTAGGCTGTTGGAAGTAAGGGCCTCCAAGTCCACACTCCTCCTCCTCTCTGCCTTCCCTCCTGCTGGGTTATCTGAGAGGAAGTGGCAAACTCTCACTTCCTCCCAACACGCACTGCCAATATTAAAGGTGCCGGTTGCTCAGTTAAAGGGCCTCAGTGCACAACTGCACCCCTGAAAACACATGCTTATTGAGTGTCCCTATGTGCATGGGCCAACCGATGGGCCCCCTTAGCGTGCGGGCTACGATGCAGATGCACCGGCTTCACCGGCAGAAGTTCCAATGCTGACTTTTTTTTTTTTTTTTTAAATAACAACCCATAAGCAAAGAACCAATATTGATGGATGTGCAGTCAAGGAGTCATACTTATCTCTATAGCTGCCACACAAACTTACTCTGAGTACAGTAGAGTCCAGTCCAGCCAGGAGAACATTTACACTCTCCATCATATGCACTGCAGTGAGCCCCATTATGGCAGTTACAGGTGTGGATACAGTTGGGTCCCCAGTGAGCTGGAGGGCAGGCTGCATGGAAAAATACAAGTAATATTAAAAAAACTAATTGAACAAGTTAAGACCTTGATTTAATAAGCTTTCCAAATGATTTAATACTGTTGGAAAGTTTCCAAGTGTTTTATCTATATAAGTCACCATTAAAATCCACAGCAATTTTTTTTACAGTATTGATTTATTTGGAATGCTTATTAAATAAAGGCCGAAGGTCTCCATTTACTATTGTTGGATAAGCTTTCCAAATAATTTAAAACTGTTGGTTAAACTTTAAAATTATTTATTCAACATATAAAACTATCAAAATATCTATCTAAAAAATATAACAATGTTTCAAAAACTATCAAAATATTACAAAAATTAAAAATATAAAAAAAAAATATTAAATCATTCTAAAAATGTATCAAAAAATATTAGATTATTTGGAAAGTGTATCCACTAATATTAAATAGAGGCCTAAATGTCAATACACATATAATATACACACAGTAGCAAAGTGAATCAGATGACCACAATATGTGTTACTCTAACTGAATGTGGCTTCGTATAATGTCTAAATTTGCTGAAATGTTGTGCCTGGAGAGGAGATGGAGAGCCAAATTCTGTCTTCCTAGCTCCTCTCCCAGCATATCAATAACTTCTAGTTCTAGAAATAAGGCATTATTTTCTCATAATAAATACTTCACCCCTCTCTCTCTCTCATCTTTTATAATAAATCATTTTAATAAAGTGTGTTGGGATGTCTGTTTGTCCATTTGCACAGTGTTGAAGAAGTTAGGCAACTGGCAGTAATTGTGCAGAGACATTTTTGCTTGGAAGCTTGTCTTTTAACTATTATGTCCAATAAAAAGGTAACATTGCTTACTGCAATACTCAGGTTATTTTTGACATCTTGTCTGCAGGACTAATACGGCTATTATATATTGAATGGAGTGTGAACATCCACAATGAGATCTTTCAGTTTCATGCTCAATAAAAATACCATTGGTTTACACTCTCCCCCTAGGCTAAAAGTTGCCATCCCTCCTCCGGATGTCTGTATATAGTTTTATGAATGAACATATCTAGTGTTACAAAAACCCAAGAAGCTTTTTAATTATGCTCTTTAACTTCTGCATTTTAAAATTGTGTTCATTGTGTTGGTGAGCAAAAAAAAAAAAAAAACAAACACAAAAAAAACTTTTAAATCCTAAAACTCACCACTAGAGAGAAAAGTTATTAAAAAGAAGTTATTTTATACCTAAAGAATAAAGACCTTTATAAAATGATATTTTGTTTAAATTTCTTCTTTATTATTATTACATTATTTGATTGTTTGCCTTCTTGTCTATACAGAGGTGTGTTGTTCATTGCATCTGAGTTTCTATTCTTTATATGGCTCATTAAAGCAGATTTAGTAAAGACTAAAATACCAGCTTCTCCTTTGTGGCCTAATTTCCTATTCCTTTTTAATTGCTTATAATTCATTATCAAAATTGTTTCCACATCAACTTTTGGGTAACATTAATTTAATGATGTTTCTTGCTGTCACTAGGACAACACCAGACAAACACTGTGTGATGATTTTGTACTTTTTTGGCAAAATATCATGTGAAGACATAGACTTGAGAAACTAAACTACAATAAATCACAAATAAATAGTAAAACAAGCATTAAAAAAGAAAACATACGTTGGGAGCAGTCGTTGCCAATCCATCCAGGGTAACACTGACAAGAGCCGTCTATAGGATTGCAGGTGCCGTTGTTGGTACATGTACAAATTCCAGCACAATTCTTTCCGAAGCGGCCACTTGGACAGACTAATTAGAAAAGCAAAGTTTGTATGAAGGACATGATGTCGTAGCCCGCCTCCCCCTTTTTTTTTTACAATAGCATTTTAGCACAAATATTTTTTTTAAAAATTAAATGCAACAAAACACTTCACTGTCGATCACCTTTATAACAAAGATTTCAAAGAATCGGCATACAACATTTGTTGTGGACATGAAATATTATCCTAATTATTAGCTAGTAAAATGTCTATTTATTCATTATAAGTTCTTGATCAGCATTTATTATTATTTTTATGTGGTTTACTTAAAATGGCCACTAGGGCCAAGGAGTTTCCCTTAGTCATCGAATAACACCCTCACTAACAAGATGGCGCTGGAATCTGGGGGAGACCCGCAAGATTAGATACCAGTGACATCACACCCGGTAGGACGAGCAATAAATCAACCACTTAACCCCTAACACAATTATTGATGTATAATCCTATGTTATCTCTGACAATGCTTATGATGTAATTTTGCTTTATAAGGGGCATGCCACCCCCTTCTAATAAACATTCCTCAAGTTCTTCATTAACCTGAAACTTGTGTCTGGTGTGAATTACTTCAGGGAGCGTGCACGCACTGTTTCGTTAATTTGGCCAGGGGCAGATACACAAAATAATCAATTTATTGATTGATTTCCACTTCAACATTCAATGTGGATCTAATCTAATTATGACAACTCTTCCCACAATGTTATCACCAACACTGCCCCTGACTGCAGTTAGAACGGAGTTGCTAAGAAGAAAACAAAAATAATACATTTGATGTTTACTGCGGTTTACGAAAATATGGGATCGAGAAGCAGGCAAACGTTTTTTTTAACTCTAAGGTGGAAAATTTTATATTTTAAAAAGGAAAAATATAAAAAGGAAAGGGGAAGAGCAGAGAAAGAGAGAGGAAAATAAAAAGTGGGAAAAGAGAAGAGGAGAAGTGAGTGAATGGGTGTAAGTGAAATAAGGGCAATTAATTTCATTTATAACACTTTCCAGTCAGTCGGAATATTTCCCAGATATTTAGAGATTGGGATTTAGAGATATTGACCTTGTGATAAGACAAGTTTAAAAAAACAAAAAAAAAAACTGAATAAGGTTTTGTAACTTGGCAAATTACACTTTTAAATCTTTTAATACCAGAATAAAATCCTCTGTGAATAGCTGTAGGTTACAGACTTTCCTTTCCATGAAGATGTAAACTTTGATGTGAGAATGGTCTTATCATTGAAGGCCAGTCATTACACTAATATTCAAAATAACTCAAATGTAGAACCCAGTAATATGGAATGAGAGAGAGAGAGAAGAGAGGGGGGAAGGAAAGGCTGGGCTCAGCAGCTGGTTTAACACTTTCTTAGAGTTCTGAAAATGTGACGCAATATCAAAATGTCTAGTCAAAAATGACAGATCACCAGTAATAATGACTGAATTTAAACTAATGTTTGTCTATAATTTATTAAAGGACCACTATAGTGCCAGGAAAACATACTCGTTTTCCTGGTTTTATAGGGTCCTTGGGTCCCCCTCACCCTCTGGGCCCCCCTCCCTCCGGGCTTTAGGGGGAGGAAGGGGTTAATCCCTTACATTTTTTCCAGCGCCAGGCTCCCTCGGTGCTGGGGACTCTCCTCCCTCTTCTGCCGTCATCGGCTGAATGCGCATTCAGCTAGTCCATAAGAAAACAATTTTCAATGCTTTCCTATGGACGCTGGCGTCTTCTCACTGTGAAAATCACAGTGAGAAGCGCAGAAGCGCCTCTAGCGGCTGTCAATGAGACAGCCACTAGAGGCTGGATTAACCCTATTATAAACATAGCAGTTTCTCTCAAACTGCTATGTTTACAGCAAAAAGGGTTAATCCTAGAGGGACCTGGCCCCCAGACAACTTCATTAAGCTGAAGTGGGCTGGTTGCCTATAGTGGTCCTTTAAGATGCCATACCATATTTTAAAACTTACATGTGTTGTTATATATATAATATCATATCCCATTTATGACTGCCTATATATTTTATTTAATATGGTTGAATTATTTCCAGCAATATTTTAAGAAAAGCAGAACCCCAAATATCCAAGCATTCAGCAATAGAACTGGGAGCTCAACAGTGGATATCCCAAGTTATGATTGGCTACTGGTTTACATAATCTCAGCAATTGTTTTTATTGTTTTTTTTTTATTATTGTTTTTTAATTGATAAAACCTGAAAGTTCTGAAAATGTGATACAGAAAATGGCCAAATATGTCACATCTTCAGTAATTACAGCTAAGAGTGTGATAAGGTATACAAAATACATAATAATTTGTTTTAAAGTTTGGAAATGTATTAACAGAGATTATTAAGATTTCATAATAATCTCTAATTGCTGATACAATATTTAAAAAAATCTAAGTCATAATAATATGTTCTCAAAGCCATTCTTCCTTTATAATTCCAACTAATGCAAGCATCAACGAACACATTATATAAACTCACTCAAGTCAAGTATCTCACTTATACAGAACAACTCTCACCTTCGTTGCAAAGTGATCCCATGAAACCGGCTAAGCAATCACACTGGCCAGTCATATGGTGGCATGGACCATTACTGTGGACGCACTGAGGGCAAGCTTGACTGCAACGATGCCCATAGAATCCTGGAGAACAAACTGCAGACACAAAAAGACATAATATAGACAAATATTTTTTATAACACACACTATTTTCCTATTGAAATATCATTACCCTATATATGGGATGATTCTTCCCAATGGTACATTAAAAACATAGCACCTTAGAAAACCTGCAACATAATTGAAGATGTGATGGATTTTGGACATTCTGGTAATGCTTGCAGAGGCAGCATGTCAAGTGCTTAGCTACATTTGGACACTCTTTGTGCATTAATACCATATAGCTTTGTGACCTGTGACTTAGCCATGGTCACTTCATCTCCATAGTAGAATTGTCATGCCATGATGACTCCTTTGACAACAGATAGAAAAAAATGATACATCTTGAAGAAGTGGTTTATACTTACATCTCTGACATGTTGTCCCTCTGTACCCAGGAGCACATTCACAGATCCCATCGTCTGGTGAGCACGATGCCCCATTTTTACAGTTACAAGCTAACGAGCAGTTCGGTCCCCAGTGCCCTCCAGGGCACACACTGTCACAATGCATGCCTGTTAAACAAATAAAATGGGCTGTAAAACATGGCTAACCATCAGCTAATAAGTTTCAGAGGAACCATTTTTTTGAGGATACTTTGCCAGTATAGGGATTCTAATAATAAAACATGCAATCTTTGCTCAAAATAGGTCAAACCATTTTGATTCCTTTTCAGAAAAAATGCCTTGAATTCAAATTTTACATATATATGCACTGAAGTAGATTTATATGAAAAGAAAATTCTTTGGAAAATATGAACTTTAAAAGAAAAAAAAGAAAAACACAGAGTTTTGCTTTAAAATAGATTGCACAATATTTCAATTTTAGTTAGTACTGAAATAATTAGAAGTTATACAGGTAGGTATAAGTATATATGGAATAACTATAGATTAAATTTAAGTACTTGGGGAAAACCATTATTATTTTAGAGGTCTTTGCAGTTCTGTCCAGAAAGGACAGAAAGACTGTCCAGCCCCATAATAATGTTAATGAAGTCATTACCTGGTGTGGAGTTCCTGGGAGCCATCTTACCTGATGAGGCTAAACCATTTTTGAATGGTTTAACCCATATGTTGCTATACCTGCACCCATCAGCTCAGCCCCTTTGCCTCCACCTCTGGCCACAACATCAGTAAGGAACATTTTCCTTTTGCTGCAAGTTATAGACTGAGAGCATCGGGAGATACTCTCAGCCTATCACTGGCCACCAGTCGCAGACCTCCTATGTATCAGTTTCACTGAGATAATGTTATTATGGGGGTTGGAGTGTTATGTTAAATAAACATATTTCCTTGTTTGTAAGCAAAATATCACAAAGCTGTAGCTGGGTACAGACACAATCTTACAGAGAACATAGTTGAAAACATAAATTTCACAAATTATTACATTATCTATACCAAGCCTTTCTCCAGCCAACACTGACTTTTCTTCAGATTATAAGAAAAGGAATACGTCCATCCTTATTGGCATCCTATTACTTGTTTTTGGAAGTATGTCAAACCAGTGACACTCCAAAATAAGAAAAGGTGTTTGTGTGGTTGGTAGCACATACTATACTTTCCTGAAATCAGTGACACTGTCTGAGCTATGTGACTCAGTGTACCAGGAAGAAGGTTACCTTTATTACCTGCCTGACTATGATATATTTCTATATAACGAAAGCATTGCTCAGAATTTAACAGTTCTGACTGCATAGCAGTCCATCACCAAATGTTGTTTAAATCATACTTCAGGCTAAAGTTAAAAGTATCCATTATGGGGTGGCTCTCACAACTATTAAAAACACAAAAAATTAACATGGCACCTTTCTCAAAGACAAACAGATAAATCCATTGCTAGTGACAGAGTAGAAATTCTTTGGAAAGATAAGAGAACTGAATACAACGCTCGGTAATAAGTTATGGAGACTCTATAGTAGTAACACTGGTCTGGACTGCATCCTATTACAAAACGTCCACTCTGATTTCACAGTAACACTATTTTTATGGTGCAATTCCTCCCACTGAGATGCTCAAGGCTCAAAAGAGATCATATACAAAGAGAAAGGGTCCTCTGTATTAGGTGCGAGCTTCAGGTCATCGTATGATCTTGTACATATAGTACATAAAACGTAACTTTTAAGGACTACTAAAGTCACGCACACCTTCATCTAAGTCAAGCTGCCTCGATGCAGTGTCCCTGTTGTTTTAACCCTGCAATGTAAAACATTTCAGTTTTTTATTTTATTTTTTATAAATTGTTATGTTTACATTGCAGGCTTAAAAATATCTCTAGTGGCTATCTTCCTAACAGCCACAAAATGTGGTTTTGGGGCACTGACCAAGTAAAATTTGGTCCTGAGACATTGCAGCTCATAGGAAAGCACTGAATATGCACACACATTAGGTTCGCAATGGTCCTCTATGAGGAGCATTGGACGAGACCAGGCTCCTCGATGATGTGAGCAGCACAGACAGTCTCGATAAAGGTAAGTAAAATGTTTTTGTTCTACGTTTTCACTTGGGGGGGAGGAGGGGTGCCTGTATCTAACTAGGGACCCCCCTAGTGTTAATAATACAGGTTTATATTCCTAATGCTGTAGTGTTCCTTCAAAGGTCCTATGAATTGTAATGCAATACTCACACCATGAAGTTCTGGCATTCCTCCCCTATCACTTTTTATTTATTAAGCTATTTTCTCTTCCACTTGGTGTCTTTAACCTTTTCTCTCTTCTATTTTCCAACTTTTCCTTTTCTCCTAATTTATCTCCAGACAGTACTTTCCCTATATCGATATATATCAACAACCTCACCTCCCCAATATTCCAAAGATTCTTTAATATATAGTTAAAATTGCATCCTTGCATATCTTGCCTATCTTCCCTTATGGTGAAAAGGTGTCATTACTTATGGTGAAGTAACAACCATCTACAAAGGTAAAGCAAAAATGGCCGAGAGTTGATCTTAAATTCAATCAAGATGAAAAATTTTATCATACCGGGCTATTTTGGAATCATTTCAAATTAAATGTCAACTTACTGTCACTTACTGTTAGTGAATAAAGTATAAGACTATTTAAAGGATTTGGATAATCAAATGTAATTGTCTCTAAACCAGAGCTTGTTAAACCTGGCACCCTAGTTTGTTTCTGAAATTTGTTTAAGCTGACTAAGCATCATGGGAATAGTAGTTCTCAAGCACACAGGGTACCAAGGTTATCATTGTTTGTTTAGTGAATAAACACAAAAGGCTTTTCTTGTTCAAGCTTAGACCTTATTAATAAGACAGGCAAGGGGTTCATATCTAATTAGCTCTGAGAAGATTACTTTTAAGCCTATCACAAATTAAGCAATGCAATACCTACAATGGCTTTGGCATCACATAATTTCGCCATTCCAGAATACTTTTGTGCAAAGCTCTTTCAACGTTAGCTATTGTTATACTATTTATTCTGTTATAAAACTGAAAAGGAAAAAATAAAAACACTCTGAATAAACCAACAGTCTACAAAGAGTGATTTAACAAGATCTCTTAATTGTGGCCATCGGTTTTCTTTACAACATCATCAATAGCTGTTACATTCTAACACAAGAGTAGAGAAAATTACAATATTGAGATCTATTTCTTAAACCGTGAGCTGTGGCGAATCGAGAACACTTAAAATAATTAGGACTCAATTTTAATAGAATTCGTTTTTTTTTCCTTCTAACTCTGCTTTTAATTGTCTGCATTTGGAAGTTGGAACTTGATATTTAGCAAACAGATCCCTTGACCCTTGACCCCATGTAGTTTGCTGGGACGGGTAATACATTCTAATATTAACAGTCTGCCGGCACATTACATGCTAGCAAGCATCCCAAATCTTATTGTGTCTGCTTCGAATTAACAATCAAAGCTGGCTGGCATGAATAGATCATTTGATTCCTTATGCAAGACAAAAAAATGACAGATTCTCAACCTTCCAAAATTATAGCACGTTGCCAAAATCACAAGGTGCCCGTGTCTCCTGCAAACACACATAAATTATGCATACATGTCTCATGCATGTTATCTGAACTGAATTATTTGGGGGCGTTGGAGGTTTTGTGACAGGTTTTGGTTTGTTTTGATGTAGATAAGGAGATTTGTGAAGGAATGTTTGTTCCAGGGCTCTGGACAAAGAGGCCTTTGATGGCCCTGTGCAAGTTGCTAGGCAATTACTGAAGGCTCAGAGTAGAACTTCACTAAACAGCTCAGAAGAAAATGCTCATGTCTTTAGTGCTTGGTGCATTATGCTAGCGGACTTTTGCAATCAGAATTTCCTCACGACGAGAGCAAAAGCTGCAAAACTTAAACAATGCTTCCCATTTCATTATTATTTATCTATTACAATATATTACATACCAAAATAAATGTATATAATATGGATTTATGATGAATTGGATTATTTCACTTCCACTAAACTGTGTGTATTCAGACAATTAGCTAAAAGCTAAAAAGTAAATTGTCCAGTTAAATGCATCACACTTAAAGTTGCCATCACAACTACCAACTTACCAGCCCATCCTGCCAAGCATCGGCAGTACCCAGTAGCAGGATGGCAACCATCAGCATGACTGCAGTCGCAGCGTTCCGTACAACTCATGCCATATGTACCATCCTAAAAACAAAAACAAAACATCAACTCTTAGCTGCGTTCACTTTTGGTAGAAAAGCAGGACACATTCAGCCCAACACTCAACATTATAACTTAAAATCTCTGTCTTCAGCCACCATTCTTGTACTCATGGGCAATTCTAATTCATTTTTCAAATATATGAAGTAATTCCTTCACTTTTGCTAATGTATTAAGGGCAATGTTTAGAGAGAAACGTACATGTTTGTATATAATATTATTAATCTATTTATGAAAAAGTATTTTTCACTCAACTATGAACTTAACAAACTTAGTCACTTATTAATGCAGATTTAGAATCTATGACTGATATATATATACATACATGCATAAAAACACAGAATAATACATATGACGATCTTATGTATTATTTTACCACAGCAAAACTAAATATGTCACACATACATCTATAATATGTTAACCTATTGTTCCTGTAAGTTTATTTGTAATTGTCCTATTTATAGTTAAATCCCCTCTCATAATATTGTAAAGCGCTACGGAATCTGTTGGCGCTATATAAATGGCAATAATAATAATAATAATAACAATAATATATGCACACTTCCATTCCTTTTGTAAATGATTGGAACCATACAGGCTCCTAGGGCCCATTATATAAGTACAAATATACATTTTTTTTTACCTGGCAAGGCATTTCACAGTTTACACCTCTCCAGCCAGGAGCGCAGGTGCAAGTCCCATCTAATGCATTGCAGGCCCCTCCATTAAGGCACTGGCAGGTGCGATTACAGCCCAGACCCCATGATCCTCTGGGGCAGTTGATAGAGCAATCCACTCCGTGCCAGCCTAAGATATGGGATAAGTAACATAGTGAGCGGTTACGTACAATGTGTAACTGTTTTAAGGACTTGTCTTGTAATCATCTAACATCTACTAATCTCATTCACTTCAGTTTGTTCAATTAATTAAGAACTGTCACATTACAAGAATTTTAATATGGTGTTTTTCTTTCTCCTCCAATGTAACATGCGCCCTGGTTGTTCCCGTTTGGAAACCTGGGTAAAAGATGTTTTTGGTGATTTTCAATGTTTTTTTTCAGTGGTGTAAGAACTTCCATAAAAGTGACGGTTGCTCTTTAAATAACAAAATAAAATGTGAAACAATTTCACTAATGACTTTCTATAGCTTTTCACCTTAATACAGAAAAGGTTTTTGACTGGCAGAATTTATTATTTATTATTTATTTATTGATTTATTTATTTATTATTTATTTATTATTGGAGCCAATGATGATCTGACCTGGATGACAGGAATAAAATGCACACACCCCTTCACCCACAAAGTCAGTGGATTGTAGTGTGGCTGAGCAGGGTAACAAAAAAGTGTCAGCGTGTTCCCTTGTTACATCTGTCATTGAAGATCAGAGTGTGTGCAGCTAGTGGAGGTGGCGGGGCTGTGACTGAACATCATATTCCAGTTCTATGGGTCACTCTGCAGACTGGTCTGAAATTAAGGGAGGAAGGAACGGGGTCTAAAGGGACACATGCAGGGTAAAAAGATATACAAGAAGGTAAAGAAGGGTTCAAAGAAACACAAGGAAGGTTAATTAGACACACAAAGGTGAAAGCGGAGATAGAAGAGACACACATGGTGTAAGGTGGTCTAGCAGAAAAACACAATGGGTAAGGGGGTTTAGGACATACAGACAAGGGATAAAGAGGTAAGAAGGTACACAAACCCTCAACATGGTTTAGGGGGTTGTAGAGGCAAACAGGAGATGGAGCGAGTAATTTAAAATTCTGGTGTTTGCCAACATACAATTCCACCTCAGGCAACAAAGAACGTAGTTATTCTAGTCAACAGCAGGAACCAATCAGAGGAATTGCTAAATGAATTGTATATTCAGATAATATAAGGGTAACATCATACCTGATTTACATGTACAGGAACCATCCACTGAAGAACAGATGGCATTGTTCTTACACATACACACAGAGGAACAGTTACTGCCATACGTGCCCAACGAGCAACCAATGGAACAATCTTCACCCTAGAAAGAACATTTCCAAGTTAATCAGCAATTTTATTTCTGGAGACATCATAACAAACCACAACAAGGATGGCATAATGTTTATACTACACTCCTAGCCAGTATAAGGTTATGAGAATGCTGTCCTTAATTAAGGGCCTCTTACTTTAATCATAATGCCAGAAGAGGGTTAGATAAAGGGATAGCATAGTCTCTTTCACCCCAGGTCCTCTCCTGTAAGAGAGGGACTGAATAGCAAGTCCGGATGGTGATCACTGCATTTGAAACCCAATATAGATGTCAAATATATTGCAACTCATTACTTGTCAATGCCTTTCACATTGAAATTGTTAATAAAACAATGGAAATTACCATAGATATACACTGTTTGAGATTATTATAGTTAGCAAGATACATACAAATCCATGTTTCAGAAAAAGTGATAGCTAATCTTTGTCTCTCCTACTATGGTCTGTTACGGAACTACTGCCCACAATAAATTGAATATCAAATGTCAGCAATCATTGAATTAATGTGTACAAATTGATTAATTAGGTTGTAGCCAGCAGGCAGCAGAAACACAATCAGTGAAAGAGACAGGACCGACATTTGGTATGCCATCTTTATCCTTTTAATAACCACACACTAGGATTTTATTACAGTAGTGAGGTGGTAACGTCTGCCTTGGTTAAAGCTGGTTGCACATCCCTTGTCCTCTGCTAATCTAAGCCCTTGTTATCATTATAGACTCTCGGGATTCAGAGTAACAACTCGACTACCAAACACAAGGGGAGCAAATAAAAAAGCTCAGACACTGATTTACCGTAAAACCAGGGGCACAGATGCATTTCCCAGTCACGCTATCACAGTCTGCACCGTTCTGGCAGCTGCAGATCTGCTGACAGGATTCTCCGTAGAAGCCTGGGGAGCAAGTCTCATTGCAGTATAGACCAGACCAGCCAGGATTACAGCCACATTCTCCAGACATAGGATGACAGCTGAGAGGGACAGGATGAAAGAGACAAATGAACAAATGATTCCAACTCTAAACATGACACCGATGGCAGCGTTTACGCTGGTTCCCTCCACCATTGTATTAGGACAAAAGCAGTGACAAAGTATTTTCCAATAAAAAAAAAAAAAAAAAAATCACAATACTAACATTTAATTATTATAATAATATAAAACACGGACGATAAAGTATTCTTTGTGTTGAGATGTTGTCAAGACTGTATATATTAAATTATTATGCAGTATTTATTGTACCTGTTCAAATCACAGGTCCAACTTGGCCTGTCATCCTTCCGAGGTCAATAAAAGGAGTACCAGTGTGTTAGGAAATGACAGCATGTTTGTCCCAGAACATAACTGAAAACTAGTGTAACCATCTTGGTTCAATCAGTTATATTTAATATCATCAAAGTTATTATTAATATTATTAGTACACAATTCTAACATTAAATTAGATACATCCACTCAATATACAATGCCCCATTGATGCACTAAGGCGCTGGCATCCAGGGTGTCCGAAAGTCTGAGCCAACAAAGACTGCACATCCTCACTCACATGCTGGTTGCTGCACATGGGAAGTGACATATTTTACAGGCAGTTTGGGCTTTTGCTGTTCAATGCCCCATAAAAGTGTAGCAATGTCAAGGCTGCCTGAGACTGGTTTGAAAAAAAAAAAACAGACAAAGTACATATAGCCTGTAATGATCTCAAATCCACCAAATCAAAGTGAAATAAAAGCGTTATAACACCAAATTGGCTGAAATAATGAAGTTGTGACATTAAACAATGCAATACGTAGGGATTTATATGCTGAACCAAATTTGTGATTCATTAAAAAGATAATTGCTAAATTTTGGCTATGGTAGTTGAGCAGGTAATGTAGCCAAATTGGGATTATTTTCTAATTTGGTTTAAAAATCTGCAACTCATTTTTAATTCTTCACAATTCTGTTTAGTGAATAAAGTCCTTAGAAAAAAATGTTATTCAAAGATAACCTTGAGCACTCAAGGACAGAAGGCATTTCAATAGATAATGTACTAACATAGCCTGACAAATGCTTTGGGGCACACAATTCTTAGAGAATGTCATAATAAATGTGGCTGTTTACAGCCCATAAGGATTGAATTAAAAGAAGCAGCCTAATGAGTTTACCTTATGCGAAACACTTGGAAAGGACAGAGATATGTTAAAGTGTTGACCTTTGCATGGAGGGTCTGAATCTTACATCCCATACCTGGTTTGGAGACCATCTGTCTCTACCTGGAACAGAAAGTCCATTGACTCTTTAGTTGCGGCAGCTGTTACTGCATAACTAACTGACACTCTCAGCTGTGCTAGGAGAAACATGCTAAAAACTAACACAATAGAACACTTGTAGCACTTTCTCTGGCAGAATCGCTCCTCTCACTATATTAGAATCAAATCAAATGTTCTGTCAATAGAAAGACTGTTGTTTTAAAAGTATTTTGGGTTGGATGCAGCAATGAAGTGTCCTCTAGGTGTCCTTCCGTTTTGAATGACTGAAGCTGCATTAAAATGGCTCCATACCCTGAACAGTTTGTCATTCACGTTTGTTTAATGTCTATCATAAGGATATTTAAAGGGACATTATAGTCATCAAAACAACTTTAGCTTAATGAAGAAGCTTTGGTGTATAAATCATGGCCCTACAGTCTCACTGCTCAATTCTCTGCCATTTAGGATTTAAATCACTTAGTTTATTATTATTATTGTATTATTTATATATAGCGCCAGCAAATTCCGTAGCACTGTACAATGGGATATGGAGCCCTAGTCACACCTTACTGCATGTGAATTACACAGTCTTCCTAAAGTACCTGAGAGATAAAGAGACATCTAATATTCGCACTTTCTTTAATGCAAATTATTTTTAATCTAGAAATTCTTATCTCCTGCATTGTTAATATCTTGCTAGACCTTGCATGAGCCTGTCTGCGATAAAAGTTCAATTTAAAGAGAAAAATATATATTTGTTAAACTTCTAAAGTAAGTTAACATCTAATCGAAAATGAAACCATTTTGTTTCCATGCAAGCTGTGTGTGTCACACCCAGGGGAGATGTGGTTTGTGCTGCATGGACAGAAACAAAAGTGATTTTACTCCTAAATCTTAGAGAATTGAGCAATGAGTCTTCAGAGGCATGATCTACACATAAATCGGCTTCATTGAGCTCGAGCTGTTTTGGTGACTATAGTGTCCCTTTAATGTAGTATAAGTGACATATTTCGGACAGTTTAACAAGGTGGCATAGCATTTATATGCTGAAAGGGAGAAATCAGTTCAGGAATGTTTACTATTCCCTACTTTGTCTTATGTTTTTAGTTAGAAACAGGTTTTTAAAAAATGGGAACAAAATACAAAGTTGGAAAGAGGAAGAGAAAGCGATTGAGAAAATGTAAGAATGGCGTGATAGCGCCGTGTTAATGAAAAAAATCCTTCCTCCAAGAAGAAAAAGGTTAGATAGAGCTGGCCAGCACTTTACATGTCAAGTACATCAATGTGAAGACTTGATTAGTGTCTAAGTAAACACTATGGACCTGGACCAAATGCAGATCTCCTTACATCGTCTAGGCAGCCAATCCCGAAGAAGGCATATGTAATAATGTTCCATTGAGCATGCCATTTAATGATGATTTCCTTAGCACAATTCTGAGCTTAAATGACTAAAATCAAGGCTAAATTAGCCAACCTGTATCTATAGCTGAGCTGAAAAAAACGTTCAAAATCAGCATGTTTAATTCTAAACCAGAAAATACAGTTTACCAGTACTCAGTGACTAAACTCCTAAACACAAAATGTGAGTGTGGATACTATGACGGTAATATAATATCAATCTATTCTGCCTTTTTGAATCCGAGACAAATTACTCCTATGCTTCTTTTTTTTTTTAAATCAAGATAACAACCCAACAGAAATTACTTTAGAAGTAAATTTTTTTCATCATTTTCTAAATTTAAAAAAATCATATAAATCCTTGCATAAACTGCAAGTTAAATATATAGTTTTAAGTTATGTGGGTAAATCTCTGAGTGGCTCCAAATTCAGGCACACAAGGGGTCAAATGGCTAAAATTTTCTAGATTTTAGATGTAAAGTTGTTTATTCTTTGTCGGTTTAAGCTTGGAATCCTAAATGATTTAGCCTCAGTCTTCCTAGGTAGGTGGGAAAGCTGAAATGAATACAGTGCATAACAAGTGTAGGAATTTCAGGCATATTAATGACGAAGGTATTTGTGGAAATGACATTTGTATCATATCAACTGCACTCATTTAAATACCACTTTGGTTACACAATCCAACACTTGCAAATCCAGGTTTACATGTACAGGCTTGTTGGACTCCCACCCAAGTTACTGCATGCTGATGAAACAGACGCGGACGCCTCTGACACATATACCACTGTAATGCAACGTCTGGGCTAAAATAGTAGGATTTATTCACATTATGTAAACGGGAGCATTTCTGACACAGGCCGAAATTTTGAAATTTTGTTTGAAATTCAACATAATGTACTTGTAAAGAGTAATTCACTTATTTGCAAATGTCATAATAAACAGGCTGGAAACAGTAAAATTTGAAAATTATTCAATTTCAATACATTTTGTCTAAATCGCAAAGTTCACAACAATTTCCATGTTTAGTAAAGTGAGCCCCTTTGCCCTTCGCCTGCCGCACATTAGGCGAGGACACAGGAGTTCTGTATATGACGTTCCTAACAATGATTGATAGGCAGACAAGACTGAGGCACCCAGTTCCAAAGTAGTATGTGCTTCAGCAAGTAATTATATTTCATATATTTGTTAGGTATGAACAATTCACAATGTACAGAGCGTATAACATTATTGTTTATACCTGACCAAATAATGTTTCAATGCAACTACTGATAGAACAAGGTCATCAGGACGTACTTGAAAAACAGAGTAATCTGAATGTTCCTTTCCTGGTTAACCCGTTAACGCCGTTGCGTTCTATGCCGTCCTGCATTAAGTGGGTTTTAAAGCCGTTGCGGCGGTACTCACCTCCGCCGCGATCCTCTTCTGGAGGGCTGCCTGACAGCCCAGGCAGCCCTCCCCCGGCAAATGAGGCCCCCAGGGGCCATGTGATGGCTCTCAAAGAGCCATCACATGGCCCCCTATAAATGGCTGTGGATCTGCCAGCAGGGGGACTGTCTGAAATGTCAGACAGTCCCCCTGCTTGTGGGAAAGTAAAAAAAAATATTATTAGACATGTTTAAAATAAAATAGAAATGTATTTATATATATAATATATGTATATATATTATATCTATAATATATATACATATATTATATATATGTAACGTCATACAAAGTGTATTTTAATATTAATATAAGTACATATATTAGTATTAAAATACACTTAGAATGATGTTACATATATATAATATGTATATATATTATATATAATAGATATATACACATTTATTATATATATATGTATAATTACAATAATAAATAAATAAAATAATAAAATAAATAAATAAAATATTGAAACAAAATTTAATATAAATTATATATTCATATGTAATTTCATTCTAACTGTATTTTGTTGTTAATATATATATATATTGGTAACAAAATACACTTAGAATGACATTCCATATATATCTATCTATATATAAAATACAAATAACCGCAAATATATATATATATATATAAATACATATAATTACATAAAAGATTACATTAGTATACACGTAGAATTTAAATACCTATAAATGCATATATATTAAAATTCTACATGTATATTTAAGTAATCTTTTAACATAATTATGTGATTTGATTACCGTATATACTCGAGTATAAGCCGAGTTTTTCAGCCCATTTTTTGGGCTGAAAAACCCCAACTCGGCTTATACTCGAGTCACTGTCTGTATTATGGCAATTTGCATTGCCATAATACAGACCGGGGGAGAGGGGGGCTGGCAGAGCTGTAACTTACCTGTTCTGCAGCTCCTGTCAGCTCTCTCCTCCTCTGCGCCGTCCGTTCAGCACCTCGGTCAGCTCCCAGTGTAAGTCTCGCGAGAGCCGCGGCTCTCGCGAGACTTACACTGTGAGCTGATAGAAGGAGCTGCACGGACGGCGCAGAGGAGGAGAGAGCTGACAGGAGCTGCAGAACAGGTAAGTTACAGCTCTGCCAGCCCCCCTCTCCCCCCCACTGAACTGCCACTGGACCACCAGGAAAGGAGCCCCCCTCCCTGCCATATATCAAGCAGGGAGGGGGGACAAAAAAAAAATATATATGAATAAAATAAAAAATAATAATAATAAAAAAAAAAAAATTAATAACAAAAAAAAGGGGGATAAGGACCACTATGGGAGGGAGGGGGGGGGGTAAGGACCACTATTGGAGGGAGGGGGGTATAAGGACCACTATGGGAGGGAGGGGGGGTATAAGGACCACTATGGGAGGGAGGGGGGGTATAAGGACCACTATGGGAGGGGGTGGGATAAGGACCACTATGGGAGGGAGGGGGTATAAGGACCACTATGAGAGGGAGGGGGGGGGGGTATATGGACCACTATGGGAGGGATGGGGGGGGATAAGGAACACTATGGGAGGGAGAAGGGGGATAAGGACCACTATGAGAGGGAGGGGGTGGGATAAGGACCACTATGGGAGGGGAGGGGGAAGTAAGGACCACTAGGGGAGGGGAGGGTAAGGACCACTAGGGGAGGGGGGGGTAAGGACCACTAGGGGAGGGGAGGGTAAGGACCACTAGGGGAGGAGAGGGTAAGGACCACTGGGGGGGGGGGTGAAGGAACACGGGGGTGGGGGGTAAGGACCACTGAGGGAGGAGGAGGGGAAGTCAGGACATATGGGGGGGGAGGGGGCGGCAAAAATGTTTTTGCCTACGGCGGCAAATATCCTTGCACCGGCCCTGCACACACTGCATTCACACACTGCATTCATACACACACACTGCACTCATGCACACACACGCTGCACTCATACACACACACGCTGCACTCATACACACACACGCTGCACTCATACACACACGCTGCACTCATACACACACACATACGCACACACTGCATTCATTATACACACACTGTAAATAAATATTCAATTAATATATTTTTTTTAGGATCTAATTTTATTTAGAAATTTACCAGTAGCTGCTGCATTTCCCACCCTAGTCTTATACTCGAGTCAATACGTTTTCCCAATTTTTTTGGATAAAATTAGGGGCCTCGGCTTATATTCGGGTCGGCTTATACTCGAGTATATACGGTAATTAAAATTTGATTGACATGCCTGACAACACAGGGAGAAAGTACAGAGAATTTAATTCGCAAGCACTATATTTGACCCTGTAACTCTCCAAGACACCATAAAATCTGTAGACAGTGGGTATTGTTTTACTCAGGAGACTTCGCTGAACTCAGATATTAGTGTTTCAAACTGGTAAATTGTATTACAACGATGATATTTTAAGTAAAAGTGAAGTTTTTTGCATTTTTTACAAATGATTGGCACTTTTATGGACTATATTATTGTTGTAATATGTTTTACTGTTTTAAAACACTAATATTTGTGTTTAGTGAAGTCTCCCGAGAATAACAGTACCCCCCATGTACAGGTTTTATGGTGTTTTGGAAAGTTAGAGAGTCACATATAAGGCTTGCATTTCATTTTTTTGACATTGAAATTTGCCATATTGGTTATGTTGCCTTTGAGAGCAAATGGTAGCCCAGGAATGAGAATTACCCACATGATGGCATACGATTTGCAAAAGTAGACAACCCAAGGTATTGCAAGTGGGGTATGTCAAGTCTTTCTTAGTAGCCACTTAGTCACAAACACTGGCCAAATATTAGTTTTTTGCTTTTTTCACACAAAAACAAATATGAACGCTAACTTTGGCCAGTGTTTGTGACGAAGTGGCTACTAAAAAAGACTAAACATACACCACTTCCAATACCTTGGGTTGTCTACTTTTTCAGATGGTATGCCATTATGGGGGTAATTCTCATTCCTGGGCTACCACACCGTCTCAAAGGTAACATTACTAATCTGGCAAATTTCAATTTTAAAATGGAACGTTCTATATTTGACCCTGTAACTTTCCAAAACACCATAAAACCTGTTAACGGGGGGTACTGTTGTACTCGTGAGACATCGCTGATTACAAATATGTGCATTTTTTTTAAGTCAAATCTAACAGTATTATGACATTCACAGCTTAATGTCAGACGGAAATACAAATTTAAAAAAAATCTTATTTTCTCACATTTTTTTACATTTTATTCATAATAAATTATGTTCCATATATGAATAGTTATTGATAAATTAAAGCCCTATTTCTCCTGAACAAAATGATATATAATAAGTGTGGGTGCACTTAATGTGACAGCGGTGAATTACGATTGAACAGACATATAGCGCAAATTCCTTAAGGACACATGACATGTGTGACATGTCATGATTCCCTTTTATTCCAGAAGTTTGGTCCTTAAGGGGTTAAAGGTGAATTGTCAGTTCCCTGGAAATTACACAGTTGAATAAAACACTGAAAATCACCTATAACTTGTGTTAATATGTTTTCACGTGCCGCCCTATTTTTTCTTATAAATGTATATCAGTTAGCAAACAAAGTCAGTAAAGTCCAGGTACTGCCAGGTGCCCAGTTGCAGGATAGAGAGGTGATTTCAACATTTATATTTCACACCTCACACATTGTGTTAGATATAAGGAAAATAAAATGTAATATTAAAAATCCTGCAAAGTGACAGTTGCTCTTTAAAGGCGAAATTATTACAATTACAAGCCTTGCCAATGGTCCATAAGGGGTTAATATTCAGTAGAACCGATCTAGCTTCATTGAAGTAACTGGATTGAGATGAAAGTAATTCAGTCACAGAGCATGTTTCTGGGGGAACCTTAACAGCGGTTAGTAAATTTCATACATTTAATCAAAGTAACCAAAGCATTCTTAACAAAGCATAACATAATATTTACTGACAGATATAGCTCGAAAGCTGTTAATATAGTTTCACATCCAATTATGACAAACAAGGCTCTTTATTCATGAGACAACAAACAGAGACAGCAAAACCATCATTCCACTCTAAACCCAATAATAAAAGAGATGGACTGTAAAATCTTTTAATCGTTTCCTCCAAATTCAATTTAACACTTAATTTAACAGATGTGTCAACCATATGTGCACCAGACTTGTTTATACAAAATTCTACACTCTATTATGTTTTTATGTATAGCAGAATATCATTATTTGTCAAATTATAGCTAGAGAGTGATTTATTTTTCAAACTGTGTCCCGTTTTAAAGGTTAGTAGAGACTACTTTAAGTAAATCAGTATAGTTAGAAGCAGCAAGAGAATAGGGGTAATGTGATATAAACTAACAAATACCATTCAACTATGCATTAACGCCTTTTCTGTAGAAGGAAGAAGTCAAAAAGTGGAGTTGGAGGGAAATTGTGGGAATCATAAGGAAATTCTTAGTTGTGATACAGGAAGAATAGTAAGACACAACAGAGTAGAGTAGAAAAAATAAAATTGAAGAGGTAAGAGGACACTTAAAGGGATGCTAGAGTCACCAAAACAACTTTAACTTAATGAAGCAGTTGTGTATAGATCATACCTCTGAAGTTTAACTGCTCAATTATCTTCCATTTAGGAGTTAAATCACTTTTGTTACAGGTTAGGCAGCCCTAGCCACACCTCCCCTGGCTGTGACACTGCATGAAAATAATGATGGTTTAATTTACAATCAGATGTAACTTACTTTAAAAGATTTATCTCCTGCTCTGTAAATTTAACTTTAATTACATACAGGATGCCCCGGTAGCGTCCAGCAAGCGATAAACAGAGCAGGAGATGAGAAATTCTAAATTAAACATAATTTGCAAGAAGTGTAACATTAGATCTCTCTTAACAGGAAGTGTTTAGAAGGGATGTGCAAGTCACATGCAGGAAGGTGTGACTAGGGCGGCATAAACAAATTGATTAAACTCCTAAATGGCAGAAAATTGAACAGTGGGACTGCAGGGCCATGACCTATACATCATAACTGCTTTGTTAAGCTAAAGTTGTTTCAGTTACTATAGTGTCCCTTTCACAGCAAAACCCCAGCAAAAATTGAATTTTTAACATTTGTTTTAAACCTTGTCACTAATGGATGTCAGGATGATAGCACTAGAAACTATCCTTTCTTAACCCCTTAAGGACACATGACGTGTGTGACACGTCATGATTCCCTTTTATTCCAGAAGTTTGGTCCTTAAGGGGTTAAATGAACACTATTTTTTTTTTAAATAGATGATCCTGAATCCAAACACTACTACTAACACTCTAACTTTAAAAATATATACCGTATTTTTCGCTCCATAAGACGCACTTTTTTCTACCTCAAAAGTGAGGGGAAATGTATGTGCGTCTTATGGAGAGAATGTGTGGTACCTTGAGCCGAAACGCCGGAGTGCAGGGACGGAAAAGTGGATCGTGCGGCACGGAGAAGGGAAGGCTGCAGAGAGGAGGCTGCTGGGGTTCCGGTATTGCATCTGTCCGGCGGCGTGCTTCTTCCCCGCTTGTCACCTAGCAACTGGTCTCGCCGGGATTTCAGGTAAGAGATGTACGGCCACCTAGCTGAGCCTGCCGATTAGGCTTTCCTCACTTCAACAGCAGCGTTAGCAGTGATCAAAACTCACTGTATGTTTAATCAGTTATGGCTAATTATATTCCCACAACATGTTGTAATATGTTTGTAATGTATTACAACATATTACAACATGTAATTACATTATTAATATATATTGAATATAATATTATTATTTTTTTAAATTGTCAGCGATCAGATTAATGGGGCAGTTCTCTGAAAAGTGCAAGTTGAATTTTGCACATTTATTTTCCTTGTGTAATTTTATAGATCTTTCATGTGTGTAAGGAATGAATGACAGACAGATAGCAAGTGCATTATACCAATTTCAAATTATCGTGGCAGCCAGGCATGTGCTCATTATGTGTTCCCGTTCCCATTAAACTGAATATTTCTTGATTAAAATGGTAATGAGCTGGGCATTGTATGTAGACCATGTTAAATTCTATTGAAATAAGAATAAGAAATACCGGTAGTCTTGTGACATTTTTCAATGTCTGAATCGCTAGCTAGAATAATATCTAACGGGGGCGGGGCCGGGCCGCCGAGCCGAGCGGTCGCAGCGAAGCACAGCTCCCGCTCAATATACCCATTCTCCACGATAAACCGTGAATTTAGCTGGACCCAGCGACCCTCTAACACGACCTGCAACCTACACGGGCTACCGGGGCCGGGGAGAGGCTCGCTCCCGTAGTTCCAGTCCCCCGGAGGACGGGTCCCTTGCAGCAACTAGCAGGTACCTGCCTGGCGGTGAGTGGAGCGGACGGCCGCCGCTCCACTATCCTGCCCAACGGAGCCCGGAACCCACAAGGCACATCGGCGGGCTCGGCCCTGTTCCCCCCTCTCTGGGCCGGGGGGGTGATCCCGGTCCGTGCACCCTATGATCCATCGAGCACCCGCTCCCAAGATGGCGGAGACCGCATGGCAAACAATCCTGGCGAGAAAGCAACCGGACGTACCTGCCTCTCCTGATGCTGCACTCTGTATGAAACGGCTCCATTGATCTAACGCCAAAGGCTTGCACGTGAGGGAAGGGCAGCACCAACCCCCGCAGTACCAGAAGGAAATGACCCTGAAACGAGACAGTGCTGCCAGGCCCTGGTATACCCTACCATGCCGCTCTACCTCCTATGAGCGTGTAGAAATGACAAGCCTAACACCCTAAAGGCATCATGCAGAGACTCTCCCCTTACTAAATTCTGGGAGAAGATGGCACAAGGGGAACAGTAAGCTCAGACAGCCAAACTACTAATTACATTCCCACAACGGGGCTGGCAAGCATCCGACAGGGGCGCCCACTCCCTCCGGCAGACAGAGTCCAACAATGGCGCCGAAAGAGACGAGGCCAAGTAAGAGGCCGCAACCCAGCAGCTACAAGCGGTATCCCACCGCAGCAGAGACCCTGCAACAAATAGCCTGCCACTTAGGCAAGAACCAAAGACCCTCCGGAGTCGACACTCTACCCCACGGTGGGACCAGGCATCGCCGAGGGGGCCAAGACAGCACACACCGCACAGCACTCCCTACCACCACCCAGAAGCGGGTCCCCAGGATCGGCAGGACAACCACACCAGCATACTGACACCTAGTGACTGACCCAGAGCACAGAGCCGTGGCATCGGCTGAAATCACCATATTACACAAGGTGCAGCACCCGCAATATTTAGGACAGATCTTTAGGACATATCTCCAGGTGCTGCACTCCTGGATTAGCCCTGGATCAGAGTTGGACGCTCCAACCTTACCTGCACACACCGCACCCTGCCAGAGATGGGGTCTAAGCTCCATGCCCCCTCCGACACCCCGGACACACAACGCAGCTGCCTTGGACGCTCACTTGTCACATAACCTGTCGGTAGGCACCAGGGATGTAAATTTGTTAGTCGCTGCACTAGAGAGTCTGATAACATACCCACTGTTAACTTGCCATGCATAGTCATAAACGCAACTAGTTTAGCAATCTATAGCCAGAAGCAACTTGCCTAGATTAACCAACGACATAAGCATGGACACAGGAGCCTGGACTGGGCCAGACAAGCCTCATTCTAGACTTGTGTGCCTAGCTTTACTCACTCTTACGCCCCTGGGGAGCACTGTATGATTCGCAATTAAGGGTGGACACCTCAACGAGAACCATTATCCAAGCAACCTACCTAAGAGATATGCATAACCTCATGTTTTGTGTTACTAATTACTGCATCTAAGTTATATCAGTTGTATTTGTATTCTGTGGAGGCATTAGCTGAGCCAGACATGACATTTCCAACCAACATGTTACTAATCTGAACCTCAGATCCATAGCTTGTATTTTCAACTACAGCTCTGATATGGCTACAAATTCGGTGTGCTTTAGTTTTCTCTCTCTATAGTATTACCCTCGCTAATCGCATAACTGATCTGCACTCGCCACTGCGACTAAGCAACCTATTGCAAAGCCTGTTTATTTTGACTTTGTTCAGCTCTCAGATGCCATAGCCTAGTACTAGCCTGTATTTAAATAATCTGCAATGAATAATCGCTTTATGCTAACCTGCCGTAACTTTACTATTCTTAACATAAAATGAGGCTAACGAATATTTAGAGATGATATGTACTGCATTGTATTTCTCCCGACTTGTATGAAACTTTATCGTCTCCCCTCTTACATTCTGTATCCTCAAAATTCTATGCCTCAATAAAAAAGAGATTTACAAAAACAAACAAAAAAAAAAAAAAACGAATAATATCTAACAGGTTTATTCACTGTGAATGTCCCAAAGTCCAGACTTCTCTGTATCCTCTATGCTTTGGCCCATATGCTACGGTACTCTTTTATACAAATCCTTTCCTCACTGTACATGGCCCATGTGCTGAGTCCCCCCTGAGTTACCGTAAGTGGACACCCTTTGCCATGCTATCATTTTATCACAATCTGTAATGAATTTACTAAATTATGAGGTCATTAGGCAAAGCATGTGATGGGTGATGGGTACTGATATCACTTACGGTACTATAATTGCTATGATGCCATTATTTAAAGGTACGGTCAGCGCTCAATGGTAAACATTGGAGATACGGTACATTACTGACAGTTCCTTCATCACTGAAAGGAACGCATTGCTGTAGAGAAAGGCATTCATGATTTTATTGGATCACCATCATGGTGCTACAGATTTATGAAGCGATGTGGCCTTGCTATGCGCACCAAAACTAGAATTGCGCAAAGAAATACCAAAAGAATATGAATCTAAGATTCTTTCTTTTCATAAATTTTTTCATAAAGGAAGAAAAATGGGTTCGAAATTGGCCAGATTGGGAATATGGATGAAGTCCTGCTAACCTTTGATGTGCCATCTAATATGACTGTAGATCTGAAAGGTGCCAAAACTATCACCGTGAAAACCTTCGGACATGAGAAAACCCATTACATGGTTGTGCTGTCTTGTTGTGCAAACGGCACCAAATTGCCACCCATGTTAATTTTCAAAAGGAAAACATTTCCAAAAGAAGTGATTCCAAGAGGAGTTGTACATGTTCATGAGAAAGGATGGATGGACGAAAATGGAATGAGAGTATGGCTTGAAAACGTGTGGTCCAAACGTCCTGGAGGGCTTCTGAAAAAAACTGCCTTATTAGTACTTGACCAGTTTAGAGCACATATTAGCAAAACTACAAAAAAGTGCTTTAAAGAAGTGAAGATTCATCTAGCTGTAATTCCTGGAGGTCTTACCAGCCAGTTGCAACCTCTCAATGTTTCCATCAACAAACCATTTAAGGTCTTTATGCGAGAAGAGTGGAACAAATGGATGGCTGCTGGCAATCATGATCTGACACCTGCTGGACGAATGAAGAGGCCCACTATCACTCAAGTTTGTGAATGGGTGAAAACATCATGGCACTCTGTGAAGGAGGAAGTCGTTGTCCAGTCATTCAAAAAATGTGGCATTAGCAATGCTTTGGATGGAAATGAAGATGATATCTTATAGGAAGATAGCAAAGAAAGTGATGTCAGTGATTGTGAGCAACTGAGCTTCATAAATTCTGACTCTAGCAATGATGAGTTCTTGGGGTTCACAGAAGAGTACTCAAACCTTAAAGTCTCTCTTCATTTGTTAATGACACTGATGATGGTTCTTAATGCTGCTGTTGACTTAATGCCGCTGTTCACTTTACATGGTTGAAATATTATTCTGATATACCGGTAGTTTATACTGGTAGTTTATTAAATAGTTTAGTACGACATTTGATTCATAATATTTTTTTTTCTTGTTTTCCTCATCTAAAAACTAGGTGCGTCTTATGGTCACACTAAATATACTGTATTTTTCGCTCCATAAGACGCACGCACCGTCTTATGGAGTGAAAAATACAGTATATTTAGTGTTGTTTTTAAAAAACAAAAACAAAAAAAAACACTGCTGTCTGACTAAGAAACAAAATCAAAACTATATGACTGTGCTTTTTAGTATGGGGAAAACCTTTACCAATTTTGGATGTAAGCTTTCATTTTTTAGTGAACAGACTGATTGTATTGTACTCAGCCACAAACACTACTTTTAAGACTTTAAGAGTGAATGACACAATTTGTTTCATGGTTTTCTCTTGAAAGTGTAACAAACTCTTAAATGCAATGGTATGCATTGGAAGCCTTGCACACAAGCTTGACACACGATATAACCTCAGACTTCCCTACTGCCAAGAAACCAGTTATTAGGTGTCTCTACATACAATATGTGTCTAAGTGGCAGATTAAATTACAATAAAATAAACATCCATTAAAGGATTTAGTCAGCTGAAGGCAAGGTTGCCCCAACATACAATCTACATTATCCAATGATTGACAAACATCTGAAACTTGAATCTGCAGAGACATATTCTCATCTGTGACCATGCGACTTATAAAAAAGGTTTAAAAAATTATTAAGAAAATATAATTTTGAAATGAAATAATTACCACTTATTCAGTATATGTAACGTGTTTGCGACACAACCAAACATAGCATTAAGATCACTATTAACATTAACGCATTTAACTTTTTCATGCTTATAATATTAAGTATCTTGACTTTTATCTTTTATCATTATGAATATGAAATAATTATTAACTCTAGATAAATAATTATATTATATTATTAAACTGTCATATAAAAACTAAAACTGTTACAAAATATTATCAAATATGAGCTTCCAAATTCTTTCGAATTGTTCTGAATGATTTTGGTTGAATTTGCTATAGAAAGCCAGTTTACAAACACATAGCCCAATCTAAAAGGATGTAAACAATTATTGTTTGAAAAATATTTATGATCTATACATTTGCTAGTCAAAGTTAACCCAGCATTTACTGATTAGTAAAAAAATGTTTAACGTAATATTAGACACAATATTTGTTTAGCATCTCCATGCTGAATTTTCCTCATAGAGATGCATTGATTCAATGCATCTCTATGAGTAGGTGCTGATTGGCCAAACCGGCAATTGACCCCGTCCCCATCCCACCTCCTTGCCCATTTCAGCCAATCCAATGTTTCCCCATAGGGAAAGCATTGGATTGGCTAGAAATCATAAAATCTGATGATGTCACCAAGGGGGCGGATTGAGGGTGGGGCCAGCATCGGCACACCCGTGCTGGGATGGAAATAAGGTAAGTTTTAACCCATTCTAACTGGGCTAAAGAAAGCACGCCCCAAGAACGAAGCCAGAGGTAGAGTTCCACCAGCAGCAGAGTGGTTAAACTCCGTACGTGCAGCAATTTTTAGTGAAACACTGCACATGCAGACACCAGGCACCATGGCCATTTCAAATCAGTAAAGTGGTCATGGTGCTTGGAGTAACCCCTTAATAAATATGTGCTTGTAAGCTCTGAACAATAAAATGGAATACAGAAATCTGCGCCACTGCATTCTGGAACTGAGTGTTTCACTCTATTCTGGAACTGAGTGTTTCCATCTTATCTCCCAGATAGTCATTATTATAAACTATATATATATATATATATATACTCATGAGGCAAGCACTCAGCTGAAAAGTTATTTTTGAGTGCAAGGATTCTGGAACCACTATCCAGTAGATAATAAAATTAGTAGAGAACCAGCACTCCTTTCATCAGATATCCTTTATTTAAGGCAACAGCATTAAAAAGGACATACTTGAAAACGAGAGAAATCTCAATGTATCTTTCCTGGTAAATTTTTTTATAAATAAATAAATAAATAAAAAAGGACAGCATTCCGGGTAAATATAAGGCCTTTGTTATTATTATCAACTCTGTTCTTTACACCTGACAGTCCGCATACAGTGAGCACAGGAAGAAAAAAAGAAACAGTATTTCTGGTTTGGCTCCTGCAACGCAATGTGTTCCCTGTGATATCTTGCACTGGACTGTGATGTAAATTGCTAACATCGCTATGTACTAAAGGGAGAATTTAAAGTGAATTTCAAATTTAAGGCCAAAATAACTGCTTTCAATTTTTTTTCCAGTTCAGCTATTTTAACCTTAAATTTGAAATTCATTTAAAATTTTCACTTTGGTGAATAACCCTGTAAGTCTTTAATAGACAATTATTAGGATATAGAGCATTATAGGAAAAAAAGGTTAACGCAAGTTAAAGGGTGCTTTTGATTGCTTTATTCACTGGTTTCAATTTCAGAGAGGGGATGGTTCACCTTTAATAAATAGTTTTCATGTTTTAACCTAATGAGTAGTCAGTAACACTGAAAGACTAATTCCGTAATGAGATGATCCCTGCGTCATGTGATTGCCACAGCAGCAATCACATGACTAATGTTTTTGATCGTAAAAGAACAAATAGCTACAATGTTTAATACTGCAGGGGATAGGTAATCATCACAATGAAGTGGTGGCCTTGTTTTGTATTGTGTTTGGTTTGCCATGCATAATGTGAGTGCATTCAATTTTATTTCCCTTTCAGCTGATTTGTGAGAGCAATGCTGGAGGGTTATTTTGTTAAAATTGGAAGTCAGAATCATTCAAAGATGAGATTAGCAAGTAGAGCATTAACTGTTGGCCTCGCAATGATTAATCACAGCTACTAAAGTCAATAGTGCAAATAATTTTCCCATCTGAGTATTGTTTACATGACTTTTTCCTGCTGAGTCCTGAAAATGCTTTTAAAATAAAATGAACAAACAAGATTGCAGCTCATGTTCAGAAAGAAAATATTACGCCTCCACTTGCTCTTGTCTGGTACACTGTCAATTACCTTAAATATCAAACTATTCAACAGCTGGTTTAATAAAGGGGGAATCGAGCCAGTGTAGTCTTAGCTAGGAAAAACAAAATAATTGCATGTGATCTGCATAGAGAGTTGAAAAAATTAGAAACGTTTATGTGTGTTTTTTTGGTTTTTTTTTTTAAACGCCTAAAATCTACAACCTTTTACATGTTTATGTGTCTACGTCCTTAAAAAGCTGATAAAATATGTGTTTCCTTGAATTAACCAGCTTACAAATTTTAGAAAAATATTAAAATATTTACTTTCCAGTTTATCATCTCTAGCTTTCAGGATATTTGTAACATCATAAACACAAAATTAAGGATAAATGTTAGTTTAATTAGCTTTTGCAATGGCGTAACGGTTGTTCTAACCATCTACAATGAACCGCTTATTAGAGTACCAACTGTTACTGCCCACTTAATACTTCTAATGAGAGAACAGTCGATATAAAATTCAATTTACTTGTATCTCACCTCTGTGTGTTCTTAGAATGGCATGGACACGTCTTGTCACACTTCATCCCATAAAGTCCGTCTGAGCATAGCCTTGTTTCGCAGTGTTTCCCTGTAAACCCGGGTTCGCAGAGACATGCACCAGTGGTGTGGTAGCATTTCCCCCCATTTACACACTGGCAGGTCTGTGCACACTTTGCACCATACAAGCCCACTGGACATTCATCCTGACACCTGGAAACAGTAATAAAAGGTGTGTTACATAACTTTAACCCCCACAGCGACAATATCATACTGTTTACATTTAAAGGAACACTATAGGTTCAGGAACGCAAACATGTGTTCCTGACCTTACAGTGTTAAAACCACTATTTAGATGACTTGCCCCCCATTAGCCTCCTTAAAATTCCTTATTTCCAGCGCTGTGCAGATCCGCTGGCACTTGACCCGCCTCTGATCCTCTTTCGTCCTGACATCAACCGAATTTATGATTTTGAGCCAATCCAATGCAAAGCATTGGAATGGTTCAAATTGGCAAGGAGACCGGATGGAGGAGGGGTCAAACGCCAACTTGGACAATCAGCACCTCCTCATAGAGATGCATTGAATCAATGCATCTCTATGAGGAAAATTCAGTGTCTCCATGCAGAGCGTGGAGACGCCTCAACAACTGTGCTGCACACTGTGCTACACTGCCCCAGGAAGCACCACTAGTAGGGAGCAATTTAAATCCTGCATGTTCTCTGAAAAGACAGTGTTTACAGGAACATTAAACAATAATGTTACAAGTGGTTAAAGATGTGTGTGGTCAGATCAAGAGATTCAAAATAACGTTTTGTGCAATTGTGCTGTGCTTACTTTTTCTAATGTAAAATAGTTGCCACTACACTGAATGTATAATTTTCCCAAAAACACACAGCGTGACAAATTTACAATAAAGCAGTGGAGCGCTGTAAATTAAGTGCCAAAACATTCCATGTGTATATATATATATATATATATATATATATATATATACCGTACTTAAAAACACTTAGCTCGGCTTTTATTCCAGAAGTTTGGTCCTTAAGGGGTTAAACATAAAGATAAAGTGCAATAGTGTAAAAACTTTAAAACAATGTTAAGTATGGTAAATTGCCAATTGAACACTCACTATTTCCAGAGCTATATGACCTAGCTCTGGTATGTATTGCTTATTGGTGCATTTTGGGCGACCACTCCCCTCTGTGATGTTGTAGTTATGGTGGTGACCTTTTATTTCTTATGTTGTCTCAGGGTAAAAGAAAATATAAGATAATAGTGTAGATCCACTTGCACCTCTGTATTATAAGTAGGATGTAATTATCATATTCACAAACACAGAGCCAGCATGCTGGCTCGGTAAAGCTGTTTTCTTTGGTTCAGGACCACACACCCTTCTTCATAAGTGCAGGTTCCAAATATTCAAAAGAGCTTTATTTAAATGTAAACATCAATATACAAAGTATATATATAAAAAAAACAATAAAATATTAGTTAAATACCAAATAGTGTAATGGAGTCTTTATAATTGTCCAGAAATGCGTTTCACCGTCTTGTGGCTTCCTCAGTCCAGTTGATAAGCTTAGGACTGAGGAAGCCACAAGATGGCTAAACGCGTTTCTGGACAATTAAATGTTTATGACAATTAAACATGTTTCTAGACAAACTATGTTTGTGAGTATGATAGTAGGGTCACCACCATAACTACAACACCAAAGAGGTGAGTGGTCACCCAAAACGGACCAATAAGCGATACATACCAGAGCTAGGTCATATAGCTCTGGAAATTGTGAGTGTTCAATTGGCAATTTACCATACTTAACATTGTTTTAAAGTTTTTACACTATTGCACTTTATCTTTATGTTTAAAGGAACACATACTTGATTGAAGTTCTTCTCAAAAAAGTTTTTAAGTATATATATATATATACACATGGAATGTTTTGGCACTTAATATATAGCGCTCCACTGCTTTATTGTAAATTTACATGAAAATGCCTGAAGGGAATGATGTAACTCACTAGAACAAATACATTAAGCTGTAGTTGTTCTGGTGACTATAGTGTCCCTTTAAAGGCCAAACAAGCTAAACTGGAAAAAAAAAATCTATATTACTACTTTAGCTTTAAATTTGATATTCACTTTAAATTCACTTTGCGTTCTCCATGATTCTCACTTTAGGAAGTAACTGTGCAATTTGCGAAGAAAGATGTTAAAGGCCAAGAGCAATGTCAATCGGGTATTGCAGAAATTAATTTCAGGGAAAGAAATCACTTTGGTTGTAAGAAAGTTGTCTCAGTCAAATGTTAACATAAAATGTGTTAAATAATAGTGGTTCCTTCATGCTAACATTACCAGAAAAATGAATAATTCCTACCACTCCCTTACAACTATTGGGAAGGAGAAGTGGGAGATTTTCTTTGACCTTGAGAAGAGTATGATTATTCTAATAGTTTAAAAATGTCATGGAAATGAACTCTCAAAATAAGAAACACTTAAATTCATAAAAAAAAAATTTAAAAAACAACCACAAACACAAAACATACTGTCAGGATAAGAAAGAATTAGGTTCCCCAAAACACAAGGACATTTAAAAGCACTTAAGTCATTTATCATTTCCTCGTGTACTTGGTGATTGTCCTGGCTTAGTCCCAGCTAATTACAATACAGTGACACTACAAACAGGGCCGGCGTGTCCATAAGGCGGCACTAGCGGCTGTCTTAGGGCTCACCTGCCCGGAGGGGTGCTAGATTAGAGTGGCCCCGCAGGAGGTGAGCACACAGCACTCCCTCCTGCCAGTCACTCAGTCAGTGTAGCGTGGTCGAGCGGAGCAGGCCGCGGTACAGGAGGATCTATTTCCTGTACCCGGCCGGACTAACAGGAAGTGCTCACTGAGAGAGCACTTTCTGTCAGTCCAACCAGGTCCAGGAAACTGAAGTTTCTGTACCACGGTCTGCTCCGCTCGACCATGCTTCAAGAAAGGTAGGAGACACACTGAGGACCAAGGTGGGGAGAGAGAGGGGCACTAAGGGAAAGGGACAAGGAACACTATGGGACGCAGGGTGAGGGGGGAAGAACACTATGGGATGCACAATGTAAGAAACACAATGGGGAAAAATAGAGGATAAGATACACTAAAGGGGGTAAGACATGCTTTTGGGGGGGGGGGGGGAGGCAGTGGCAAAATCATCTTCGCCTGTGTACCCAAATATCATTGCACCGGCCCTGACTACAAATTTAGCAAAACTTTTAAGCTGATGTCTACAGACATCAGTACATTTTCATTTAGCATACCTCTGTTGAAATACAAGTGTGTACGAGCATGTCCAGAGCATCACAGGACTATGATGTTTCCGGGAATATGGAAGTGGAGTAAAGTGTAGTTTTTACTTACCTCCTTTGCATTGCTCACCCCTGCAGTGAGGAATTAAGAAACTGCTTACAGAAATGCAACAGTTCCATTGTAGGTGAGTACATCTTATATTTTATTGGGGTTTTAATGGTTTCCAAACAGTATTGTTTTAACTAAGAGTTTATTCAGAATGATGAGTTTTTAAAAGTCTTTGTCTGGTAATTCATTTCTATTTGGCCAATTTTTGAACACTGTAAAAATCAGGGAAACTAACATGGACAGTAACATTGTGAACAAATAGTGATTTTGTGACATATGATTTGGTCCTCAGTATGGGAGATCTCTCACTGTTTTCCCTTGTTAGATGTATCCTTAAACCAGTGAGTGCGCTAGCACTGTATTTTTATTCAAGAAGCTAAATTAAATAGAACTACAGTGCAAATCTCACCATAGAATTTCCTCTAAGATACCCAAACCTGGAACTCTTTCAAGAGTTCTACAAAATGATTTCTTTCAAAATATTAAGGTATCGATAATATAACACATGTAAAAAATATATCAAAACATAAAAAAATGTGAAAATATTAAAATATTTTTCATAATTTAAAATAATTTAAAAAGCTTATCCAAAAATACTAAATTGTTTGAAAAGTTTATCCAAAAATACTAAATCTTTCGTAAAGCTTTAACAAAAATATTAAATTCAGGCCATTGCTGTGTATCTGTACGATGCAAAGAAAATCATTTTCTGCAGTCTGTTTTTGCTCATAATTCTTCAAAGTGAAGTGCAGACATTTTAACAAAACAAAACCAGACAAATGTTATTTTTTCCTCTTACGCTAAGATCTTTAGAAATAATTCATATTTGCATTTAAAAAGAATTTCAAAAAGTGTAACATCAAAGCTATTTGGTAACAATCCACGTATATTATTTCTTTTTATCCTCACCGTTCACCATTATATCCCGGGCTGCAATGACATTGACCCGTCGCAGTATCGCAAGTCCCACCATTGTGACATTGGCATTCTTGAGTACAATTTCTCCCATGACGACCCTCAGGGCAAGGCTGGCCACAGACTGTGCCCTAAATTGAAACAAAACATGAGCATGTGTTTGGAAAGCCGATCAGAACACGGCAACTGCAGCTCATTAATCTAAACACCTGACCCTGTAACCTACCTGCCAAATTCTCTACAGCAATAGCATTATGAGCATTTACTCCATAAACAATTCAACACAGTCTTACATAACATAGTAAACAAGGCTGATAATACATTTATATAACACTTGGACTTAGAGCCTGTGGATACAAGTAACACAAAATGAAAGAAAATGGATACTTCTCACTAAAGATGAGGCGCTGTGAGAAAATAATCTAATTTTTTTAATTAATTTAGGCCAACAGAGAAGAGTGAATAGAGCTACGTAACTTTATCCTTTTTAATCCAAATTTAAACATTTTACCCCTTTTGATTGAATAGACCACACTGCTTTGTTAAGTAATGCTGATTTGTGATTTACACAAACTTAGCAGGTTACTCTTTCTTTAAAGGACCACTATACGCACCCAGACTACTTCAGCTCAGTGAAGTGGTCTGGGTGCCAGGTCCCCCTAGTTTTTTTTTTTGTAAATATAATTTTTATTATTTTTGGAATAAGTATTGTCAAACGTAGAAATTTAACATGGAGACACGCAGGTCTCTAGCTCACATATGTATACATGGGCACGCAGGCCCGTTTATCGTCTGTTCTTAATTTTGGCTCGCAGGCCTCAAGTGATCTCCATAAGTAAAATGTTAATAGAGAGACAGACCGATCTCAGTAGGATGCTATTATATTCAACATATCTAGACGTTTCAGGTCTCTGGAACGGCAGCTCATAGGAAAACCTTTACTACCCCTGGTTTAGTTAACACTCTGTTTCATGATGTTTGTGGAACAGCTATTTTCGCGCGGCTTGGCCGTGCCTGTCCCAGTCCCATCTGTGCTCTCTCGGAGTGTCTGGTTAGAGGTGTCGGTTAGCGTCAGCCTGCCCATGGCAACCGTTACCTGTGCTAGCTTCTAGGTCGGTCCGCTACTCCCGTCAGGCCTGTCTGTTATTTCCAGGTCGTGGACTTGGTCCTTCTTGGTCGGGGGGAGTGGGAGAGGTCGAGGATAGAGGGTTAGGGTCATGGAATTAGGGGGGGGGGGTGTCGGGTGCGTCTGTAGTCCCTTATGGTTCGTTTCTGTCCATCAGTCTCAAGCGGTCCATAAAGTCTGGTTTCGAGGTCTGTAATATCCAGTGTGTCCATGTGTTAAAGTATGTCTGTTGTGTGTTTGCTGCTGTGTGTTGGAATTCCTCTAGGATTCGGAGGTCTTCCATATGGGCGAACCAGGTGGTCAGTGGTGGGGTTGTGGTTTGTTTCCAATATTTGGGGATAATGGATTTGGCCGTGTTCAGTATTCGTATGGACAGTGATTTTTTGTATGCGGATCTTGGTATCTTAGTATGGTGCAGGAGCATTTCTGCAGGTTTAAGGGGGGGTGGGTCATCTGAGAACAGTTGCAGCATTTTGTGGATTCCCTGCCAGAACGGGATGATTCCCTTGCATTCCCACCAAATGTGCATGTGTGTGCCCCTTGCCTCTTCACATCTCCAGCATTGTGGAGAGTGTGTCGGGGAGATCGCGTGTAGAGTCGTTGGCGTGCGGTACCAGTGTGTCATGATTTTGTATGCCGTGTCCTGAGTCTTGCTATAGCTAGCGCAGTGGTGTGTGAGGTAGCAGATTTTTCCCCATGCCACTTCGTCCAGTGTGTGCCCTAGTGCCTCCTCCCATTTTCCCATGAAGCCTGGTGTGGTCGTTGGTGTGTGAGTCAGTAGTAGGTTGTATAGAAAAGAGACGCCATGTGCTAATGGTTGGGGTTCCAGGCATTCCCTTTCGAATGCTGTGGGGGTTCTCGTGAGCGATGTGCCCTGAGGGAGTGTGGCAATGTAATGGCATAGCTGTCGGTATTTGAATTGCGTCAGGAATGTGATTGGTGTCCCTCCTCTAAGCTCCCTTAGGGTTTTAACGCCGTCGTGTCTAAGGATATGTCTGAGCCTGGGTATGTGGTTTGGAATTATGTCCCTGAAAGCTTTCGGGTCTTGGCCTGGGGGGAACTCAGGGTTGTATGTCAGAGGTAGCATGGGTGAGGGGTGCGTTGACAGGTTGTGTTTACCCTTCGCCCTCTGCCATTCCTGGATGGTGGCCCTCATGTATTGTGATTGTGTGAGCGTCTTACTCCCTGATCCTGGTGGTATCCATGGTATTATCGCTGTCGGTATCCCTGCCTCCCCCTCCTCCGCCTGCTTCCAGAGCTTGTGCACCCCCTCCTTGGACCATTCCAGTATCCGCTGGAGATGGCAGGCTCTGTAATATAAGTGGAAATCCGGGAGAGCGAGACCGCCTCTGTTTTTGGGAAGGGTAAGTGTGTTGTGGCTAATCCTGGGTCTTTTCCCGTCCCACACGTATCTGCCCAGAGCGGAGCGTAATGTGGTGAAGAACTTGCGAGGGATTGTTATGGGGATGGTCTGGAACAGGTACAGCAGGCGTGGCAAGAAGTTCATCTTGACCACCTGTATTCTGCCCAGCCAGGATATGTGTGGGTATGCCCATTCCCTCATGTCTGCGTGTAGTTGGGCGTGCATCGGTGTGAAATTCTCCCCGTACATGTCCCCCGCCTTTCTAGTTAGCCAGATGCCCAGATAGCGGATCTTGTGTGCTGCCCACCTAAAGGTGTAGCTTTGTCGCATGTGTGTTGTCCTGTGTTCCGGTATGCTGATGTTAAGTATGGAAGATTTTGTGTTATTGATTTTTAAATTAGATATGGCCCCGAAGTCATGTAGTGCCTTCAAGATGTTGGGAAGAGAGACCTCTGGGTTCGATACATAAAACAGCATGTCGTCTGCATATGCCGCAATTTTGTGGTGGGTCTTTCCCACCATCACCCCTGTGATGTCTGGGTTTGTCCTGATGGCCTGTAAGAGTGGTTCCAGTGCCAGGACAAAGAGTAATGGGGATAGGGGGCATCCTTGGCGGGTGCCATTTCGAATATCGAATGCCGTTGTCAGTGCCCCGTTCACCACTACCTGTGCGGATGGTTGCGTGTATAGGGCCTCTATCCAGCCTCTGATTCTGGGGCCCATGCCAGTTCTCGTTAGTGTTTGAAACATGTATGACCATCCGACTCTGTCAAAGGCCTTCTCCGCGTCCGTGGACAGCAGGAGGAGGCCCCCGTGAGCGTGTTTCTGGCTGTGTATCAGAGTGAGGGTGCGCATAGTGTTGTCCCGTGCCTCTCTCCCTGACACGAATCCCACCTGGTCCGGGTGTACCAGGTGGGGCACGTGTGGTTGCAGTCTGTTGGCCAGGATTTTGGCCAGAAATTTAAGGTCACAGTTGATGAGAGAGATGGGTCGGTAGTTTCCGCAGTGGTCCCCATCTCTACCTTCTTTCGGGAGGATGGTGATGTGAGCTGCGAGTGATTGTTTGGGGAAGTGGTGGCCTGCCCTGATAGCGTTGTATGTGTCGACTAGTGGGGTGTAAAGTATGTCCGCAAATGTTTTGTAGTAGCTCCGGGGTAAGCCGTCGGGGCCTGGGCTTTTGCCCGGTTTCGTCTGTTTTATTGCGAGGGCCAATTCCTCTAGCGTGATCTCCTCCTCTAGAAGGTCTGCGGTGTTTTTGTCTAGTGAGGGTAGGTCTTGTGTAGTGAGGTAGTCATTTATTTTGTTCATCAGGCGTTCGTCGGCAGCCTGTGTCGGTGGGCGGGGCAGATCGTATAGGTTGGCATAGTATGTTCTAATTATGTCTTGGATCTTCATGGGTAGTCGGTGTAGTGTGCCTTTATCGTCTCTAATGCGCTCTATGTATGTCTGCTGTCTGCGTTTTGCTAGCATCCTAGCGAGTAGTTTGCCACTCTTGTCGCCATGCAGTGCAAAAAACGCTTTGTGTCGTAATGCGTCCCTGAGATGTCTCTTCAGTAGGAGTTGGGTCAGTGCCCTGCGGAGTGTAAGAAGTTTGTCTTGTAGTGCGTGTGTTTGGGTGCCCTTGTTTTGTGTGTCTATCTCCTGGATTTCGGTGAGTATTGCGGATATTTCCGCTTCCCTTCGCTTTTTCAGCAAGGCTCCTTTTTGGAGGAAGTGGCCTCTCACTACACTCTTGTGTGCCTCCCATAGTATGGTCGGTGTCGTTTGTTCGGGTGTGTTTAAGGTGAAGTATTCTCTTAGTGTGGTGCCAATGTCCGCCTTAATGTCCGGTTGTGTTAGCAAGTGTTCATTCAGGCGCCATTTGGTCACCCTTGGTCTGTGCATCGGGGATGTTATCGTGATGGAGATAGGTGCATGGTCCGACCACGTCACTGTGCCTAGCTCCGCTCGCTCCACTAAGGGGAGGTGGAAGTGAGTCATAAAGAAGTAGTCAATCCTGGTGTAGGTGTTGTGGGGGTGGGAGAAGAAAGTATAATCTCTTTCATCTGGGTGGTGCGCCCTCCAGCAGTCAATCAGTTTTTGTTTAGATAGGAGAGTTTTAAGTGCTGTTAAGTGTTGGGTCGGGATGTGAGATGTCCCCGATGAGGTGTCCCATCTTGGGTCCATAGCTACGTTAAAATCACCCCCTAGGATGAGTATTCCTTCCGCAAATTTCTGAAGTTTGCGTAACATGTGGGATAGGAACCTATAGTGTCTCTGGTTGGGGGCGTAGATGTTAGCAAAAGTGTAAGTTTGGTCTACAATCTTCCCTTTCACGAATAAGTACCTGCCTTCCCTGTCCGTCAGTATCTCTTCTTCTATGAAGGGGACTCTTTTGTGCATGAGGATCGCGACCCCCCGTGCCTTTCCTCCCTGGAAATCGCTATAAAACCCCTTCGGGAATCTGTGGTCGTGGAAGCGGGGTCGTGCCCCTTCTCTAAAGTGGGTCTCCTGTATGTATGCTATGGACGCTTTTAGAGTGTGGAGTTCGCGTAGTGTAGTCGACCTCTTTTCAGGTTTATTAAGCCCTTTGGTATTGATGGACACTAATGTGAGGTTTGCTGGTGTGAGTGACATGTTTGGTGTGTGGTAGTGTGTGTGTCTACGTCTGCAGTCGGTCGGTCTCGGGGCGTAGGATGGGAGGGGGGGGTGGGGAAGGTGGGGAGGGTGTCGGGAAGTAAGGGGGTAAGTAGGTGTAGGAAATAACCGTCACCTGGGTGACGTTAGGGTTATGGCGTCGAGGTGTATGTGTGGGCCCGGGCCGTTTTGCGCGCCCAGTGCCCCACTCACCTGGATGTGGCGCCTATCCCGTCGGGGTGTGGGAGGAACACCGAGAAATGTCGTGACCACGTGGGAAACTCCTCCCCCAGGTGGTCCAGTTCTCGATCTTTTCCTAGTCTAGGTGGTCTGGGGATGTCTGCCTCCCATGCCTCCCTGTTCAGTGGCTCAAGTCGTGATCGTATGTGGCTGTCTCCGCCTTTGGACGTCTCTGTAGTCGAGTCGTCACCCTGGGCATATCTTCAAATAACATAAGAACAAGAAACAATAAATCATACATTAAACGATTCTATTTACCCTCAAGCTTGCAATGTCTATACAATAAGTAAAACCAATGCCGCGTTATAGAATTATGTCTATACAGAGCGTTATAGTTTGGTCAGAAAGGTAGCGCGTTCTGAAATGATTGGAGAATACAAATAACACAAGTAAACCTTCATAAACATTCAAGTTATTTCTGCGCGGCTTTATGGGCCGGCCGACCCCCCCGCTCACCCTCCCCCTCCACCTTAAGATAGTGGTGCCGTGATACAATAGTGTTGCTGCAGCTAATACCTACAAAGTTGGTTATAAATCACCCCCTGCCCCCAGTTATTCCCAGTGACCCTAGCTCGTGGTGAGAGGTGCCCCTGTGCCCTGTCAGCTCTTCCATGCTCTGGAGGGGTATCTTGAGTGGTCTGGGCATGTGTTGTAGCCTATGTGTGAGGTGGTCCGCATGGGGTGACATGCGGTCCCCTTTCCTGTGTATCCGCTCTCTAGGCTTCATGGAATGTCCCCCCCTCTTCCCTCCTCTATCCTCCTCCTCTACGGGTCGATAGCGGCCCTGTCAGTTCCCGAGTGAGCCGGGCCCACACCTCTCCTCTCCCGCCCGCTCCTGCTGGGTTCATCACGGGTCGGTGTAGGAGAAGCGTTTGCCCAGCCCAGTCGGCCCCATCTTGTGCCCGTCTCCCTCCCGGCCCTTGCGTAGTCTGTTACTTTCGGGCTTTCCCTTCTTGCCCTTCAACCCTCGCTCCCTCCCCAAGTGGTTGGGCTAGACCCTTGCCAAAAGTCCAGCATATACTTGCGAGTCCTTCGGTATGGGCGTCGTCTCGGTTGTGGCCGGGGGCGGCAGTCCTGTGATATATCGAATGGTTTGCAAAGTCCGGGCCGCACCCGGGGTTTCGTAGTTCCGAGGGCGGGTGTCTCCGGAGGAGGGGTGTCAAAGTTCTAGACAGAACATTAGGTATTATCTTCAAGGTGGGTATTCCTCGTGTCCAGGTGTGGGGAGTCCATGTGAGTTGTGATAGTCCGTGTCTGGTTAGAGTTCTGCTATTGTGGTAGGGGAGTCTCTACTGGTGGTGGTCGGCCGATGTCGTCCGCCATCTTGGCGCGTGTCGTCGATCCCTTCAAAGTTGGGCCCCCGAGGGCCTCAGCGCCTGTTGCCGCGTAGTTCTCCGGGTCTGCGTACTCTGTGGTTGGGGTGGAGCCCCTCGAGCAGGCGTGTATGGTGCTAGCGGGTCCGGCCACTGTAAGGGTGCCGGCGTGATTTGGAGTTCTGCTGCTAGGGCATTTAGGTCTTGTCTGTCCTTCATCAGGAAGGGGCCGTTTGGTGTCTGTACTTGTAGCCCCGTGGGGAAGCACCAGCGGTAGCGCAGCTTGTTTGCTTGTAATTGTTTGGTGAAGGGGCGTAATGCTCGCCTGTAAGCCAGCGTGGCAGGTGCCAAGTCGGGAAAGAGTTGTACCTCGGTATCACCAAGGTGTACCGTTCCTGCGTCCCTGGCCTTTCTGAGTATGTCCTCCTTGAGTTGGTAGTTCATCAAACAGCATATGACGTCGCGCGGTGGGGTCCCTTCCGGACCTTTGGGCCGTAGAGCCCTATGTGCCCGTATAAAGTCAATGGGATCATGTTGTGTGCGGCCTAGTATGGAGTTAAAAAGACCGGTCAGCGTGGTCTGTACTGGGGCGGAGTTGTCCGCTTCCTCCGGGATCCCCCGGACTCTAATATTTTGCCTCCTGCCGCGATTGTCTAGGTCTTCCATGTGGCCCGCCATTTGCTGTAGTTGGAGGGTGTGGAGTCGTAGCGTGTCCGTGTTCGCAGATTGCGCCGCTGACATGTGGTCGCAATCCGCCTCTACTTGGGCGACTCGCTGGTGTAGGCCTCGGATTTCCTCCTTGAGCGTCTGGAGCTCCGTTGAGATGGAGGTGCGGAGTTCCGAGTTGGCCGCTTTTAAGTCGGCCTTTGTGGGCAGGTTGCGTAGCATTTCCATCCAGTCTGGGTGGTGGGCGGCTGGATCGGTAGGCAGGTTGTCCGCCATGGTCCCGTCTCCGCTTGGTGTAAGTGGGAGCGGGTCCTCTGGGGCCGTTTGGCTCGTGTAGGCCTGAGGGTCTGCGTCCGCTTGTGCGGTCAAGAAGTGCCTCATGGAGGGGTTTTGAGACCTCCTGGGGGTGTCCGCTTGTTTAGGGGGTTGAGAGGGTCTATTTGTTTTGCCCATTTTCAGGGTGAAAGTGTGCTTTAGGCGGTGATTTAGCGGAGCCTTGCAGGGAGCTCTAGGTCTATGCTGCCATCTTCCTCAGCGTCCAGGCCACGCCCCTACCCAGGTCCCCCTAGTTTTAACCCTGCAGCTGTAAACATAGCAGTTCCAGAGAGACGTACAACCACTAGAGGCCGCTCCCGCAATTCTCAGTTAGAAAATCGCATTGAACTCACACAGCGTGAGTTCAGATCCCTATAGGAAAGCATTGAGTAATGTTTATTTACACGAAAGACAAAAAACACTAAAGTTCATATAGTGTATTATAACAAATTGTAGAGATTCCACTCCAGTGTGGAAACCTTGCTTACATATTGTTACCTAGTGTCAGGGTCCCGCGGTCTCCCCTTCCTATGCCTGTTGGCGAGCGGCGTCCTCACAGCCTCGGACGCCGCTCGCATCCTACTTCTCATCTTCTCGTATACCGCTGCACGCTGGGAGACCGTGCATTTATGCAAACGCCGGGGTCAGCCACGTGACCTGGCGTTAAAGTCACAGTATGACAATCACAGTGGGAGGTATAGATATCTCCCACGTGTGATTGTTAATTCTGATTGGAAGTTATCCAATCAGAATTAAGCACAGGGTTTATATACTTACCTTTCCTGTCCCTCAGTGCCCTGTTGTGGTCTTTGGTTGTGTTTCTCTCTGGTTACCGATTATTTGGCTTGTTTCTCCGACTCTCCTGTATTCTCCATCCCTTTGACCTCGGCTTGTTTCACGTTCTCCTGTTTTCTGGCTCCCCTTACTCGCCCTGTCTCCTGACTATTCTTGGTGTGCTTAACCCGGCCATTCTAAGGACCGGTACAGCACCTTTTCCTCTCTGTGACCTGTTAGCGTGTTAGGTTCCCCGAATCGTGACACCTAGCTTGTGTTGGATGCATTGTTTTTCTCTTTGGTAGAAACTAGTATAGAAGAGTGGTGGTGGTTTGCCTGACACAGTGTTGGAGCTTCATGAAAGTGTCAAAATTCTACACGTCAAGTAATCACCCTGGGAACTATTGGAGTGAGTAGGAGCATTCCATTACTTACAAATTCCATTATTTACACATTTGTACCCGTTTCCAAGTCACAACACTTTGATAAAACTCGCCTTACATAGCATACCCTAGCACCTCTCCCCAATAATAGGACACTGTAATAGGCATACATGCATATGTTTGTTTATAAGCAACAGGGAAGCATTTTAAAGATGTATAATTGTAACTACATTTTTCTTAAAAGGTTATTCCAGCCACCATGATCACTTCAGTGATTTAAAGTGGTCATGGTGGTATGAGTCGTGATGTGCAGTGCTTCTGCTTGAAACACTTTACATGCAGAGTTACTTTTAATTTAGTGCTGGGGCGAACAAAAGTTTTTTTTTTATTCAATACTGAATATTCAATGTCGTTAGAAAAGTCTATCTGCAGAAGTCACCACTAGAGTCTATGGAAGTTTTTGTACATAATCATTTGTTCCTAACAGTATTGAATCGTTTGGAAAGCTTATTAAGTCAAGGCATACGTTCCTGCTGACAGGGAGACTTTAATGATGGATTGCTAGTCCTATGTCTGATAAAAAGGAGACTTGATGCCAGATCATTATGGGATAGACTACTAAGATGCTTAGAAGGTCCTGGTGTGGAATATCTCATATAGGTGCAGTTCGATGCTACAGAAATATAAATGACTATAATATTGTAATTCTGATGACACACTGGAGATCTGATGATGCTCAGGTGTCACATACACAGGATGGTATTTGTATTTTGTCATTGAAGAATTTTTAATAACGCTGAAAAAACTGTAAAAGATTAAATGATTTTATTGATAACAACTCTGCCAGAGAAAAGCACAGCAGCACAAATAAAACAGACTCCTTAGTTTCTATTGTATCTGATGCTAATGTGAAATATTTATAAATGTGTCAAGGCATCCTATCCTTTTTCCTGTGTTTTCTAAGTCAGTTTTTCTATTGTACATATTTTCATGTTAGGTGTTTTTATGCTGAGATGTGAGAAATGGAAATATCTTATTATAAATGCAGTTCAATGGTTTCTTACAGTAGCTTTGATTTAATCTTAAAGGGTTATAGTAACCTTTCTTCAACAAATGTTTTTTAAGTTAAAATGCCCTATTTGGGCATTACAACTAGGTGTCCCCAGTAAAATGCTGCAAAAAAAAAAGGTTTCAAACTCACCTGACATCCAGTGCTTGTTCAAGCAGAAACACAGCACATACATACTCCCACCACTTCAAATCACTAAAGTGATCATGGTGGTTGGAGTAACCCTTTAATGATTATATCTCATAATTACTACAATGCGTTGTTGTGGTTATGCTACCAGGAGTACCCTGACAAGGTTATTAGTCAAACCATTTGCTAACAGTTTGACAAATTACTTTGAGACCACGTAGTGCAGACCACTTCTTCTATGGAGAGCCAAAGGCTCCTGTAAGAAGCTTCTGTTAGATCTCCTAAGCCAAACTGTGCCACACAAAGCCAGCTCACTGGCCGAGAGCATCAGCTGATCCTCAATTACCTTTCAAAGACATACTGTCATGGGAAATAATGATAGTAAATACATAGGTGTTACAATATTGTTTTTTACAAATATGGTCACTCGCCGATGTGCCAATCAATTCTGCAACTAGCATCAAATAAATCCCCTACATATTTATATTACATAAAAAAGCACCTCTACAATGCTTCATTTACAATCTCAAAAATATCTTGCTTAACAAATTAGTTCAAAACATTAAACTGCTAATTGTTAAATGTAGAGATTTAAAATATCCAACTCCTACTTCATTTTGAAATGTAATTATCTACTCTGCTGATGAATCACAAACCATTTCAAAACCTTAGGGCAGAAAGGGGACTACAAAATTACTGTTGTGTTGTGCCACCTAATTAATGACTATTTTTACAAAAGGTCATTAACCATGATAAAAAAAGAGGATATTGATTGACTTAGTTAATTATTTTTTATTGATTCTTCAGCGTATGCCAAGTTAGGCAAAGCTAGCATAATTAGTGCACGTGGCCAACTCACCATCCAGCCAGAAGGACACGAGCATTCTCCCGTGACATGGTGACAGACTCCCCCATTCTGACATGGGCATCTTTCTTCACAGTGAGATCCATGTTTCCCTGGAGGGCAGAGGTCTTCACAGCTACAAAAGTAAGACAATATAATACATGGCCGTGACCTTAAGAAACTGCAAAATGCTATTGCAAAGCTATACAATATGCATGCTGCTCATGCAAAAATGTCATGTCCACATTATGTTTTTCATGTCCATAACAGATACTTGGGATGAAGAGATCAAGAAATACATTGTACACTATTTTATTCTGTTTGCACAGTGGACTCAATGGTTTTCTAGAAAACCATTGTTATGTTGAATCACATTGCTTACTTGTTCTAAAGATATTTTATTTCAGTAATATAAGTTAACCCTGTTCACAAGACAAGTCTTCAGTATAAGAGGCATGAAGTTGGGTGTCTATTCTAGATTCTAGGATTCTAGAATTCTTACTAAGGAAGTTATTTAATAGCAGACAAATAAATAGGACGTGGAAATAAAGTATTTGTTCAGTTAGTTTCTGCAACTTCAGTTCAGGTGGGAGAATTGAAACTCCTGAAACTCAGTTTCAATGGGAGGTTAGAGGCCGAGGTGGACTAATTTAAAATTAGTAGACAGGACCACAGACTGGACCATATTAGCCCAGACGTTGCTCAGAAGATAACACATGAGCAATCAGATTGTGGACATAATAAAATGGTTAAATATGCTGTACCATTCACCCAAATATTTCCCTCCCTCCATGGTGAAGGAGCGAGCATGCCAAAAAGTGATGGTAACATTATCTTGTAGAAGATGATGTTATCACTATAGCGCTGGATAACAAGAAATACCTTTTACTCTAGTGATATATAAACCTGAGTTTCTTTAGTTCACACATTGCCTACATTTATAAAATAACAAAGGAACAGTAGCTAAAAACATTAAAGGTATTTTTTATACTCTAGTGTACTTGCTTCAATAAAACAGAATCAGTCCTAGTTTATTTACAAGGTTTACTAAAAATGTTGCATACATAAGGTGTAATGGCTTAAAACTTGAGAAAATGCCCTCTATTATAATGGGCATTTCTGCTCATCACCAGCAGAAATGCCATGGTCAGTCTACCTCTATATAACAAATAAGTAATTGTAATATCACTTTAGCAGATGCTTGTGATTTCTAATTTTAGAAGGTACTTGTTAACACTCACAAGGCACCGGTATAACCAGGAGGACATCTACATTCACCAGTCACATGGTCACACGTTGCTCCATTTTGGCATTGACACTTTTGTTGACAGTCATTCCCATAACTTCCTTGGCCACAACGTTCTTCACAACGCCAGCCCTTAAATCCAGCGGCACAGTGACAGGCTCCGGTAATAGGATTGCACAAAGCTCCATTTTTGCATTGACAGCGACTACTGCAATGAGGTCCCCAATGATCAACATCACAAGCTGCCGACAAAAATTATAAAGTGTCAGTAAATAATCAATAAAAAATTAATTTTGTGTGATGGAAGTTCAAAATTGTGCAGAATAACTGTACACTTATTACTTCAAGTGTGCTTTTACTAGAATATTTGTCCTGCTATTCTTGCACTGAAAATGCATAAGACAACAATTACTTTATGTTAAATAAATAAGAGTTTACAAGACATTATATAATAATGGTAAGCTTATATACAGCTAACCACATGAATGATGACAAATTTGGCCTAGAAAAACTACAATTGAATGGTTTTTTTTGCATGCAAAACACACAAACTTGTGTGGATGATCCAAGTCACATTGAGCATGCCCAGCATAATAGAGGATCCACAGAGATCTATGCATGCCAGTTCCCAATTACTTCACTGTCACCAATAACACTCGAGGTGTGTTATTTTGGTCCCCCATAAAATATCCAATCCATGTTTTAAGAACATTGAAACTTCCACTAGTTCAAGCACAAACACGCACAATGTCAGGCCAGTAGAGATGATGTTCAATTTATGTCTACTCTGCCAATAGACATTCCAATGCACCTCATCTGCAGAGGAATGACTGTAGACCTCCAAATGCGTGTTTCCCAGTGGGACAGATGTCCCCCTTGCCGACCCTCTTCTGCATCTAACATTAGTAAGGCTTGTTTGAGCAAGCCATCACCATCATTTGCTCCTGTATTCCAAGAAGCCATCCACTATACAGTGCTGAGGAATATCTTTGTGCTTTATAAATAATAACAATATTCATGTTTTATATTATTAGAAAATGGTAATGGTAAATGGTGACAGTGCAAACTATGATTTCACCAATTTTGACCCCATTCTGAAACATATTTACACAGTGTTAAACTCATTTTGAAGTCAATTGCCATTTATTACCAAGAAGCAAGTGCACACAGTTTTGTCTTGACTGTGCTTACTGGCCAAGACACAGTTGCAAGGTATCTACTAATCCTCCTTCCCTTTAAATTCAGGTTCTGACGTTCTTTGTGGAGACAATTTGATCCTGTTCATTAGATCACTTGAGTAAAAAATCCTTTGTTTTACATTTATAAATATATGTTTTCAACAATATATTGTGTTGATGACAACCTTGTTGAATGTACAGACAATAAGTTATTTTTGTGAGATCACTACTGTAGCAGAGCCCTAGTCCTGGCGGGGACTTTCCTCCGCTGGATCACCAAGGGTAGAATCAGGAACAAGAGAATACCAAGTAAATTGCTCACCTCGTACCCAGCAATTGGACGACACACAGTTCTACAACTGGTTTTATTCCAGCCACACACGGCTTTTATACATTGTCCCTAGCATGGGGTTTCTAAGTCAAAAATACAGGCATTTTCTTCTCAGGATCCTCTGTGCCTGAGAGATAATTGCGTGAGAAAAAGCTATATCTTAATTATCTATCAAGTAAAGAAAAATATATTAAAACACCCCAAAAATACATTTTAATAATTTCAGAACCCCACAAAAGTTATATCACCGAATAACTTGGATGTGAGTGCACACTTTGTCAATATATCACTAAAATCCCTTTGGTGGTTCGGGAACGCCATTCGTTTTGACGGGTCGGCCACGAGGTGATGCCCTAAAACAGTTCCAGAGAAAACAAGGTAACGACCACTCATCTTTCAGGCATTCTCACACGAACACTGATGAATCCATTTCCTGGCTATTAGGGTACGCCATTCTCCTAACTGTTCGGGAGTTTGGATGGGCAGTGGTACCAGTTTCCCAGGTGTTCATGGGGTTGCATATCTGAAAACAGTTTCACGCTATTGACGACCATGTACCTCTGCCCGCGTTTGGGGGACAAAATAGTTTGAACACATGCATTCGGTTATACGAACGGCAGCCACACAGGGAAAAAACTTGAACTAATAACCAATTTGTGGTCGGTGATTGAAAGGGGCCATACAGCCAGGGGGTTTGGTAAATGAACGGGGGGATATGGACAGCCGAACAAAGGGAATATAAGTATATTTGAGTTCTCCATTCCGCTGCAACTACATATTGGCATTTCTATTTTGAGTCGCATAAAATATTGTGAGAAATTTACATGCACCCCACCATGCATGACAAATGCTCTGAAAATGCTTTAGATATAGTCTTTGCAAAGCACATAGAGAAAATATGTGGTATGCATTGAGATGACTTTAATGATCTATTATAGCATAAACTTGAAAACTTCATCAAAGCAGTTCCATTTTGATTTATTTGAAATATCTTATTATAAATGCAGTTCAACGGTTTCTTACAGTAGCTTTGATTTACTCTTCTTCAGCGCGCTGTGCGCGTTGCTGGAGCTTCTCCCAGAAATTGTGGAATAGGGCATCCAGACGCTGCATAAGGTCTGTGCCGCGGTCGGAGCCCTGCTCAGGGGTTGCAGGCTGAGGTAGCAGTTGCCGCGGATTCTCCGCCGCCATGTTTGATGAGCCACGTGTCGCCGGACCCGGTGCCCTCACGGTGTGCATAGGCTCGGTCTGGGTTCGCGGCTTGGACCAGGATATCCCCCACCAGTCCCGGGGGGGTAGGAAGTTTGAGCGTTGAGGTGGTCGTGGAGCAGGTAGGAGGAAAGGAGAGCGGTCGTCTCCCCCTTGCCAGCCATTCTGCAGGCCTCGGTCACCGCAGCTTGGGATCTCGGGTAGATATTTCTTCGAGTAGGGTGTCCAGAGGTGCACCCCGAGATTCCCCGTTCAATAGTGCCCTTTTAGAGTGGATCTGTGCCAAGTTTATTGGGTATTTTCCCCGAAAACAGGCAGAAAGTGCAGGAGCTCAGTTTTGGCATGTCCACTCGGCTTGGCAGCTAGGCTCCGCCTGATTTACTCTTCTTGTAATCTTAAAGGGTTATAGTAACCTTTCTTCAACAAATGTTTTATTAAGTTAAAATGCCCTATTTGGGCATTACAACTAGGTCTCCCCAGTAAAAATGCTGCAAAAACAAGCTTTCAGTGAGTGTAAAAGTACAGTGGAAAATGTGAATACATTTTTTTGCATCCAAGTTGTATCCCGTAAAAGCACTGGCTGATGGAATTTTATTCCTCTGAATCAACCAGAAAACGTAACTCCTGATTCCTGACTGCACCAAGTTTTTGACTAATATGCTTTATAGGAGATGCATAGAGCCAATAAAAAGACATCACTCAATCAAGGAAAATATTACATTAAAATAACGTAATTGCAAGTGATTAAAGAGTTGTTAACTTCCATCACACGGTGATGAAATAAAGACAAGCTAACGGAAAATGTAACACATAGCTAAAAGAAATGCACTAAATGGATGCACAGCATATTGTTATTTTATTCTTTGCAGTCAGGAGTTACAACAACAAAATTAGAATGCTTGTCTTACCTTCAAACGATTTTATTTTTTATAAATTACTATTTCCGTGTGCAATTGAGAAAGTCACATTTGGCCATAGGTGGTTTGACCATGCTGGATGCTGAATAACTAAGAATTAAAATATTTTACTCTACAGGGTTTAAGGAAATGTTACATGGATTCTCTAAGTACCAAATCAACTCTAGCTTAATGAATCAGTTTTGGTGTACAGATTTGGACCCTGTTGTCTCAATGCTGAATTCTCTGCTGTTTAAGAGTTAAATTACTTTTATTTCTGTTCATGAGATCCTCGACACACTTCCCTGGCTGTTACTTACACAGGCTGCATTAAAAAAAATCATTCAGATGTGAGAGCACAGTGTGTTTACTTTAGAAGTTTATATCTCCTTCTCTATTAAGCAAACTTTAACCACAGGAGGCTGTTGTATGCTCTAGTAGGCTATTAACAGAACAAAAGAGAAAAAAATATGGAATGTATATGTATACCAGTCATTAGGGAGGCCAGGCTATACATGACCAACTATAGAGTAGTCAAGGAATACCAGATACAGGGAAAGCAGAAATCAGGAATAGCAAAAGACAATAGCCGAGTCACGAATTACTGAAAGGAGAATATTCAGTAATAGCCAAGATCGATAAACAGATAAACTATATATATATATATGTACATATATATATATATATATATATATATATATATATATATCAGGCTATTGGGAACACAATAGATCCACAACAATAGAACCAAGCCCTAACCAGCTATTTATAGTGTGGTTCATTAAGTAGGTAGCCAAGCCCCCAAAATGTGTGGGACGTTGCGTAACTGGTTGTGCCATATAAGGGGGTGGAATCACAACAGATGATGTTCAGACTGCTGGGGAAATCACAAGAACCATGAGAGAGGTTACATTGGTCTGCAGACCTCTAGGAGAGTGTGGCCCAGGAGCCAGAGTGTAATGTACCCTGACAGAAATAAAGGAAGTGTAAACATTAGATCTCTCTTTACAGGAAATGTGCAGGGAGAGCATTGCAAGCATTGCATTGGCTGAGATCATCAATTCTGATTATATCAGGGGCAGCGCAAGCTCTGGAATAAAGGTATATTGTCTACTCATTTAAGGGGACAATGAGGTGGGAATACATTTGTATTCCTGTCCCTATAGTGTTCCTTTAAGGGTGATGAGGACCGTGTGCATTAACTCTCTTGATTAATAGGGGACTTTAGGGAATGCATACATTATAACTACAAAACATGAGATAGAGGAAAAACAGTGGTAGAGTATTTATCACAATGAAACTTTGCCCCAATGATTACTGTAAGCCCATACAGTGAGGGGATAAGTGAATAATAATTATAGAACTTTCTGTCTACACAGAAGTTGAGAAGTTGCTCATTTAAGAAAAACAGCTGTCAGGGTTTTTATTAAGAAGCTATGTGGTGGATAACTAATGTAATAGACCTCTTTGAGCCATTCTCACCTGATGGTTTTCAACGAACTTTCATATGATTTTATACATTGTAAGTTTGTTTGAGGGGGTCTTTATCAGACTTATGTTTCTGTCAAAATCTGTAACAGTTTGTCTCATATTTTGTTAAAATCCTCTAAATCATATTAATATAAAATACTGCGGAATGTGTTGGCGCTATATAAATTCCAAGAAGAAGAAACTGAGATGACAAGTCGGACCATTGTGGATAGAACTCACTAACTATAACTAATAAAGCAGACTTATCTAAATAAATACATATCAATGTAAATCACCCCTAATTGTACTGAATGAGCTATCATGGTGTCTTAATCTGTGACACGTAAAACACTACAGGTAACCATCTTATCATCCTGGTAAGATTTTACACTTTTGTTATATAATGAGATAACATGCCTATAGCTGATTATGTTTAGATAGCTAAGTATTTTGTACTATAGCTCATTGCACGTTTGCACTGAGGATGCTTAACTAACCTCATCATTTCCTATTTTTCCAATTGCTCAGAACGCATTCGGGAATTCCAGGCCAATAGAAAAAGAACTAGGAGTGATACACATATGTAATCACAATCACGCAGTGACAAAGGGATCATTAATTCTGACTAGACGTGGAGTTCATTTAATCTTCTTTCTAAGTCTGTTAATGCAGGTCATTAAAATCAGTCTATTTATTGAACTGGAGTGTAGTGACAGACAGATAGATTCCACCGTGGGCTGGGGCTTAGTTTAAAGAACGCAAACCCCATTATCCTTCACACCTCCTTATTAATCTATATTAAATTTGCATCTGTACTCACAGTAAAACTAATTTCATTGACTGTCTTTAAGACGCAGGAAATATCTCCGTGACCAGCCCAGTCTGAGGAATTTAAAAATGACCACCAAACAGGATGGCAACTTCAGCTGTTCCAAAATAATATTAAAACCATTCGTGGGCAGGAGGTGATTCACTGATGGTTGAGTTTTTGAGATTGCACGATAAACCTATGAGCTGTGGTTTTTTATTGGCACTCAAATCAAGTTACACTATTATGAAATGCACAAATCATTTCCCTGCTACAGATTCTTACATTATAGCTACAATAAATTTATCAAAATGTGACATTAACTATTGGGGTAACTGTAAGTATTCAAATAGTTTATGAAGCTAAAACAAATATTTGAATTAAATACAATTATACAAAAGGTATAAAATAGCACATTTAGGTCTTACTCACTTTTAAATACCGCACAGTCACATAACATAATATTAACTTTTATTCAAAGGCACAGAATACAATCGGAGTTATTTAATAAAAAGTCAATTGTTGGGAATTAACCAGGGAATTAGACATACCTGAATTAGAAAAGCCAGAAAAGGGAGAAAGAGAGAGATGATAGACAGACAGACAGACAGAAAGAAAGAAAGAAAGAACGAAAGAAAGAAAGAAAGAAAGAACGAAAGAAAGAAAGAAAGAAAGAAAGAAAGAACGAAAGAAAGAAAGAAAGAACGAAAGAAAGAAAGAAAGAAAGAACGAAAGAAAGAAAGAAAGAAAATAAAGTGTTCTTATACATGTTTATTTAAGGATATATCATGGGGTATAAACTCACAAGACTTAAAATATTTAAAGCCAAAAGCAGAAACGAGAACAGCTGTTTTCCTGAGTAAAAGAATGTATTAAAGTTACATAATGTCAGATGGAGCCCACGCTGATTTGGAAGCTTGATGTCTGTTCAGCATCTTTAAGGTCAACATTAAGTGTCTGTGCCAGATTTGCCCATAACCTTCCTGTGCAATTTGAAGCTAAATTATATTAGGTTCAGGGTGATTTAATACCCCCTCAGGCACCTCCTTACCATTAAGGTACTGCCCTTCTACAGAGACAATACTAATTTAAAACCCAAGGAGTTGCTTTATTTTAGATTGAGATGTTATGCTTATTTGCCTTAAATTACATTTTACACATAAAAATTTTATATGGCCTAAGGCTAAAACAAGTATATTTTATGTACACGCTTGCTATTCATATGTAGGGTATTCACCCAATTGAATATTGAGTTATTTAAAAGAATAAGAGTAACATTTATTTGTATAGTGTAATGTACAGCTAATACATTAAGGCCAAGACACATTTTTTTGTCATATGTAGAATATGTATTTTTAAAGTTATTTTTTTAAATCTCAATTGCTGGCAAAGTATTGAAATGATTAAATGATGTCAGTTTTCTTGAAGTTTAGCTAGTTCAGAAAACTAACACTGAAAGATAAGCAACATTTACATTGACCAGATACCTAATTATTGGGTATTTTCATGAACCTGATGTTATTTTTTGGAATATAGAGTCCTTCAAAGGCCAGCGGTATATTAAAACGTTCCATATGAGCATAATCCCACACACAGTAAATACTGTTTTCAGACATCAGGCATTTGTATTCCAGAGCGTAGCGTACAGTGATGTTGCAAAGCCCTTCTTAAAGTAGATCTGTCACTCTCATGGATCTTTGCATATTTAGCAAAAAACTCTGAAGGCAACAACTTCCAGTAAGGCTCAGGTGGCTGAGGGGTGCAGAAGAAGGTAGATTTATTTACCTAAATTTGTCCCTTATGGCCACTGCCATCTTCTTCTTCTTCTTCAAGGTCTTTTTCAGCAGCACATCATTCATCAGAATATGCGAGAGTACAACACTGAGGTCTATGGTAGATAGATGACATCTCGTGTTGAGCGAGACCATGAATGAGCCCCAATTGATGGCTGCTTACATTGCAAAAGCAACAAAATTCATTGGACACTAGTTTCATCTCTTGTCGTCGCTAACTCATCAAGTAGGTGCTCCATGCAAAAAGCAATACCGCAATCCCAAGACAAATTAAAGCAAGGTGACAGGGCAACAATGAAATGGTGTAGGTTCAAGTTAGGTTCAAGCTTATTGGGTGAAAACATTCTTGGATTGGACAAAAGTTGAGGATTGAGCTGTGCCTTTTGTCAACCTTAGATTAAAAATAAGACAACATTTTAACTACTTTGTCTTATGGTATCTTTGCATCGCATTGGAATTTCAATGAAACAGCCAGCAGCAGTATTTCATAAAAATTTGATTAGATTATGAAACACTGAGACGTGAAAGAGACAAATAAGAGATAATCCCTCTGACAGACATGTAGCAACACTGTACACGATGAGTAGTACAGACGCTTGTTCAGTGCAGAGAGACAGAGAGACTGACTGGAACACCAATGAAAAAAAATTGTGTTGACCAACATATCAACATCAGCAGCACATTGTACAGTAAATGTAGGTTTTCTACAAGATTTAGTTGGGGTGGAAGTGAATGGGCTAAAAGGACATGTTAAGTATCTATGTTGTCTTAAAAAAATGTAGTGTTTTAATTTATTTTATTTTATTCTACATAGCGTTAAGAAGGACTAAGTTTGTTGTTTTGTGTCATTTAAATTCAGGCATTACTTTATATTTTAACTGCGACATTCATGGAATAAAAGTTTCACTATGTTGTTTATAAATCAAGTAGGTTGAGTCGTATTCAGCAAATCTCTGTAGAGTTCTAGCTTTCTCTTGAAATAAACGACTTAATAAGCTTGTTTTTCAGCAAATTTCTTCAATCCCAGCTGTGTTGTAAAGGGAAATTTTAATTAAAAGTTAATTTTGTCTTAGTTGATTAAAGATGAAAATGAATGTCTTTGAATATTTCTTGTTTTCTTCTAACTGGCCTAACTACATACTTGCATTTGCTTGCCTTATACAACTGAGTAAAACTCTGCACTAAACTGATTTAACAACAGCTGAACATTGTGACCCGTGTTACATAATAACAGCAGTTTGACTGTTGGGGTTATTTAAAGAGGAACTGTCATTTCCCTGATATCTGATTGTAACAATTATTTTTCGTTATTCTGTTTATATGTTTATAAGTAATTGGTTTTCATGTTTCTCAGTACCATTCTATGTGATTTTTATAAAGTGTTATTTAATTGATTTTGGTGCGCACTCACTTTTTACATTTTCATTGTGTGTATTGCAGCCTATGTTTTATTAACATTTTGTTCTTTTTTAAAAACTTTTTTTATTTTATCACCCATGTTTTGTGTTATGTGAGCACAATGAACCTGTATATAGTGCTAAAATGGAAAGTGGTCACCTGGTGGGAGCACCAGTCCGGCTGTTGGAAGCCTGGCTGATCTTCATTCCCGTCCATCCCCCCCCCCCCCCAAAAAAAAGGGTGTATTGTGTTTCACTTTTGTGTTTGCTATTTGGTGTCTGTTGTGTGTTTGCTTGTTTTTTTTATTGTTACAATGAGCGGTTATCCCTGGCCAACGCAGGTATTTAATGTCCAATTGGTACTTGAGGATCAGTCGTCTGCAGGAAAGGGTGATACCAAGTGGAGACAGCTGTGGGCTCATGGCTGCTTTCATTGACATCTGTCTGTTATTCCCCCTAACAGCTCACATGTTGTTTAAGGTTATAATGGCAGGTTTGGGATGTTATGTTGTGAGGAAATTAAGAAAACACTATATGTTAGGAATACAAAACTGTATGTCTAACTCTACAGTGTCCATCTACCCACCATGCGTGCATTAGGTCTTCCTCATAAGAAAGCATTCAATCAATGGAAGACAGCCACTAGATGCAGTCTTAACTCGGCATTTCAAACATTGCAGTTTCTTTAAAGGGACAGGGACACTGCACCCAGACAAGTTCAATGAAATTAACCGGTGTTGGTGCATATAGTGTCCCTTTCCTCTGTATATTTGGTAGTCATAGTTAACGGTGTAAGCTCTCACACAGCATTCTCAACACAAGCAAGGCACAAATGAGTAAAGTCAGAGGATCATGGGACATACACATCACCTACACATGGAAGTACTTCAGAGGTAAGTATGCATTACACTTCTCTCTGCTGCACTCCTCCCAGTACGTACTTAATTAGCAATTTCTAGGCTAAGGAAATTAGGAATTGTCACATTTAGATAAGTGCCTTCTTTTTAAACAATTTCAGTAAAGGACGGTCAGACAGTAGGATCATGTTTTATGGTGTAATTGTCAGTTTTCCAGCAAGTGAAATGGTTTAATGGGGCCCTATCCAAAAACTCAGAGGGTAGGGGTTAGCAGTTTAGACATATGGTTCATTCTCGGCTCATTAATATCCTCCACAAACATTGCACGTGGTCTCTAAGAAGTAAGGGATAATATAGGCTATTTGCCCTGAAATCAACAACTAGCCTGTTTTGAAATGTAACTTTATTTTATTTTGTAAGATTCTGCACTTCTTTTACCATAAATAACCAGCAGACTTTATTGGTTGAAACCAAAGAAAAAAGTAACCTGCACTCTTTCCACATGCCTATGTATTTTTAAACAAATTGAGGTTTTTAGTTACCTCCTTTGGTTTTTACTATATGTATTTGGGCTGATGTGTACAATGCTCATTGCTGCGCCCAGGAGTAATGGGAGTTTGAGCGCAGGACTTGTTTCTTTGTATTTTTATTCATTTTTTGTATCACACAGCTAGGTTACAATGCTGCCGCCCATCCCATGTGTTCCCTATTAAGGGTTAATAAGTATATAGGGATGTATATAAAACAATACCCCTTTCTGTCTCATTAGAGATATCTTTGCCAGAAGAGGAAAACATGATTCAAAACAAATTCTACAAAGAAAATTCAATATTTTAATTAATTTTAACAAAAAGTGAACACATGTTTAATTACAATTGCCAAGTGATAAATTATAGCCGCGTAGCAGCATCACACCATAGGCAACATGCACGCAGTACGCCAAATTTAAAGATAATGCCCTCAAAACCACTTTTAATTGTAACTATCAGTGTCATTGCGAGAAGTGAACCACAACATAAAAACAAGGGTTAAAAAGCAAGATATTTTATACATATCATGTAAGAGGTTTCTTTTGTTAAAAAAAAAAAAAAAAAAGAACTACAACCTCTCCTGTAAAAACTAGCAAAGCTTTGAAATGTTGAACAACAACAAATGTGGATTTTATTTGAAATGTTTTGTTTCTCCAAGATTCATTTGCTGCGCAATGCGTTTCCTAACCCTATGGCAACTGTTCGCTCAAGCACAATGTCCTGTCTGGAAGAAACGTATCCTTATTCAAGAGGCCCTGCTATTTTGTCATTTTGTCAAAGCTTTCTGAGCCATGAAGAAGACAAACAATAGAAATCTGCGGTGGATTTCACTCTTTGAAGAACAGCTGACTTATTTCCCTTTAGTGCACTCTCCAAAATCCTTTAATGTCAAGATCCACAAATTTCCTGCGGTAGAATCTCTATTATTCAGTCACAGATGTGCTTTATTTTTAAAGAAACCAGGAAGCAGAGTGTTATTCCCTTTTAGTAAACCTCTTAGCATTATCAATGGGATCAACGATGACCCAAAAAAAAACCCCAACAAAATACACATATTTCAAGATTTCCTGAGTAGACAATGCTTTCTGATATGAGGATTGATATAATTATCTGTCATAAACTAGAACCCATAATGAATGGGTTTGTGACAGTGTTATTGAATCAAGTGCATTATTTAGCTTGACACCTCTACCATGTCCTGTTCTACTGTTTGTGTAGTATACCAATATGGAAAGTTGGGGGGCACATCTTCTGTAAGTCAGTGACCTACGTATCTCCAAAAGCTATGGCAAAAAGCCACAGGCAGTTGGAAATATGCAAACCTTAGGCTTGTGTCTAATTTTTATTTATTTTTTATGTTCTGGGGTGCAGTCAATTGTAGAAAAAAATATATTTAACCAAGACCAAATTAGTCAATGTGTGGGTGTGTATGTATCAACAGCACAATGGATGGTGCAAGCTTTAGAAATTGGTTGAACATTAAGGGTCAGGAAGGCATTAGATAGCAGCTTGGGGTCCAAAGTCAGTCCATGTCTGTGTTAAGTATTCATTGCAAGATTTGTTGCATATACCGCTGTATATTACCAGACTAAGCATGTCTGCCTTGATGGGGTCATTTGTAGTGGATGGCTTAAGGCGGGACGTGAAACGTCGACCTCAAGCTGTTGGTGAACAACAAGTGCTGTTATGCTTTGCTAGACTTAATGGTGGGTATCCACCTTTTAGACATTCCTAGTCCAAGACATAATTGTTTGTTTGTTTGTTTTTTTGATGCAGCATTAGTAAATGTTAAAATGAGCATCATCGTCATGTTCAATTTTAGTAGTTTCTACTCCCCATTTTAATAAGTTAAGTGAGTTCCACACATAGTACCTTCAGAACTCTTCTATGCAAAATTGCTGTGAACAAGTTAAACCAAAATATTTTTCTAGTGAATGATTCCCTAATTGTATCTTTGCGTTGCACTACAATCTTTAGCTCTGCAATAAGTAATGCTGTAATGATAACACTCAGTATTTATAGTAGTTGTTTATGTAATTGGCAGTGTTGTATATTTGACAGGACGACTTCTGCATAACCACTGAATTAGGATGGACTCAATCACCCAGATGACTACCAGAACAGGAAATTAGCTACCTAAGGACAATTACCTTGGGGCCACAGATTTTTAGAAAATAGGCCACTTGAGCACAGTATGAAAATGATATGCCTCATCATCACACATATTTACAAAAATAATTTCAACAATAGCATCATTATTTATTTGCATTCCAATTGTCATTCTGCTTTTGGGGACAACCTGTATTTATTCAAAACACAGAAAAGGCACATTTCCTGGATCACTTCTTGGCAGAGGGCATAGTATTTCCAGGTGTGGCCTCATTCTAAGAATGCAAATCTTTTTAAAATTCAATAAAATATTTCCGGTGGGCAATATAAAGACTTGAGACAGTATGTTCTTCCTTGTGGAAACCCATATGGGTAATACAGAAATATTGCAGTTATTTCTGTTTTAAGTATGTGTACTAATTGCTGTCGGTTGATAATGCTGCTAATGTAGACAGCCCTAGACAAATGTGCCATATATCTATAATGTACCATGCAATGCATTTTGAAATGCTTAGTGATACAATATCTGTGTGGTGTGATTCTTTAAGTATTCCCAGCACTGAAGAAGAGAGATAACAGAAAGCAGAAACTTGTTAGTGCATAAGTCCATGGCAGCATAAGGGTTTTAGACCCTGTGGTGAACTCTCAGTGCTAACAATGGGGTTTACTGAGTAAACAGCAAGTTGAAAATGATTATTGTAAAATTTAGGAACAAATAGATAATTCTCAGTTACAGTCACAACTTGGCTCTTTTAACCTGAATTTTGAAATTAGCTCAAATATTTTCAATCTACCCACTGTATCCTCTTTTCTATTCCATCCATGTTTGATTTATTGCATTGTATATCATGGTTATATTTCTTAAACTTTTTTAACTATATTAACTCTGAAATTTCATCAAAGTAAAAATGCATCATTAAAAAAAATAATAATGCTAATATGAAAAAAAATACCCAAATTTTAACACATCATGCAAAGTATAACATCCTTGAGGTTTACTGACCCAAACATTGGTGTCAATGGTTACTGTGTACTCTAACAAAACCACGCAAAGAATCACATATGTATTCACAGATTAATCAATGTTTACCTGGCTTTAAATTAAAAACCTATTACATGGGAGGATTGCTGTAAATAATATATCATCACGCATGTTTTAACATCATACTGCGCAAAGACTTTGATGTTACCTGTGTAAAGGAACTTTGCTTTCTGTTGACATCTGACGAAACAGACAGAGGGCAAGTCAAAGTCTTGAAACGCTGTGTATTGTATTTTTCCAGGCAATCCTGATGACGTTTGATGGTTAGTCTAATAGAATTGCTGGAGGGGACGATGCAACACGTCTGCTATCTAGTAGAATTGCATCGACTTTCCCATTGTGTTTGCTCAATAAATCTTTATTAGAGTAATTTAGTGCACAAAGATGTCAGTATATGCACTGCCAGAATAGCATTTTATAATGCATATCCTTGCTTGTAAACCATGATTTATTTTCAAAGATGTCTACTATCACTTTCTAAGGGTGGTGTTTAAAAACAAAATACCGGATGAAGCTTTTTAATCTTATTACGACCAACATTCACAGCTATTACCATATGGTTTTCACTTAACTAAATTTACATATGTTGTGCTATTCATAAAAAACATTGCGCTTCCAATATGCACACATTTACCTATTATTACATAGCATAACATGATTTGAGATGTAGGCTTACCAACCCGTAACAGATAAACTATTAAGAAACAATGTTTTGTGCAGCTATTTTTTTTATGTGAAAAAAGAAAAATATATTTTTCAATGCAAACCAATCTATTTAGACAACAGATCTTGATCTGAGGGCCTTTGGTAGTTTTAGGAGAAAATTGTTTACAAATAGTTAATATCTGGAATAATAAAGGTTCACAAAACAAAGGAACATACACGGATGCAGTATGCACAGCTGTGACAAAAACGAACTTGAATAACAAATAAAATAAACGCAAAGATATTGGGTTTAATAGTGGAATGACATGCCATTGTAGGCTTGTGGTGAGATTCCTGCCGTCTACCTTTTTTTAAAAGACAGCTGTGATGTCTGAGTGCAGTCAAATTAGTGGGACCCGTCATTTCACAGTATTTTTAAGGATTTTATGTTTACATGTAATGATTGTGAGTTCTCTGAAATAAAATTAAGTGAAGAGATCCACACTGTGCTACACTGTAACCGAGAATCTCCATTTTGGCTCCCTGTCAATCACTGCTATAAAGTTCTGCCCTTGTTTGTTATTGAACAATGTATCTATTTATTCTCCTCCAATGCAGTGTGTGCCTTGGCTGTGCCAAGACTGAACAGGATTGCCCAATCCAAAGCTAAATATCTAATTTAAAAAAGAGCATTACATGAATAAAAGGTTATATAGAAGATTTTAAATGATTTTATCAATGATGTAATTTCCAGAAAAGTGACTGCTCCCTTTTAAGTCACAATATGTATAAAAACTAAAATTGGCTATATATAGGCTATGTATTCCTATTAAAGGGGCACTATAGTCACCTGAACAACTTTAGCTTAATGAAGCAGTGTTGGTGTATAGAACATGTCCCTGCAGCCTCACTGCTCAATTCTCTGCCATTTAGGAGTTAAATCCCTTTGTTTATGAACCCTAGTCACACCTCCTTGCATGTGACTTGCACAGCCTTCCATAAACACTTCCTATAAAGAGAGCCCTATTTAGGCTTTCTTTATTGCAAGTTCTGTTTAATTAAGATTTTCTTATCCCCTGCTATGTTAATAGCTTGCTAGACCCTGCAAGAGCCTCCTGTATGCGATTAAAGGTTTAAAATTATTTAAGGTAAATTACATCTGTTTGAAAGTGAAACCATTTTTTTTTCATGCAGGCTCTGTCAATCATAGCTAGGGGAGGTGTGGCTAGGGCTGCATAAACAGAAACAAAGTGATTTAACTCCTAAATGACAGTGAATTGAGCAGTGAAATTGCAGGGGAATGATCTATACACTAAAACTGCTTTATTTAGCTAAAGTAATTTAGGTGACTATAGTGTTCCTTTAAATAAAGGGTAGAAGTAGTTGTAGACAAGTAACAGCTGTGTCTGTGTAAATACAAATTGACTCATTTTTAAATGGTAAATATACTATAGTCTGAATATAATACCCAGGACGAATGATACGATGCCCAACTCATACTTAAACACTGTAGCAAAAAGTCTGATGTCTAAGCCCCATATTCCTGGTCATTACCAGACCGAACAGACAATAACAGCAGAGAAATGTGGAGACAAATCACAGCAGCTGGAAACTTACCACTGGAGCAGTTAGGGCCTCCCCAGCCCGGCTCACACTGACAGGTGTTGGGAGCAATACAGCGGCCATGGACGCATTTATCAGCACAATGAGCTGTCAGAGACATCAAAAAAAGGTATGTGGTAAGCAGAACAGTGTGTAACACAGCTGTCTCGTGGGCCTAGCTTAAATAATCAACATTAATATAGGGCACAGTAATGGCCTGGTTACATTTATAAACATATCATTTACTTGGTATAGGAAATACCATTGAAGAGCATCAATTACTGGCTAGAAATGCAAGCTTTGTTTTTCAACCGGACAGTTGTTTGCAAGATAATCAGCACATAGACAGCTCAGTATTTTTTTCTGATTATTCAGTTTGTTTAAAGCAGTGGTCCCCAATACAGTCCTCATGGGCCACCAACAGTCCAGGCTTTGTCATTATCTCCATTTGAATAAAACAGGGAAATACATAAATATTGGACTGTTAGTGGTCCATGAGAACTGGGCTGGGAAACACTGGTTTAACACCTTAAGGAACAAGCTTCTGGAATAAAAGGGAATCATGACATGTCACACATGTCATGTGTCCTTAAGGGGTTAAAGGACCACTCCACACTTGACAAAAAAGAAAAAAAAAAAGGAAAAAAACTCCAGTTTAATAGATATACCCCTAATAAATACATGCATGCATATTTTATGTATGTAGTCATTGAGGGTTTAGTCTAAAATATCTTGCAAAAGCTGCAGTTCTTGTGAGTGCAGTCTTTGTAAACCCTCCCCCTTTTTACAGGAAGGGATTTTTAATCGCTTTACAGAGAACTGTCCAATCAGAGGCTTCACTTAGAGAAGCCTCTGTTTTTCTATTTCTCTTTCCACCCAGTCCCACTATTTGTCTCATCCATCCTCTCCATGAGTCTTATCCCTACTCCCCTCCTGGTGTCAAAGTCCCCCTCCCTGTGTCAAAGTCCACCCTCCCCTCCTCTCCCTGTGTCAAATCAATGTACTCACTCTCCTCCCTGTGTCAAAGTCCTTTCTCTCCTCCCCTCCCTGTGTCAAACTCCCCCTACCCCCATGTCAAACTCCCCCCTCCCTTCCTCTCCCTGTGTCAAGGTCCACCCTCTCCTCCCCTCCCCTGTGTCAAAGTCCCACCTCCCAATTACATATCTTATCACTGCACCTGATGGATGGTATTCTTTTGCTGGTATTTTTTGTTTTCATTTTTTTTTATTAAGACTGTTAATATGGGTTGAGTTAGGTTTTGTCAAATTACCTATAACTTATGATGATCATGGAGCCAACAAGGGCCATTGTCCCCTTGTAAACAGAAGGTCATCTCACAATTATTGACATTTAATTAGTATTATTTCTTTAGCTTGGAGTGGCTTATGCACATGTAAACCATTAGAATAACTGCAACCGCATGGCCTGCCAACAAGTTTAACTGAGGCTAGAAAAACTAGGTAGCCAGGGCTTGCATGGCCCCATTTGCTAAGTGACCCCAGCACAGATTGCAAGTGCCAAGAAACGTATAGGTCATATAGATCCATGAAGTTTTACAGTTAACACCATCCAGTCAGGCTGTGTTGGCCCTACACTGTCAGACAGGTGGCATTTTGAAGAAACCAACACAGAGTTCTTGGGATGACACCCCATCTAGAAGAAGTTGGAAACCCATGTTTGAGTGATGCTAATACAGACAAATGTGTTATATATGCTGCAAGCTTCAACACTCATCAGTCATCAGTTCCGTTTTATGAGCTTGTGAAGCCCACCAATTCAAAACTGAACTGCTCCTGCTCCTATATGTTTTCACAGCACTTCGCAAAGACCAGAACAGGGCAGAACTTCGACAAACTGAAAAGTTGTAAAGTGACACTCTAGGAGCACACCATTCCACACCAGTCCACTCCCATTGTATGGCTATGGAAATTGCATGTTCTTGATTTTATGCACCTGTCAACAATTGGTACGGCCAAAATGGCCAACTCCCCTAATTAGATTGGGTGTTTACATGTGTTTTCCCCAAGTAGCTTATATATTGTTTGTATCTTTAAAAAACAGTTATACGAAAGCCTTTTTTCCAACCACAACTGAGAGATTAAGGGTATAACAAACCGTGAAGCGTTATGTTTGAACAGCTGCTTACTCAGTAATATTAACAATGCCAAAGTCAGAATAAAGAAACATTTACTGGGAATGTGCACTGAAATGGGAGCTGAACATTTTGATCACCATATTAAACAAGAGTCATTTGCCTCATCTAGCACTCAAGGGTTAATCCTTAACCTGTCAGTTACACTTACAATGTCTGGGAGAAGCTGCATTGGATCCCCATATAGTTAGAATGGCTACAGAATAACAGCTGAGAATAGAAAACCCAAGACTTATATGTTTAAATATCTTCTTTCCATCCAGAAAATATGCGGCCATTATATATTTAATCGTTTCTAATATTGCTGCGTTTGGATATATAAACCGCCTATTTGTTGCCAGTTTGTCCTGAATTATCTTTCTATGCTCTCCGTCACATCTACTTGTTTGATTATTGTTCCCTACTTTTTCCCGGGCAGAGTAAAGTAAGAACCAGGCTGAATCCAAGACAGGATTTATATACAAAATTCCCAATATCAATAAAATTAAATCTGCCCCTAGTAAAAATACTACAAGTATGAATACAAAATAAATAAATATATAGAAGTAATTCAACTTTTAATATTTATGTGGCATATGTCCCAAACTGTTTTTGCATTATACTAAGATTGAATTAAAAGTTAATGTTTGTTAATAAAACATAAGGTACATTGTAATAAGTTCATTAATACTGAATTACCTCTCTTGCGGTACACTGGTGATACTATCATCACAAGACAACTAGTTAAGTTATGAGCTGCTATTTAAAATCCTGTTTCCCTTCTCTATCCCCCTTCCATGGTCCTTCTGATTTTCTGCTTTAATCTACTGTAGTGTTTCCCAAACGTTTCATGGTTTCAGATTCACATGTTCACTGGTTAGACACTTTCAAAACAATCACGATTTCTCCCTTTGTATGGGAGTCGTGGGAGCTAAATTAACAGCTGTAGAGCTAACCTGATTGGCTTCATCTTCTAAATGATCATTTACGCTCAGGTCATCTAAAAAAAATGTAAAGGCCACATCTGGCGCCTGAGAGGTTTACTGTGTTTCTATAACCACATATTAGTATTAACATAATTGGCCACTCTTTGCAGAATAAAAGCAAAAATGCCAACAGTCCTAATTTTGTCAGGTCAATACCACACTTTACAGTACTGTTTGAAAAAAAATGGTCAGATGGACCTATCTCACAATCTCAAATCTGCCCAGAATTTTAATTTGCCAGGCAGATTTCAAGATACAGAGAGGGACATGGCACTAGTAACATGCACAGGCACTTCAGCTGGGCTTCGTGCAATGTCTGCCTTGGGGAGGCATCAATCAGCCAAGCCTGGTACTTTAGGGGTGATCCTACCTTCTCAAAGGTCGGACTCACCCCCTGTGCAGCCTGCTCCCTTGCCTGCCCATCTCTGTTCAAGGTGGTGAGCAAGCAAAGTTGACAGGTATGCAAAAGAATATTAAATATTATGTAATGTACCGGTATATTATTATAAAATCATGTAATACATCCCTTAAACTGCATCTATATTTCTGTTTATACTAATTCTATATAAGGACAGGTCACTGTGCAGTTATGAATAATTCTTCATAGAATTTACATCACCTCGCATATGAGATGAAGGATAAAAATCCCTGCTACTTTCTGTTATTACTGTGCCTGCGGAAACAAAGCTTTATTTTATGATTATTTTTCATATAAGCCGCCAATACTTATTCATTAGAATTTTGTCTTGTTTAAGAAATGACCCAAAATGCATCTTGTAGCTATTTCTGATCTATTCCACCTTAAAATTTATATTTTAGAGCCAGTATAGGTTGGCTTAAGCTTGGTACAAAAGCTTGGTAAGCTTGGTACAAAAGTAAATATGCTGAATTCTGGCCAAATTGAAAGAACTGAATTATGCCTTTTTTATATATAAATTTTATACAGCGAATTGAACTTAAATAATTTACCTCCATAATAGTTTTCTAATAATGATGGATTTCTTAAAATGGCTCTGTCATTTTGTCAGGATACAATCTTTATGAAATACTTATATTGACTGTATTGAGATTTCACTGATATTCCAATGCAGTTAAAATATATTTTTAACGTATATGCTGGATTTTGTCCCTCACTAGCAGCCTATTACTTTTGTTGCAGTTAAAAGATATATTAAGACAAATTAGGGACTACTTTGTCTTGTTATATTTTTCCTGCGCTTGACAATACGTGACAAAAGGCAGAGCTAGAACAAAGTTTTGTCATTTCCCCCAGCCCTCACTAGTGACGGTTGTAGAGAAAAGGGCATTGTCTTTGGACACCGAGGCACTCTATAGACCTCAGTGTTGTAATCTTGCACACTGAATTGGACTACTGACAGATGAAGTTAAAGGAGCTTAAGAAGACCATCAGGAAGACCATGGAAGCATTCGCAAGGGACAGATCCAGGTAACTAAAACTCACCTCTGCCTGCACCCCATGGCAAATAAAGCAAAGCAAAATATGCAAAGACCCCAGACGGTGACTAAGCCAGTTTAAGGACACTGAGCTATTTATCTTTCAAATGAAAATTGTATTACTTTGCTTTACCGCACACAGTTTTCTGAGAAGAAGAAATAATATCAGCAAACCTAATATACCAGTTTTAGCTATAAAAAATATTAAGTCTCCTCTTCTATTACCAGTTTGGTGTGATTTCTAAGCAAATGTAAGTCGAATTTCAAAGTCAATGATATTTGAATGTTTAAATGTACTCGTTTCAAACCTTCAAATATTAAGCTTTATCTGTGTAAACTTTACTGTCTCGATCTTGGCAGGAGAACATGCACGGATTATATTGTGAAGACATCTGTCCCCGTCAATCACTTGGCATTCTTCAATAAAAACAATGGTAACTCTACTAGTAACATTTTAACATGGAACTATTTGGGGTGCTATATATTTTATATATGTAAGTATAACAATAAAGGAAATGTATAACAATAAAATAAAATTCAATCCCTTGACACTGGGGAAAATGTTTATTTAAAGGATACAATATAAATACAAACTAACCGATTCCAAAATGGCAACCTGGAATTCTCTTTTGGCTTGAGTGTCAACCGGACACTACACCAGCCAACAGTAAGAGAAATTTTACAGGTGCAGCAAAAGAGAGGATGTTATTGTTACAGATGAAAAGGGAATGATTTCGGTATCTCCTATTGTGGTGCTCTAGCTGCATACTTGCTAGTAGTCCTGAATTTAGCAGGACAGTCATACTTTTTGGACCCTGCCCTGATGGCTGGGTATTTTTCTGCTTCAGGAGACACTAAAGAAAATCCTTGAGAACAGCACAGGTTTATATTTAAACTGGCTTGTAATTTAGTCAGGTGATTCTATGACATTTCTGCCCTCATTTGCGATCTTGCTGGAGTATAGTTTAGCTGAAACGACAAGAGTGAAAACCTTACTCTATGGCATTATTCTAGTGTTCTATGCTAAAATTGTGGTTTTCAAAGCACTTTATAAGTGCATTCAGACAGTTGAGGGGAGATAGATTGACAGGGTCTAATTTGTTGATAACATGTAAATATAAAGTAAAATATTGATAACATATAAAGCCAGTTTGGAACTTTTGGTCTGTAGACCAAATTTGGCTTATTTCATTAATATAATTAGCATGTATGTAGAGTAGTTATATTCTGCAGTGTTTTGTAATAATACAGTGGGGAAATTTAACACCCAATAATTGACAGACAAAACATTGTTGTCCAGAGGCGTACATAGTTATCTTACACCCAGGGTGGATATGTATATTGGCATCCCCATCCCGAATTGTAGATTTTTTTTATTGTCTGTCTTTAATGTCCCTAACAACATTTTGTCCACATGTGCTCACACTTATATACCAATGCACAACCACACAAGAAACATTCATACGCACACACTCTGACATTCGAAAGCACACGCTCATATTGATATAAACACGTATATACTTACATTCAAACACTTACACATACATTTGAGGTTTTTCTTTTTTCCATCGCTGGTATTCATTGGTTTTTAGCTGGGATCAATCTGTGCACTGAATGCACAGCTCCCTGTAACTCTGTACTGATGTCAGGGCTGGGGTGATGTTACCTCTCAGCTCCTGGCATTAGGACATGGTGGTGATGGAGCTGTTCAGGAAGGACAAAAATTGATTCCTGCCATCCACGAGTACTGCTAAGTGAAATCTGCAGAGAAGGACTTGTTGTGCAGTAATTGGTGCCATTGGGCTAGTGAGGAAAAGGGGAAGTGTGCACCCCTTTGTCGGCTGCCACCCAAAGCACACGGCTCCCTACCCCCCTGGGTTAGTGTTCTATTGATATAATAGAGGTGAAGAAGACTTTTGCGGTTTTCATTGATTTTTAATTGCTTGGAATAGGCAGTTCTAGATTAGAAAGAAGACCCGGGGACTACTCTGGAATGAGTACAATACACGTGTTTGTGGCATGCATTTTACATATTGTGTCATTATAATTTAAGAATGAGACACCAAGCTAATGCCATGTACATACGTTATGTCCCTCTCAAAAAGTCTGCTGTCATATACTGCAGCATGGTTTTACATGCTAATGCCCACAATTCTGGAAAATGAAAAAATGAGTTCTGCAGCTAAACCTTCTGAATGTCTAGGCAGCACTTAAGGTTAATGAGTCACTGAAAACCTCAACTAAGAATGATATCCAAAAATCACAGCACAGTGCCACACCAATTGGCACAAAATGGACAGTAAAAACCACAAAGCAATAAGATGAATAATTCGAATATCATCCAAACCACCGTGCCCTTATTTAATGCTTATTAACATTACAAGATTGATGTGGTCTTCAGAGTCTAAAATCTTCTACTTCTATTATTGCTGTTTGTGAAGTATGTTTACTATACTGTATTGAAAATCCAAGGAAAGTCCAGTGAAAATGGATTATAAATCACTCTATAGTTTTATTGCAGGGATATATGGTTTTAAAGAAGAACTTGCTTGCCTTATTTTTAGATTTTCATTAGTTCATAAAATGTGACTTGTATTTGTTGTTTGCAAACAAAGAGGAAATGATACAAGTATTCATGCACAGTGATAAAGGAATATGGTTTATAGACATACAATAAAGTTGTGATTTTTAGAGCAATGGTGTCCTTTGGCTTTAAAACTGATTTCTGTAAAACAAATATCTTCACACAAATACACACACAGACACCCAAACACTCAAACACACACACACACACACACACACAATAAAGCAGTGCACATATTTTGTGGACTACATTTCCCATGATACTGGGGTTCTTAACTGGAAACCATTGGACCCAGAAAGACGAGAAGCATGCTATATTAGGTGATTTTTATGTCTTATTAGTTTCTGTTCATCTCCAGAAGCCATTAATTCTGAAAGATATCCTTACATTGCAGTTAACATGAGGTATGCATTGTAATAGACATAAAGAAGTAAATTACAAAAACATGATCCGATCATCTATTTTTTCAATTTCCGACCTACAATATTCTGGCATATTTCTCATTTCTTATTCCAAATACTCTTACTGCATTAATAAAAATATCCTTAAGGTCTGACTAGGATATAACCCTCTGCACGTTCTTTAGAAGAAAAAAAGATGTATTCAGGCAATTGCTAAACTTCAATGATTTATTTAAAAACATGCATTCACTGGTTAAAGTATACTAAAGTCTTCTACGTGAATACATGGGCTTTTTAACAAATATTTTCCATAATAAAGTATGCCCATAAACTGTTTGCTTTAAACTATCTTTACACATGATCCGATCAGTCATTATTTGTACAAATGTATTTATATCACACCACTTTTATTAAAGTAACACCCCAAGTACCATAACCACTACAGCCAGTTCCACTTGCATCTAACACCACTTACCTTACCTGTCCTTCTTGTTCTCCATACAGAGAGTTACTTTATGGGTTCCCTCCCCCCTATAACTGAACTGAGAACCAACCCAGTACACCAATAGATCTGGAAATGTGGAATAACATCCCTAAGCTCACTTGGCTTGGTATAGTAATAAAGGGTGTGCACGTTGTATGACTGTACATTTTCCTGTGACTTGATGAATTTAGGTCATTCTATCCATTACAATTTAATATGCGAAAAATGAAAAGAAGACAATAGTAATACTGTCTCATCATTACTAGAAGTAAGCATGGAAAATAAACCAGGGGGTATGTTTACTAGACTGTGGGTTGCTGCAAGGTGACAATATTCAGGTCAAAGCGGCTGGACTGGAAACAATGACCAAATCTGGCAAGTCAGATATTTTCACTTTAGTTTTGCAAATTGGTTGTCTGCTCAACAACTCATTAAATCGTGTATAGGGCTCCTAGAGATTTGCATTCCACTTTGATTGGAATGGACCAATTTACACAGTGTGTATCTGTGAATGAAGTAATTGCTTTTATTGTAAAAATAAATGTAAATGTTGATCATCCTTCGGTAATGGAAATTGTTTACTCATATACAGCAATGGACATCATCTACAAATATGTGGTCAACTACATATATACAGCAATGGACATCATCTACAGATATGTGGTCAACTACATATATACAGCAATGGACATCATCTACAGATATGTGGTCAACTACATATATACAGCAATGGACATCATCTACAGATATGTGGTCAACTACATATATACTGTAATGGACATCATCTACTCATGTATGGACACCTACCTATACAGTATAAAGGACATAATCTACTTATACATAGACACTTAACTATATACAGTAATAGACACCAACTACTTATATATGAACAAATACCACTACTATGCGCAGCAAATTATATAATCTACTTATATATGGGCATCTACCTATGTAGAGTAGTGGGCAACATCTACTTTTATGTGGGCATCTACTATAGACAGATATAAAGTCTGTCACCTTCTTATACAGTAAACAGTATCATCTTTCATATACAGACATATAAATATTTACAGGAAATTGCAATGAATTTCATTTACATTTATATGAACCTCTGCATATATACCATAATGGACATCAACTACTTAGATATAAATGCCTGCAAGTATACAGCAAGATACAACGTCCATCATCTACCTACTATGTAAGTAATTCTACATATATACAGTAAAACATAATGGACACTATTTACGTATACGCAGCAGTAACATTCAATGTCAGTACACAGATCTCCTCACCTATAGATATTTAAAGCTGGCACATTGGACTTGAGACCTATATTGCGTTCTTGTCGCAGATAAACAAACATTTACAAGCCTCAATTTGACGCACTGTTTGGCTCTTGGTATATAATTGATTACAAATATACCAATGCTTATTTGTAATTAAATAAAACACAACGTTGAATCAAAGGGCAATAAAGAAGGCACATTTCAGGGATAATGCTCTACATTAGTTATTTGTTTTAGTTGAACTAATAATGTTGCTTGTTATAATTATATTTATTATAATTACTGATGATGATGTTGTTATTATTATTATTATTATTTATTGATTATTATTTTGTTTCTGTTTATGCAATCTTAGCCACACCTATATTGGCCTTGACTCACACAGGCAACATGAAAAAAAATGGTTTAATTTTCAATCATATCTTACAGCACTGTGTTTACTTGTTTGTATCCCCCGCTCTGCTAATTGAACTTAAATCACACGCAGGAGGCTGTTAATAACAGAACAGGAGATAAGAGATTCTAAATCAAACAAAATGTGCAATAAAGGGAAGTTTTAAGATAAGATCTCTCTTTTCAGGAAGTGTGTAGGGTGGCTGTGTAAGTCACAGTCATTGGAGGTGTGGCTAGGTCTGCATAAACAAAGTGATGGAACTCTAAAACGACAAAGCATTGAGCAGTAAGACTGCATGGTCATGTTTTATACACCAAAACAACTTCATTAAGTAAAAAGTTTTTTTGGTGCTTAGAGTGTCCTTTTCAATAATGCTGTAAAATAAATATATGAACAATAGAGTATTTCAGATAAAGATTCCATACTTACGAACACACATTTCCCTGCTTTCATAAAACCCAGGACAGCACTGTGACTTTCGTCTGTACATAGTTTTTTCTCCTCGTCTGTATGCTGTGCGATAACTGATTCTGTAAAATAAAAAAACAGTTCACAAATGTTACTTGTTGACTTCTTGACTTGTGGACTTAATATTTAAAATGTTATGAGTAAATATTTTGCAACATTTTTCAAACTAAATATTTGTTGTTCTAAATTTGTATATTTGTAGATATCAGTGAAAACTGAAGTTCATATAAGAGATAAAATATTATTTTGTGCATTTTTTATATTTCAGCTATATTAGTGTCCCACATAATAGGAATTTCTTTCAGCAAGTGACCGTATGTCTTCCACATTCTGAGCACTACTGGTGTTTTTTTACTGCAAAGCCAATTAGTTTAAGTTTCTGCCTTGATTGCGACATTGCAGCAGTTTCAAGGACCGTAAAAAGACCATTTTTGGTGTAATTGCTATGTCTAAAGTAACTAGGCATAAGGTCTCACTCGGTGAGCTCTCTCAGAAAGTGATCCCTTTCAGTGCTGCTGCAGATCAGCTGCTCACCTCTTTCTTTTCCGCTTGATGTATATTTTAATTTTTTTATAGTTTTTTGACTGTTTGGGTGATTTTTTTTTTCACTTTTACCAGTTCACCAGAGGGTTTTCAATATGGCCTTTTTTCAGGGAGAAATAAATATTAAGTTACTTAAAGTTTTTTTAATTTGCTATTTCATTAGTTTTATTAGACCCCTCTCAGTGTTATTAGTGTAAAGGGACAAGTTTAGGGGTGAGGGTAGGAGTTTGGGGCTACCTAGCCACCTGGGGGGAGGGGGTGCCCTGGAGATTATATTTTCGAGGGCCCTGTGGAGACCATTACAATACACTTATGAACAGCCCATAAGACATCTCCTTGGTCCAACTGGGGTCATTTAATATTTTTAAATAGGTGGAAGAGTGAACCGATTAAACTACCACTGAAGATTAAACTACCTCTGAAATCCGAATCACATCTACTTCATTTAAATTTTCAAAAAATGTCCAATGCAGAATACGATATAGAAGTACATGTTTTATTTCAGTAAAGATCACAATAGTAAGAAAATGGAAATCTTGTATACCGCCATTATGGACCGAGGTTAAAAACCAACTCCTCTTTCAATTAAATATGAAAAAAGGAATAGAGAAGTATCAACATTTTACTCAGAAGAGGAATCATAATTGGGATCTATGGATAAAATTAACCCCTGATTGAGCAAAATAAATAAAAACCCCAAGGATTAGTCGAGAAAATATTTATCTTCTCTAAGAGCTGTCCCGTCGGACATTTATGCTGTTACATATGTAACCCCTTCTAACAAAATGGGATAATGTCATATTATAAATCTGAGGTTTTATAGAAGGGGAGAAGAATACTATAATATTGTATGTTTATGGTGTATTTTATGTCTTGTATGGTTATGTTTTTTTGTAAAAAAAAAAGAAAAAGTTGAAATAAATAACTTAACTTTATTAACTTAATAAATAAATTAAATTTAAATAGGTCTTGAAGCTTGGGCATATTTTAGGACCCTCTGGGGCCATCATACTGGACATCTCCTGAGCTCCCATGTGGGGCATTAGAATATATTTATAAAAGACTCAGAAGACCGGACATATCCTGGACCCTATCAAATAATATTAGTATTTAGTCTCCATCCCATAAGCCACGGGATGGAAAAAAAGGAGAGGCCATTCACCGGGCCTCTCTTGATTTTTTGATTTCATCCTTATTTATGTTTAATAAAAGTGAGAATCTGATTGGTGCTCTATTGTGATAAGCTAAAGTCTGTGAGACCTTAACATGCTTTTTATATTACTAAGAACTGCTGCTGCTTGGTAGCTCTTTATTTCCCAGAAGCTTGCCTGTCATTAAGACATATCTTATATCGCCATCAGTTTACCGGCTTTATGACAGGAAATCAATTACACCATTTTTTAAATGTGAGCAAGTAATTCACAGATCTTTAATGAGAAGTACAAGTGGAAGACACTTTTACCTTTTGCTAGTTTTCTCATTAGTAAATGGAGTGATGTATATATTATTATTTTTTTAACAGATAAAAACCAATAACAAGTATAAAAAGACTAGTGCAAGCTGTCTATGGATGGGCACCCTCGGAAGGGTAATGTTGTGGCAGGTGGGGGGCTTGGCAGTGTAACACAGTAACAATCTTAGGTAGGTGGACATAGATTATCAGCATGGTGAGCCACCTGCTCGTTTTTTACCTCTTACTTGCCTTCATCCCGTAGTCCATGGTTAGGCAACCTTCAGCACTCCAGATGTTGTGACTACATCTCCCCTGATGCTTTGCCAGCATTAAGGCTCTAAGAGCTTTATGGGAGATACAGTACACAGCATCGGAAGTCCCGAAGGTTGCCTACCCCTTCCATAGTCCATGGGATGAGCATGATTGCAGATTTATTTATTTATTTTAAAAAATTTTACCAGGAAGAATACTTTAATATTTCTCTCATCTTTAAAGTACATCCTGGGTAAACAGAAAACTTGTATACCCTTAGCCACTGCTCTAACTTTTTAAGCATTAAAGATGTGCACACCTTCAGCATGAAAGGGTTTAATTAAGGGTACCTCATTTAATTTATAACACACTGAAAGGGAAGTAAAATTCTGAATCAACAATTCATGCAAAACACTATTGTGTAAGGCCAGCATCTCACAAACAGCTCGAATTTTCACACATTTCATTTTCTAGGGTTTAAGTGTGATAAATAAAAGTATTTAGTGATCATTAGTCCTGTTGATGACTAAAGTCTATTCCATTGGCCACATAACAAATGGAAAAACAGCTAACTCCCCAAGGGACGTCTTCTATGTCGTGAAAAATCCAGGTTACCGTCAAGGCAAAATGGGTCCTACAGAATTAGAGATGTGCACTTGGGTGTGTCTGTGCATTTGTTTGTGCCTATATGCTTAAACATGGGGAGCTTTGACACAAGAATACATGATACTTACTCCTATTTCAGAATCACATAATGGTGAGCCAGACACTATTCATTTGACAAAGCAAACCTGTTCAACAGGATGCAAATCTCCAGAGAGATATTTCCTATCAAAACTCTAAAATATCAATGGTCAGAAATAAGGCAAACTAATATGAGCCAGGCCCTCATCACATTCTGTTACTGTACATTCAACTTTGTCTTGTTGCAACGACTTGTGTAATTTATTGACGCTTTATAAGTAACCATAAGAAAAATGATAACATATATTCAGCTTCACTTGGAAATATAGTTTTCAGTTTTAATCAATAAAATGAATATAATTAACAACAGTGTTGATTGTATTACATGTAACAGTGACGTTTGTATCTTATATATCGTATCGTATCTCTACCCTGTTTGCGTTTTCAGTCCACATGTACAATTATCATTAAAAAGAATGATATATTTGGAACCAACATAATTTTGAGACTTACCTGTGCCGGGTGCATTTAAACCAGTTCAAAATATCTGTGCAGCTTGTGTAATAGACCTGGTCAAATGGATGTGCATATGATTCCTGTACTGTGACAGAGTAACTGTAAATGAAGTAAAATATATCAAAAACAGCTTAACATTAACTTGAATGTTAATTCACCATTTTATTGTGGTCAGAGATACAAAACTGAACTTTTATCAGTATGGCAGGTTTGGAGTTGTAAACAATGTGCTTTTTATGGCAGGGACAGCAAACTATTCAGTCCTTGCAGTAGTCTCTGGAGGGTATGAACTAAGTGTATAACTTTCGTTGTGGCAGTGGTAAGTAAAACCTAGCGATAAAGCTGTTGTTGAAGAATAGTTTCCATGCCCTTCAGTCAGTTTATGACTGAAAAATGAATGCCCAAGATGCATGGGAGTTGTAGGTCAATAATAGCTGCATATATTCTACAGCTTGTAAATATATTTCATGAAATCTTTCCAACAATTTTCAGTTTTAACTTGTACACAAAATGGCTTACTTGAAAATGCGATATTGCATTTGTTTATCTTAGTCTGTGATGTATGTGCTTTAAATTAAAGCATTACTGTCTATGTGAAAATAAATATGAAATGTCTGATAGCATTTCACTGTCCACCTCTGAGTATTGTAGGAAATCGAGGGGATTGAGATAAACTGGAAAATATGTGAACAGACAGCTGAACACATGTTTATATTGACTGACATTTTCACACATATTAACTTCGTAGGAGAGAGAGAGAGAGAGAGAGAGAGAGAGAGAGAGAGAGAGAGTTATATGAATTCTTCTTACCTCTCCCAGTGACTGCACACATTTGGGTCCTCAAGATTCAGTGATGATGACATCCCAAGCCATTGGTAAAGAATCATCTGAAGCAGGCCAAAGCTATGCAAAGCTTTAGCCATCATCTTAGTGCACACAATGTTCTGAGAAAAAAAATAATAACATGTACGTTTTTATACTGGAATTATGGTCATAGGACATTTAGATGTCACATTCTATGAGGAAGTCCCAGCACTTTATGTTGGGGGGAGTTATAGAGCAATATTAATAACCAAGAGCTAAATAATCCAACTTAGTGTATTTGGGATACAGTGGGCAATACTAATGGACAAGGGCTAGTGGTATGAGAACCTGACAGACCCTCATTCAGTGCATATGCCCTTACTTTAATGGTTACAGAGCAAGATGACAAGAGGGCGTCCAGGGCCATGCCTTTGGCTAAAATGGGATTCAGGCCAGGACAAGAAACCATCATATTACTACTATATCACACACTATAGTACAGGGGAATGGCAAGGGGCTTCCACGTAGGTCTCCAAACTCTTTTATTATTATTATCATTTATTTACAGGACACCACACAAGGGATGTGAGAGTTATGAAACCATTTGTCTGCTCTCGCTGGTTACGTAAGAGAAACCTATATAAAAGCCAATAATGTTATCACATAGAATAAAATAAGCTTTCCAAGAAAGTACAAAAAGAGATGAGGAACATAAAGAGAAATGAGTAACAAAAATAACCAGTCAAAAATAACAGCGGAAAGCACAGACATAAATTCCACAATCACAAGGCGCAGATTTATAATGTGAATCGATCGGGCATATCTGCGCATACAATCACTCTGAGGAAGGCAAAGGCGATTTGGAAGAGAAAACTGATTTTCTGCAGTGTTGGAGCTGATGCAAAAGAAAGTGCAATGAATATACATAAGACCATGCGCATAGAAGGGTTAAAGCTGGCCTAATTTGAATTGCTCTAATACAGTATATCAATTCCTGCGATAGAACGTTACCAGCCCAGCTACACAGCAGTTTCTAATCTGATGCTTCATTTTCTTGTGACAAGACTTAATGAAAAATTAAACTTTTTCTCATCAGCCCTCTGGTGAAAATTGTGATTGGATTTTTAAACAGTAAATTAATTCATTAGATAACTTTCATAAAAAAACACCAGTTAATCTGAAATAGCATCACTTAGAAGCAGAACATATCATTTGCATGTTAAATATGGCACTAACATTTTAAACATAACTGGGGAACAATAACAGATGACCGTTAACTTTTTTAATGTTTTCAGAATTTCCAAGATTTCTAACTGAAGAACACATTTCCTCTGTAAAGACACACTCCTAGCACCATAACCACTACAACGTGCTTCCGTGGTATCCCGCCCACCCACCAATGAGATATTTTTAGTCAGACCCTTATAAAGTGGAAGGGTGCCAAGTCACTTGTGGCACAATAACCACTAAACTACTAAAGCATGATTGAAATATTCCTTTAAGGGTTTTCCACAGTTACTAAAGCCATCCCTTGCTTTGCTCAGAGACACTGTATGTGAATTAAACTGTTACCAGTCATTCTGTGAACTTCTGATAAGGCAAAGATATGTATTTGAAACCTTGACTTGAAAAAGTTGATTTTAAATGTCAGCCTTTAGAAGTGCTTGCCTTTTAGGGTTTATGCTCAGGACGCGTATTAGAGTTAGAGTGGAGAGGTATGATGTTAGGAGGTCAGGGTTAGAGATGCAGTAGAGGAAGTTCTAGTTTGAGTATGTGGTTATAAAAGCGTAAGGAGGGCGGACCATGCTCATTTTGGTGCTTGCTGCAGGAGCTATTCTCTTTCTTCTTATTATTATTGTTAATATGTTTATCTGCAATAGTTTATATGCTGATTGACAATTCAAGGAAATCAGTTGAACCAGGTCTGAAAACCACCACCTAGGTCTAGGACAATGAAGTTGGTTTTGTTTTATCCTATAGACTGTTAGCTCGTTTAAGCAGGGTCCTCTTCAACCTATTGTTCCTGTAAGTTTTCTTGTAATTGTCCTATTTATAGTTAAATCCCCCCTCTCATAATATTGTAAAGCGCTATGGAATATGTTGGCGCTATATAAATGGCGATGATAATAATAATAATAATAATAATAATGTAAACGTTTGATGAATAGGACTTCCCATATTAAACTGTTCCTCAAGTCAGCAGTTAACCCTGACTTTGTGATTGTAGTTTGATGCAAAACTTTCTATCAATTTCACCTTTATTGAACTGACTCCTAAGAACACAGTCAACTATGATTCATTAGCGAGCTTCAAATTAAATATTGTGAACAAATCATCTTCCAGGAGGTTACACTTTCTGTGTAACGAAATGTTAACATTTTAGTCCATAACTAAAACAAAACAAAGTTATTAACATATAGTCATATTGTACTTTGGACTGAGCATGCCATTGGCACTTGTGAAGTTGTGTAACTTTCAGCAATATGCCAAAGGTGGGTGAAGGCCACTGGCACCTGGTAGACTCTCTGTGTCAAACCACTTGGGAAGTGTTTGACTCAGAGCCAGGGGACAGCTTCAGAGGCATGTTTGCAGTGGACTGTAGTGGTTATGGTGCTTAGAGGGCCCCTTTCATTTACCCAGATGTTATGTATATAGTTATTGTGTGGATAATTAAAAGGTTTTAGCTAAGAACATTTCTTTACCAGGAAAGTCCTCCTTGAATAATGAATTGCACACTTGAGGAAAAGGACCATACATTATCCCACAGTACAATAATCTCCAATGTACTTTCTTAGAACAAAAAGAATGATTATAGATGCCTAGTGTTCTAACTAATGATCAGAATATGATTTAACTGTAGTACTGTTCAACCTTTATATTGATCTGCTAATAATTGAGAAGACTAGTCTGGTGACCAACCGGGTTAAATCAATAAATCTATGGATCTCCAGGCACACTATGTGCTATATATGCCTTTTAGTGAATTTTGCCTGTGTAATATCTGTAATATGATTCTCCAATTGGGTGTAGCACAAGCAGTTTGCCCCATTGACAGAGATTGATTTAAGTGTCTGTCAGCCTCCAATCTAACAAACACTCTTTTATGAGGACAGAGAGTGACAAACAGGACAAATGCTCCAACATTGACAGGTTTACTAGCTCTGGCTATTTAATGCAAACCCCTCACCGAGTTGGTATAAGCAAGACCAAATGTCTGCTTTCTGCATTTGACTATAACCGGAGTTGAGTTCTTACAGCCCAGGTTCTGACAGACAAAGTACATCTTCACTTTAAATCATTACTAAGATATACACTTATAGTATTATATACCCTTAAAAGTATTTTTTATTTGGATCTTTTAAATATACATCAACAATTGAACCTAAAATATTATTAATTAAAACAAAATTAAATAAAATTTAGAAGACTTTAAATAATTGTTCTAAACCTGTTTTTATGGGGTTTTTTTTACGAACCCTCCTTTCTTTTTGGCACAAATTGTAATGAGTGATTTTAGCCTGCATGTATGCCCAGAGCCCTCCCTCCTGCCTTCTCCACCAGCAGCTCAGAATCTGGCTCACACATTTGAGTGCCCGGTTTACACCATCTCCAAAACATCCACCCACACAGGCCAGTCTCAGCAACTGAATGTTCTTGTACAACACTAACCACTTTTTCTTGTTTACATATAACATTATCTGTGGCAGATTGAGTATAATGCTTTTCTTGTGATATGGAGACTTTCCTTGTTCTATACAAAAAGACAGTGATAACAAGAGAACAAGAATTGTAACTTAATAATTAAAAATGACAATGTCCTCCATTTAAAAAAAAGGCAGACCAGGAGCATTGCTGGGGCCCCTGACACTGCTTCATACAGGGAGGTTAACAGGCATTAAGGGTTCCCTGTGCAACGACATAGATTGTATTCAGTGCTCAAATCTGATGCAGTGCTATGTATACATCTTAGTAATGAAAGATGCTTTATTCAGATACAATTTGATTTACTCTCTGTGTGCTAGGGGAATGCACTGAAGTTAGTTTCCTTGAATCTAGATCAGGCATAGCCGGCAACCTTTGGCACTCCAAATGTTTTGGACTACACCTCCCATTATGCTTTACCAGCATTACGGGTGTAAAAGCATTATGGGGGATGTAGTCCACAACATCTGGGTGCCGAAGGCTGCCTATCCCTGACCTAGACCATCAAGAATGAGGCAGCTAATCTATGACTGCAACCGCACACTATAACACAGACACAGAGATATACATCCATAGATACAAACTAGCACAGAGACACATGCTCACACACTTATAAACACACTACCACACAAACATACACCACACATTAGCATACATACAAAGATACACACACTAACATACATCCAGACACACAGTAGTAGACACCCGTTAACAAACTAGAACACGTCTACGGACAAACACTAGCAGATCCATCAACAGATATTTCCATAACACACAGAGTAGAACACATTCAGTTGTACACACCAAACATAAGCACTAGCATATACATAGTCACACACAAATCCACAGATACACACAACAAACATACTTGGACTCATTGACACACTAGCAAATATACATAAACACTAGCACACATCCACAGACACAAAGCAACAGATATCCATTGACACACACCATACATGCATCTATAAACACGAAGACAAATGCTAACAAACACAATGTTGCATAATTATTTTTATTAGTATTTATATCACCAACACATTCCGCAGCACACTACAATTAAAGAGGTATAGAAGGCCTGGCAGGACGACAGCCACTAGCAGGGGGGATTTCAGTTTCTTTAAAAAAAAAAAAAAAGCAATGTTGAACATTAAGGGGTCAAAATTACAGAACCGCTGCACCCAGGCCACTTCAATAATATGAATGGGACTGGGTAAATGTAGTTGTCCTTTAAATAGGATTCAAACATATTATAAGAAATAGCAAAAAAGTAACAGATCAATAAATGGATTCAGAATACTACTGGCGAGTTAATATTAAAAGAAAAACAAAAACTGATAGTATTAGTGATAAGCTAGTGTTTTGCTGTTACACTAACCTTTAATATGCACATATGATGCAGGAAATATGAGACTCATTCATTGTAATTGTTATTATTAATACAGGTTTCCAAGGTGGCATATTAACATGAAAGCCATTTGTTACTTCCCAGTTTGATTACTCTGTTTCATTTTATTTGATGATATTAAAAACAATATTACAATTGACATTCGGTTATTTTGAGGAAGAGGAAATTTCATTCTGCCACATTTCAATTTTATAATTGTATCATAACGCTTTTCAAAAAGAGGAATTATTTAATTGCTGTAGTGTGGACTGTGCTGTGCTAGATACAATGCACAGTCTGTCTGACTTTACTGATGGCTACTGTCAGTCAACAGTGAGGTTACCCCAGTAACTGCAATTTCAGGAAAAAACAAGGAATTGAAGGGGATGTGGTATAATGATCTAAATAATGAAACAAATAGGGATTGAATTATTAGACACCAAATTAAACCAAAAATAGAATAGCAAGATCTGGTAAATAAATCCAGCACAATTATAGCCACAGATTGATGTTTTTAACCTACATTTACCAATTCATATTAAAATTAGCAATCCTTCTCAATCTTCAAAATAACACAAAATATGAAGAGGATATGTAGCAAGCCAAAACACTAACATTTCTGGAGAAAAGTTTTAACTAGTAATTACCTTGGGAACTAACAGACTGTCTTTAAACTCTTACTTTTTCCTAGAATTAGAACTCGATTCTGCCTTTAGAACCAACCCTAGATGTTCAGCAATTTTTTTAAACATAAAACAAAACAATACCCAGAATACTGCATTGAACCTTTTATACAGAGCTGCCATCTAGCTTATAAAGCATAGTTTAAAACTTAAAAGAACACTACGCACCATAACCACTACAGCACACCAGAGATGAGTGAGTGAAGGGGTCCCGAAATATTTGTTTCACCTGTGGCTTTGCTGACAATTTTTCAAACGTGAGATAGACAGACAGATACATACAAGACAGACAGACAGATACATACACGACAGACAGACAGATACATACACGACAGACAGACAGATATATACACGACAGACAGATAGAAAGACAGACAGACAGACAGACAGACAGACAGACAGACAGACAGACAGACAGACAGACAGACAGACAGACAGACAGACAGACAGATAGATAGATAGATAGATAGATAGATAGATAGATAGATAGATAGATAGATAGATAGATAGATAGGAAGTGTATGGAAGGAATAAGCTATGATAGTTCATCTTATAGACTTGAGCATTTCTAACTAGTTATCACAATTTTAGGGTTTAAATAAATTCACTGGAGTTTTACAAAAACAAACAAGGATGTTCAAGCTCTTTTTTTAATTTTTTTTTTTTTTTACTATCATTTCATCTTCTTTTATAGTTTTCCCAGTCGCTGAAATATACAACCTCTCAAAAGTCTGATGCACAGCTGGTTAGAAATATAGAATGGGATGTTTTAGCCCAATGCAAATCTAAAAACCATTTCAAAGACAGCAGATGCCTTTGAAGAAACATACTTCATATGGAATACAAGCGAATCCTCTTCTAATCAAAAACACTTTTTCGTTGGATCCGTTGTCTCCCACAAAGTCCCCTGACAACAGGGCTCCGTGTATACCAGAGCAGTTGATAAAGTATGCAGAGGTTTGCCAACACGTAACAATTACACTTATAAAATGAGCTAGTATTCCCTACATTACTGGGTACAAACTAGGCCACTTTACTACAATCTAGCATTCATTAACATTCATTTTATATTCAATATCTGAATGTGGAGAGACTACCATGGCTGAGAAAAAGTTTGAAACTCCTTTTTTGGAGCATTTAAAAAAAAATAAAAAAAAACATCTAAATTGTTGAGCTACTTTGGCCTAAAATATTAAATTAATTTTGAATTCCCTACAATTCTATATGTTTAATAGATAACCCTGTCAGTGTCACCTAAAGCAAGATACAAGCAAAAAAAAACAAAAAAAAAACAGGATTGAGCCTCTGGATTTAGGATGGTCGGGAGTGATGGTCTAAGAAAGAGAATTGTGTTCTGAGTGACACTTCCGCAAAAGGGGAGAATTGTTCCAGCCTAAAAAAAAACTTACAACTGAACCATGCTATGACCTTTATTAAAGCAGAGCAAAGAAAAATAGTTAAATATATGACCATGTTATAAGTCTGTCTAGGTTTCAAATAGAAGGGGGATTATATTTAAAGATTCATGAAAACAAAGAAATTTAGGGGAGGGATTATCAAAGGCTTCTGAAAAGTGTCCTGTTTTAGGGGTGTGGGGGTCAGAAATCTTTTCAAGTTTATTAAAGTTTTTAAAGTAGTCTGAAAAATGCCTCCTTTTTTCTTTTGTATATTCTGACAGATTGTTGTGCCTTGACAAAAAGGTGAAACTACTTTTATTCTGCCCTGCTCTCGACAAGGTATACGTAGCATTAAAGAACGGCAGGAAATAAAATACTTTTATGAGGAAAAGAAGGCAATGCTATTAATAAATGGAATGTGCTATACAAAAAGTAATGAAAAGGAAAAAAAGCTGCGAAAGTGATAAATTGTGGAAGAGACTGCCAGAATTAATTATTCTCACTAGAATAAAAATCCCAGAAAAGGTGCAGATAATTCAGCTACATTATGCTGAAACTCCCCCCCCCCCCACTCGTCCCTATGCCTGCCTGAATTCATCAAACGTCTAAACATTATTCCAGAAAATATTTAATTTGAAGCCTCAAACTTTATTCACTGTCAATGTACAATCAAGCCATGTAAATTGGAGGCAAACTCATATAGTAACCAGGGGATCACAACTCACTCATTGATAAACTGCATTTATGTATATGACACCCTGAAATGTTTAAATCCTAAACCATTTACCTCAATGTTTATACCACTTCATGCTAACACAGTTGTCACTGGCAAACTGTGTCTAAGGAGAAAAAAGGAGATTAAATGATCAAGTTTCCCTTTATTTTTTAACAAGCCATTCAACAGCTGCCTCTACTGGTTTTAAGCAACTGTTCTTCAAGTGCACAACAAGCTTTCTGTTATGTGACATGGGTCATCTGCGTATGGTGCCGAGCAGATCGCTAGCAAAGACCCACTCTGTGCAATAGCTGATTAAAGATTTTGCGCATACAATCTACAATTGAGTTGGCTATTTGCTAACACCAAATATTCTGAATACAGAGCAACATCATAATGACAGGCTGGGAGCTCTGGGCTACAGCAAGACACCCTGAACTGCCATTCAAAGTTCTGGTCAAGCCGATTCTGTGGCTTACTAGGTGTGCAGAGATCTGGCGCAGCCAAATTCTGCTATAGCCAAGTACTGAGATTGCTCACAACGTCCCAGATATTTGGATGGATAATTTGGAAGTATCACTTCAACATCCGAAGGAGTGGGCTTAGGGTGCTGGGGGATCATCTAGTGTTTGGCAAGCTATTTGAAAACATGATGGGAGGCTATCACACTTAGCTTACTTGAACAACAACCATTAGAAAAGGCTGTATGGTACTTAGAGTTAATTTTATGGCAAACGCGTGTGCTGTTCTGGGGTAAATTGCAAAAGAAGGAGAAATCCCCATGGAAGTCTTACCACTTAACCATTTGCTCCAAAATAGAACCTGTTATGTCTTGATAAATTTCCTTCTACATTTAATGTTTCAGCATAAAAGTAATATAGAGAATGGTTAGAATATACTTCAGAAGATATTGTATTGCTATACTGTAGATATCAGAAATCCAAACTAGAACTCAAGGGCTAAAATTGAACCAACCCAAAAGAGGGTTACTAAGTCTGTTTAACATCTCCTTTTTGTGTAACACTGACTCCAAGTATTTATTTTAACTGGGCTTATTAACATTACTTTCATATTTTACTTACAATGTGCCAGCACTTAGAAGCAAGTTCACTAAGGTTGTAGGTTTTTGGAAAACATTTTTGATTAAAATAGGGAAATGGCGAATTTTCGAACTGGTATTTTTACCAAACAATCCCCATTCTGTAAACCACAGTTTATATTTTCTATTTTACTCGCAGCTTGTAACTAATACATTTTATCTAATAGATAAGTGGTGTTATTCACTTTCAAAATATTGCTGTAAGTGAAAAAGGTATCAGAGCACATCTTTAAAGTTAGTGGTTAAACTGAAAGCAGTTTGTAATAGCATCCTTTCTCCTGTGGGAAAGTAGTTTTCAAAGATATCATTAGAAATTAGATCTATACAAACTGAGTATAACATCTAACAGCAAATTGGAATGTGAATAGAGCTGATACTGACACCTAAATAACCAAAAATCTATTTATTTATTTTTAAAGTAAAATTTAGTTGTAAAACAGATAAAAAAGGAGGATGGAGGGATTAAGCGTAGTAAATAAAATAAATAAGAAAAACAAAGGTTCCCTGATTTAAAAAAAGTAGCTGTAGTTCACAAAAAATAGATGTGAAACTATAGGGCAATGTAAAGTGCATATAAAAGGAGTCAAGATCCAGGGGTGGGCCAAATAATATAATTCATATAGGCACTGATGAGAGGAACAATTAGGTCGAATTGTTGCTCCACATCATCCACAGCAGGCATGGGATTGGAGGTAATTATGCCGGATTAGGTGCACATACTGTCCTTAAATGCTTATTCAAACCTTTTTAATTTTGAAACCTAGTTTTTCTCTGTAAAATTGCCTAATTGGCAATATTTATAAGGTCCTCTCACTTACCTGGAATCCAACGCCTCCAACTTACGTCAGCCAGAGCCATAGTGAAGCCTCCAGTTGGACCTTGCTGGCACAGAGCATATGCGTGCAATCTGAACCAGCGAGGGAAGATGTAGGAATATTTTAAGGGAATCAAAAAAAAAAAAAAAGAACTACTGATAAAGGGAGGCAGAGAGGGAGACTGGGAGACTGGGAGACAAATGCATCCCCTTAATACGTGTTACCAACATATTGTGCTGGCTGACTGCAGACTTAAAATATGCACAGAATTCACATTAGACAGAACAGAACAGAGTGTAACTAGCCCCCGGCACAGTATGTGAACTATTTCAAGCACAAATGTTCCACATATTGACTCCTACCACCATGACCACTTCTAGAAGCAGAAGTAGTCATGATGGTTGGAGTAATCCTTTAATGATGCTTAATAGTACTTGTAGGAGCATCAGGACAATGCAAACTGCCTTCCACTACCCAATCATCAGATTTAAATATAGTTATAACTTTAAGGAACTTTCTTCAGGAAGGTAGTCTATTCACTACACAGTTCAATGCTTGCTTGGCAACATTGTAAGGAAGACTGAAGATAAGACAAAGGGAGGATCTACTCATTATTAAACCTTTGAGATTAATATACAGTTAGGAGATCTGTTATTTTATCCACTCCATGTACACAAACGCAGTCTCACTGTGCTCCAGATAGCTTGGACAGTGACAATTCTTCGATGACTTGCAATGGGACTGCAGCATGCTTTAGCAATTTCTAATATATTTTAAAGAATGTTGAAACCTGGCAACCTGGCACCCAAAACAGCAAACGGAATATGTTAAATCACCAAGGATTCTGTAGGCCTGATTGGGCTGGCATTGTAAAAATTTACTATAAGGAGTACTGTATATGGTATAACAGAAAGGGGCTAAATCCCCGGAGCTTCTGGTCTAGTTAATAACAGGGAAAATGCTGTAGACTAAGGATCCCCCAGGTTTTGGGCACCCCACTGTGACATGCAATTTACAAATCTGTAGATGGAAACTCAACATTTATGCAGGAGCTGTGATCTTTTCTAAGTCCAATGCACCCTCAATCCAGATGCTCCATGTAAAGGGTCCAAGAAACATTACACTATAGCCACCTGTTTCAGAAGTGCCCTAGAACCTACACACGTATCATTTGAGCATTCTCATAGAAGTGATCTGTAGTGGTCTTCACCAACTTGTACCATGTGTTGTATGTGTTTTGTTAAAGTTAAAGGTTTGTCTTGTTTGCCTATAGGACTGTGCTGCCTAATATGTTGGTGCTATTGTAATAATTGTAATTGTTATGGTGCTTGGAGTGTTCTCTTTAGGGAACCTTGTGGGTCTGAACAGCTCACATTTACTGCTTGGCACTTTCCATCGATCTTCAGGACCAAGGTTTACTGATCTCGATGCGTTTTTTTCAAGGATTTGTCCAAGATATATTTTGGTTAACTATATCTCTATATACCATGAAGCATGTTTTCTTTAGAAGAAAAGTTTTAAATCCTGACACATTAACTCGTGTTAATGAATGAAAGTATCCTAAAATATCCCACTGTAAAAGAAGTTCAGACCTGCAATTGAGAGCACTAGAGCCTTTAATTTTAGAGCAGCTTGTTTAACTTAGTAGTAATTACGTGTATTCTGCATTCAAAAGCAAAACAGAAAACACTTTCAAGTGACTAGTAGTAAAATAAGAACAAAAAACAAACAAACACGTGCTAACCATTTTACACAGAGGGTTTGTATAGACAATACAATATAATTATATGGATAGTTAAAATCCAATGCAGCAATAATTGCACTCAGCAGTCTAATGAACATTCAATTCCTATGGAGATCTCCAAGAATCATTTGCATCATGGCATTAACAGCAGAGCTGTCTCTTTAACCAATGTCTGGCATGGCTCAGTAGCAAGCTGTTTTCAAGAAACGTGTAATAAAAGTTTCCATAGACTGAGTTTTTGGCTGGTGAAAGTACTAGAGTGTCTAATTCAACTCTGTCCCAGTTATACATCGACTCATTTCTCCTTTGATAAGCCTGTGCATGGACACTGTGTGGCATAGTATGCTGTCATTGGTGGAAAGACTGTCGATTTTGCATAAAGGCCTATCTGTACCATCTGTGAGGTATCAGGACTTAAGCTTCCCACTTTATGTCAACCACGTCAGCAAATATCAAAACTTGGAGGAATGCATGGGAATGCTGATAACCATGCAAATCAGACCCACAATCTGAGAAGGAACTGTTCACTTTCATGTTTCTCAATATCTGTTGAAAGACTGTGTCATTTTAATCATAATTAAAAGATGTAGTTTGAAAGGCAGTGCATGGCAGATGTATTATTCCAGCACCTCCAACTAACGAAATATCATACACGTTAGTGTCTCAGTTATGTAAGGTTTAAAAGTCTGTGGAACGGACTCCACAGACCTAGTCTTGTTTTCCAGGTAGTCAATACAATATAGAAGTAGCCAAAGGTGCCAATATCTCCATAACTTACTTTCCTACTGAGCACAACCTGCAGCTTGAACTGCTTTGACTCATTGTATCTACAGCAGGCTCCTTGTGTGAGAGTACAGACTGTCAATGGTGAGCGCCCACCACCCAATGGTGGCCATACAGCACCTCTAAAAAAAACAACACATTCAGATTGTATTAGAATTGCTGGCATATAAGCAACAGCAAGTTTTTTTCTGTTTAGTTTTTTTGTTTTGTGGCTTTATATGCATCACTGGTTCTTGTCTGGCTAGTGTTGCTACAATGCCTGGGATGCATATATTTTAAGAACCTCTATAAACATGTCTTTAAACTTGTGTTTTTTATAGTTTTGAATATCTATAATAGGTTTGTCCTTCACCAAAAATGAGTACCCTTACCACTGACTATTCTTACTATCAATCAAACATTAATCTAAATATAACATTAGATATCCGGCATATGTTGTACCCTACACTTCCAGGGAGTGGTCCCATATGGCATGGCCTTTATCTCTGAACAGCTAGTGACCCCATATACTTGTGTAATTTTTATATTTGTATATATAATTATGGGGGAGTAGTAATATTAATTTGAAAATTATGATTTTATTGACATATTTTTTGTGTATTCCTTACAATGTCCGTAAACTGGGCCATAATGCTCATTGCGCCTTAACTTAATGGTAATAATAAAAAAAAAAAAATAATAATAATAAAAAATAATATATATATTATATATTATATTATATATATATATATATATATATATATATATATATAAATATATATATATATATATATATATATTATATATGCACACATACATATTTGCTGAAATATTTATATATATATATATATATATATATCTTTCAAATATATATATTTTTTACTGATCAGAACATATCTTTAGATGGTAGATACTTTGTTACATTCTTACAGTTAACCACAATTGTAGTATATAAAATTTTAGTTTACAGCAATGATAAAACCGTAGTAAACACGTATCCTTCTTGACCTACAAAACACTAAAACTCCCTACAATTACTTTCCTGGGGGCAAGCATTTTCTTGGTGGCTTGGGTATGTTGTATTGCCAGCCAACCATTAATAATGCTTCCTTTGTAAGGCATTCACACGAATACTATTGTGTTACCATTACTACCACTTTCAATTCAGGCCGGAGGAAATACTTTCAAGAAACAGATTCCATTTTTGAAGATGGTCGTAAGGAGGTCCCTATTGTTAAGCCCTCTAGTTTTAATCATTACACGCACAAACCAAGAAGACTATAATGAAATACAGAATTGCACATGCTTGTGTATAGTAAACACAGTACAAACATGGACCCATATTTCTTTTATAAAATTGAGATTGTAAGCTTCTAGGCTGCTACTCACAATTTCAATGAATCAGTGTTTTGTGAAGTTTTGTGCTATCTGAGTTGAAATGATAACATACTGCATGTTCCATACAAAACTATTTGTACTGTATAGCAACAGATAAGACCATATTCTGAAATGATGTACCTCACTCATACCAGATGCTGCATCTGAATGCTTGCCAAGCTGTTCTAGGCTTGAGCAGTCGGGCCCCATTGCTTGGTTGTGGCCAAACCCTGCGCTTACTTGGCACCAGACATACATTCAGTGCAGCAATCAATTTTCACAGTGGGCACCAAACTTCCTAATGCTGACCCTACATCCCCTGACACCAAGATATTTGTTGAGAAGCACTTATTAAACGTGGCTTAGTGTTTCAGACAAAATAAGTCCCTAATCCTTTTTGTGGTTTTACAGCGTACCAAACACCCATGTGATGTCTCTGAGACCGGAAAAAGGGGAAAACAATACCCCCTTTCAGACTGCCCTGTCCTTAAATGGATGCCACCCAAAGTCTGCTTTGAAGGGGACATGCTTGCATATACATTGATTTCAACGATATCCTATTGTATACATTTTCCAATCCTTCCTTAATGAGTACATCTAAGCTTCCTTACTAACCTGACAACTCTATTACAGGTTTGTCACCTGACAACAATAGTTATTTGTATCAGTCATACTTGGCTAGTGACAAAACAGAAGGTGAACATTTACCAATTCTTCAACATTTCTTCACATGGCAGCCAAAAGTACCCAGCATCAAATATTTTCTTATTAAGGAGACACTCTAAGCTCCATAGCCACTGCAGTCGTTATGGTTAAATAAATCTTTGATTTAACAAAATGTTTTGAGAATACTTAAAAGCTATCCTGGCACCCAAAGCTGGCTCCTATGCTGCAGCTGTTGAAAAAAAATTATAATGTGCACCCAAATATGTAGTACATCAGACATTGAGCACTCACTTGTTCTATACAATTTTATTTATTTATTTTTTAAAATGTGTAAGAAAGTATTTTCAAAACGTGTATCTGTCTTTTTACCGATTACATTTCTGTAGCCTCCCTAATCTTCTTCAAAAGCACAGTCTGACTTTCTGTCGACAGGCATGGCAGTATGTTGGGTCGTATGTGAAAAATACCCAGTTTAAGTTTAAACCTTAGACTTGCCCAGTCTGTTCCTAGAAGTGGTCAGTGATGTCACCCATTCTTTTTGCACTGGGACATCTGAGCCATGTGAATTGCGTTCTCTTTTAGGGCTATCACTGGCTTACTACATCAGGGTAGTCACTACACAGAAGACAAATGTTACACTGCACCAGCACCCACTCCAGCAGCGCTCTGTGTTATTACATTGCTGGAGTTATGGCTAATAATGGGTATTACCAAGGGATACACAGTGCTGAATAACACCTCTGAGTACAGGGAAAGATAAGTGCTATACCAGATACAATGTAGTGCAGTTTGTGTAACCTCCTACTGCTCAACCTAAGGACACTATGCATTGTGTTTTGACTGTGACAAACTGTTACTTTGGTGCTGATCCAGCACACAGTGGGTTACAGTAATTATGATTCATTCACCCACAAAGAAAACAATGGGTTACAATATAACTTATTCTTTGATTGCTAGATAAGGAATATATAGGCTTATAATGTAACACATTTTGAGCTGACCTGTCCCCTATTGTATTGTTTAACTAAATTTAATCTGGAATCTTTGCTATGTAACCCATTGATCACTGATTTATTGTTACTGAGGACATTTTATCATTGTGATTGTATGAAAAGTGGTCACTGAGGAAGTTTTTAAGGAAACGAAACGTGTAGGACCGGTGATACACTACTGTTTTTTTTATATAATTTTATTATTGGGTTTTTATACCAAATAAACCAATTTATACTTACCTACCCGATTCCTGATTTCGATCCGGAGAGCGAGAAGTCAATAGAGGATCCAGACCTCCCTTGTAATGGAAGGCAACTTAAAGGTGCTTAATTATTTGGAGTCTATGATTTCCATAAAAAGTGGGGACATTGTTAATCATCATATAGTGTTGCACTATTATTTGTTATTTCTTATTCTACATATCTAACTGTATCGAATATTTTCTGAATATACAACCTGTTATATGCTGGATTAGATAAACCTTAGTTTAATTTATAGTTCAACCTGCTGTTTTTTTAAAGTATCTGACATGACATAATAAACTTATTTTTCGCTCCATAAGACGCACTTTTTTTCCCCTCAAAAGTGAGGGGAAATGTCTGTGCGTCTTATGGAGCGAATGTGAAGGTTTACTTACCTGTCTTGTAGTGTTTCTCGGCAGCACAGGGCGCACTGCGGTACTGGAACTTGAATTTCATGTTCCGGTTTCCGGCGGGACTGAAAGGACGTGCGCCCTGTGCTGCCGAGAAACGCTACAAGACAGGTAAGTAATTATGGGACATGGGGAGGGGGACAGTATGGGAGAGGAAAATATGGGAGAGAAGAGAAGACTATGGGGAGGTGAGGGGAGGGGGGATGAAGACTATGGGGAAGGGAGGGGGATGAAGACTATGGGGAGAGGAGGGGGGATGAAGACTATAGGGAGGGGGGGATGAAGACTATGGGGAGGGGGGATGAAGACTATGGGGGGGTGGATGAAGACTATGGGGAGGGGGGATGAAGACTATGGGGAGGGGGGTGAAGACTATGAGGAGGGGGGGTGAAGACTATGGGGAGCGGGGGATGAAGACTATGGGAGGAAGGGAGAAGACTATGGGAGGGGGGGGGGGACACTATGGGACAGGGGAGAAAAAAAATATTCTGAACAAACTGTCCCATAGTAAGAAACACTATGGGACAGTTTGTTCAGAATATATTGTTTTCTGGGTTTCTTCCTCTAAAAACTAGGTGCGTCTTATGGTGAGGTGCGTCTTATGAAGCGAAAAATACGGTATCTGGGCTGGTGTCAAGTAGCCTTTCATCTTAAAATGTCATCAGCTACACTTTCTAGCACCATACCCAAAATGTAAGCAGTGCTTATAGTGTCTCTTAATTAAAACAGAGACTATTAAACTTTCATACATACACAGAAGTCCTTTGCAGCTAATGCTGACTACTTTGATAATAACTCGGACACTATAGGGAGTATTGGAGTGGTGGTATCAAGGTTGCTATAAAACCATCTGCCCTACTTATCAAAGGGTTATGTATTTCATGACCTAATAACCAAACTGAAATTCCATGTTACTTTATTTATTTCCACAGACTTCTCATCCGCGTAATATTTATTTTATTTTGTAGCCTTACCTTCGGACAGAAAAGCTGAGCCAATGTACACTATTTCAAAGTGCCTCCTGACAAAGCAACTTTAAGCTCACTTAAATTGACCTACCATGCACGGCTGCGTCTAAATGTCATGCTTCTGTAATTTTAAATGCACAAAATAGTGTGCAAGGCCTATCCTCGGAAATCATGACTAATTTACTTGTAAAATGATCTGGATGGGGGAAGCGCATTAGACTTTCCAATTATGAAATTCCATTTATTTTCAAAAGTGAAAAACGACATTCTTTTACAATTACATGCCAAGTAAATCAAGTGATTTGGTTCCTGTCATTTTCATACTAGAACATAATCATACGTCTTCATGTGTGTGTGAAATATAGAAAAGGCAATATTCATTTAAATCCATTTTGGCTCCAGGAAGCTGGGGGTAGGATATGCAGAATTAAAATCAGCAGCACAAAGGCTGACCACTTAGAAGAGCATCTTTCACCCTAGCAATAAATAATATAAAGAATTATTATTGAAAAATATATTTAAATCCCTTTCCCTTCCAACAACATTTATATCTGGGAGGTACAAGTACCCCACCTCCTGTAGACTGTAAGCTTGTTTGAGCAGGGCCCTCTTCAACCTATCGTTTCTGTATGTTTTCTTGTAATTGTCCTATTTATAATTAAACCCCCCCCCCCCTCTCATAATATTGTAAAGCGCTACGGAATCTGTTGGCGCTATATAAATGGCAATAAAAATACAAGTACAAATTCTAACTCTAGTTCCAAGGGCTCGACTTTCACTAAAGATTCCATGCTGTTCCTTCTCCTGACATGACTAAACAGAGTGTTCCCCTATTACAACAAACTTTTAACATCTATATGTCAACTGGTGTTAATTGCAATAGGAATAATCATCGTAACCCATTCACGCATTGAGGCTCACACACATACATGACTCGTACTGAAGTTGTATTTTTCCTCTTGTATGGAGTTTCATTTTTTTGAGGAATGTATTCATGTCAAATATCAGGACATGAAATAGCATTAAAAAAAATCCAATGTTTCCTTCCTGTTAAATTTCTTCTTTATTTCTAGTTAATGCCATGTTAACCGGTTATATAGGGGCTGGTAAGGTTCATCTTAGGAGAGCAGCACAACCAAATAACACTTAACCCCTTAAGGACACATGACATGTGTAACAAGGGGGGGGGGGGGGGAGAATACTATGGGACAGGTGAGGGGGAGGGAAGGACACTATGGGACAGGAGAGGGGGAAACAACACAATGGGATAGGGGAGGGGAGAGGAACACTAATGGAAGGGGGAGGGGAGAACACCATGGGACGGGGTTCCCGTCCCACCCCGTCCCATGGTGTTCTCCCCTCCACCTTCCATTAGTGTTCCTCTCCCCTCCCCTATCCCATTGTGTTGTTTCCCCCTCTCCTGTCCCATAGTGTCCTTCCCTCCCCCTCACCTGTCCCATAGTGTTCTCCCCCCCTTGTCCCATGTCCATTAGTGTTCCTCTCCCCTCCCCTGTCCCATTGTGTTGTTTCCCCCTCCCCTGTCCCATAGTGTCCTTCCACTCCCCCTCCCCTGTCTCATAGTGTTCTTTCCTCCCCACCTCCCCTGTCCCATAGTGTCCTTCCCTCCCCCTCCCCTGTCTCATAGTGTTCTTTCCTCCCCACCTCCCCTGTCCCATAGTGTACTTTCCTCCCCACATCTCCTTTCCCATAGTGTTATTCCCCCCCCCCCCCACCTCTGCCCCTGTCCCATAGTGTTCCTTCCCCCCGTCCCCGGTGTGTCTCCTACAATTCTGGTAGCGTGGCCGAGTGGAGCAGACCGCGATACAGGAGCTTCAGTTTTTCTACTTACCAGAGCTAATTTTTCACTTGCCAATGTTGAACCAATATATATACGCACACATATACATACATACATACACAGTTACATATTTCTGCCATTGGCGAGTGAAAATTCAGCAAGTAGAAATGTTCCCATGGTGAACTTTAATGATCTGTAAATATATAATACATGGTATTAGCAACACATGCCTTAGCACTGTTTCGTTGGTGGTTTATTTATCCGACATTGAGCTGTGGTTAAAAGTTAAAATTGGCTGAACAATTTAGACAAATAAACATTTTGAAGAAAAATATCAGCAGATACACTATTAATTCAAATTTATTTCCTACAATTTTTCTACATATTGCAGGTGGGTTATCACCTCATCACAACTATTCTATTAATAGAGCAACATAGCTTTGCAAAGCTTTGAGCAAATATTGTCATATTGTCTGTGACTAGCTGTGAGCTACTTGAAAAGGTTTGGAGAGTATTGTACTGATGAGAATAACAACGTCTGGTCTGAACATTATTTAGGATGATAGGTAATGAGTGGTGTCACTTAAATCTTCCTTTGATATGTATTACTTTGATTAATATAGTTCTAACTGTGTGATCACTGTAATGAAAACATCTTTAGTTATTGTATGTACACAGCAAAGATAAAAGTTAGTACACAGCATAGATAAGAGCAAAAAATAAATATTTAAAGTAACAATACAGGGTCAGTTATACAAACATGTATTCCTGACCTTATAGTGTTAAAAACAATATCTAGCCCCCCATTCCCCGCCCCTTTGCCCTTCTAAATATAGTAAAATCTTAAATTTATTCCAATCTGCTGGTACTGGCTCTGCCCCGATCTGCCTCCTTGGCTGACATTATCAAAAGTGACAATCACAAGAAAGCATTGAAATGGCTGAGCTTGTCAATTCCGATAATCTCAGCCAAGGGGGCGGGCCGGGGAGCAGAGCCAAACACCAGCCTGGCCAGTCAGCATCTCTATGAGGAAAGTTCAGTGTCTCCATGCAGAGGGTGGAGACACTAAATGTCAGTGCTGCACACTGTACAGCACTGCCCCAGGAAGCACCTCTAGTCGCCATCTGAGGACAGGACCTGTTGTCTGATTAAAAGTTAATTTATAAAAAGTGACAATTTCTAATGAAACTTGTACTTTTGGTAAAATTTAAATAAAATGAGTACACACTATTCACACAAAACGCAGTTCAACAAGCTAAAGTGCTCTAGGGGTCTGAGTATCCCTATACAGGAGTATTCACAGATAGGGATGTATCTGGTGGAATTGGTAGGTATCACTTGAGAGCATCACTCACTATCCAATGTAAATTCCACAAAGAGTAATTTAAAAGAATTGTTTATGTCATATTATGCCAAAGGTCAGCCCTGCAGAGGAAAGATACCCCCAAGTTGTATCTGCTAAACAAAGTAGCTCATATATCATACTCAGTGAATGCAGAATTGGCACTATTTTAATACTTTATATTATCCTTTTGTGTTTATCAGTTCGGTTTGCTTTCATGTATTATTTATAAACAAATTCACTGCAGTAAGCATTTCCATCATTTTTGTGGCAGACAAAAACCTGGGCGACTTCGTCTATTACATATGATACCCTCCATATGGACTGCACTTTAAAACTAAAATCTATATCCCATGACGAACAACTAACTTCTAATTAAGTAAATTGTAAGTCATTGCATGTCAGTTCCCAGAGATCAGAGAATACAAATGTATCCACAAAGTACCCCTCCCAAACCACAGCTAATTACAACCATTAACACATTGGGTGTCAGGGATTGGTTTTAAAACGAACTCTCAGAAGACTGAATCAAATGTGACCCAATGTTTTATAATGAGGGAGGTATCTTACAATATGCTAATGGAACCTAAAGATAATATGATTCTACAATGGCATTTGGAATGTCAATGTGGTTTTGTTTCCGGGCTTTGGTGCTCACGCCTATGTCAGCAAGGATTTAGAATGCTTTTTTTTATTTAGAATATTACTAAAAGTATCCACTCTTATACTTATATGTATTCATTGTGTATTCACTGGACACATTCCAGCAGTACGGATGCACAAATAAATCATCTGTCTTTATAGAAAAATCAAAACTCACTACACAATACCCATACATCAATGATTCTATATTTAAATATAGAAATATTTATTTTAAAAAAATCACTAGCTTATATTTTATTCATTTGTATAAATGTATGTAAACACCATATCTCCCCCAATATTTGGTAGTGTTAAAAACTTTCTAAAGTCATAATCCAATCATAGGCTATTAATAAAGTCTAGACAAGGGTGAAGATTTTTCGCACAGGGCATCCAAAGGCCTAAGGCCTGTTCTTTTAATTTAAAGGTTGTAGCGGACCCCTGGGTAACCCGACCGGTTACCTCTGCTAATTCTTTCCTTCAGCCACTCAGGAACCACTTAGAATAATAAGAGACCGATTTTCCCCCCAGTAACTGGACGACACTGAGTTCTGGATGTAAAACACAATTGTATTGGCCATACACAGCTTTTATGCATAACCCCATGCAAGGTATTTACCACACAACCATACAGAGTCCCGTCCCTGGATCATCCCTCTCCCCGAGGCCCTAGCGCGGGAAGGAACTCTGTTCTCTTTGTCCCCAAAGCCTGCCACTAAAACACAGGGTTTCCCACCCCAGCCACCAAGGGGTCTTGTTCCCAGGAGCCTCTGTGCCTGGGAGTCCAGGCGCAGGAAAAGCCTGCCCAGGCACAGAAAAGCCTGCCCATGGGAAAAGAGCTGGTCAGGCTCAGAAAAGCCTGCCAAACTTGCCAGCACCTCCAAAAGTACCCACACCAATCTCAGGGACCCTCACAGTGGTCTTCCATCGACTAGCCCCCATTCGCAACGTCTCGGTGTGAAACCCAGACAAGGGAAGTGTCTCCTTTCGGGGTATGAATGCTCCCCCTGGCCGGCATTCACCTGTACAAATGGTGGCCACCCAGGGAAGCACTCATTAATTACTTCCCTTGCGGTTTCACACCTAGGTTGCGAGTGCGAACATTCTGATTAATTGGAGTGAACGTTCTAATGGGGCACCAGGGAGGTCCTCGTTCAGGAGATGAACGAGTCGGGAAACAACCACGAATGCTCCCCCTGGCTGGCATTCGTCTAACAAACTGGCGGCCACCCAGGGGAGCACTCATTAATTGTTTCCCTTGCAGTTTGCTGTTTGACACTTATGTTGCGAGGTGGGAACATTCTAACCTAGCATTCTAAATGAGATATAGGGATGGTCACCGTTCGGTAGGGAAATGGATTCCCTTTGTGGAAGCACTCCCGAACAGAAGCGGGCACAATACACGAAACACAGGCAAATACACATAATAAAAATGAATTCACGAACAGGCAGGGGTTCTGCCACAAAGGTGAATTGTAGTGAAGTTAAAAAAAAGACAAAAATAGTCAAGTTTAAAAAATTCTCCAACTTAAGCTATTTTGAAATTCTGAAATGTGGCATACATACTTATTTTGTGATATCACTTGTAAATCTACAACAATTCTACTTTTAGAGAATACAATGGGAGGCATGAAATCTGGATGGAAGATTTCAGCCAGAATACGGCTGGAACGTACAGCAGTTGTAAAATGAGCATGTCAGTCTTATTCGTATGTGCACAATCCTGGTACACAAGGCTACCTATCAGGGTTATTTACTAAAGTGAGAATTCAAAGTATATTTTAAATTTAAAGCCAGAGTAGCCCAAACTGAAAGCTTGACTTAGCAAATTTTTTCCAGTTCTGATGGTCTGACCTTAAAGGGACACTATAGTCGGGTGATGTCAGAGGAGGCAGAGCCCTGGGAGATCAGCACTAGAATCAGGTAAATGTAAAAAGGATTTTAACCCTGCTAGTGTCAAGTGCTGCAGAATGGCCTACATTAGTCTGCGCCCCATGAACCTATTAATTGATGCCCTTGTTCAGCACTAACCAGCCAGACCTAGGACTGGATGGGAGGTATGATCTCCTTCGGATTTTATTTGTCACATCACAAGTCTGAACAAAAAAAAACAAAAAACTGCAGACTAATTAAACCGTATGGGGAGTCAGTATGAGCAGGTCTGATAATGAAACGTGTATGTACAATCTGACAGTGATGGCTGATTTGAAGGACAGGTCTTGCAGAGCACTCCTCACAAAATTGCTTTTAGTGTTTAAAGATAAAAAGGGCATTTTCCCTTTCCTTCACTCAAATGCAGATACTTGGGTCAGGTCCAATGCATTTTCTTCCAGAGCAACCTTTTTTTATTTTACTCATAGCACCGAGCAGTCATCAGCATGGCACTAATTACAGAGCCGGAGGAGGTTTAATGTCTTTTACACCTGTATGAACACAGCGGTTGTCTCTAATTCGTTTTCCATGTCTATGCTGAAGACATCTCATGCCTGTGCCAGTAGTAAGGGTTTCCGTAAACTCAAAAAGTGGGCTGAGGCTGGGTCTGAGAGTGCGTCTAATGTAATTTGCAGCTGCTTCCCACCAGGTGTAAACAAAAACCCAAAACAAGTCCAGTAACTAACTACAACAATATCTGATGTGAGCATTACAAAGTTATAAGAGGTCCTGTTATCAAATACCACCATTGGCAAAGCAAATCACCAACATCTGTGCTAAAGAAGGCACAGATCCCACAAGATGTACCCAGCTGGTTAAAGGTAAACAGTATTAAAATAAATTACTATAACTACATCCATCAATAATACGGATACTATGGCAGCAAAAGAGTTAAACTTAAATATCTAGAGTTACTTTGGCCTTCACTTTAACCATTTATTAAAGAGAGGTATGGCAAGCTTTTAGTATAATCACAAACTTTTCAGTATAACAGCAATCATATTTAGGGCTTGCTCTTATTATAGATGGATGTATAGACAGACAGGCGAACACACAGGAAGGCAAGCAGAGTAACAGACAATGATAATCATTATATTTTACACAGCACAGTACTCCTTACTTAAAATGTGGAATGGGTCAAAATATTTGTTACAAAATTTAGTTTTCTATATGATCAACTGCACTCTAGAAATAAAAAATAAAAAATACAAATAATCAATAATCAATTATGGTGTTTACCCAGTCTGTATATTTTGCATTTACTGCTTCAGTGAAGGAGAAACAGATGCACCAGCCCTGTAGATGTTCAGGTAAACATTATGGACAAATAGAGATAGCGATATTCTTTTATATATATATTTCCAATTTATCAGGATTCAGACAGCTGGTTACAGTAAGTTGTTTTGTGTGGTGGTATTTACCAAATGCACCCATCTGACATTGGGAGATGAGTTTCCAAAATGCATATTAATTCTGTTAAACTTTGTAAATGGGTCACTGAACTACTTTACCAGTTGAAGAGAATGTGTACAAGTTAATGTCTTGCACAGAATTTCTGTTTCTCCCTAAACAAAATGTCTGGAAGTTTCCTGTGGACCATACACATTAATTGTACCAGGACTCCAGGAACTTTCTTTTTAAACTCCCTAACAGGGCCATTATTCTTTGTCTTGACATGGGAATAACAAGCTAGGTTGCAATGTAGGCAAATCATGACTCAAACCCAAGAACTGAAAATGATAGCTCAGAATTAATCAAAGACATCCCTTCTGTTAATGACTGCAATTCCCATCATGCTGAGATACAATCACTGGCACTCCCAACTCTTTTCATGAATGATGGGAGTTGCAGTCCACGGTACATGCCTGTCTAGTTACATAGTGATGCACTCTGTGACAATAAGAATGTTGGGTGTCAGGTACTCTGAGCAGAAAGCATGCAATTTCTCCTGTGCATACAGTTTAAACTTCCAAAACACTTTGCTTTGTTTAGTATCAGTATCACTTACCTCACTGGGGGACTGTGAAGATCAGGCAGATCCCTCTGAAACTGTTGAGTTGATATTCATTAACCCTTTGCCATATACAGGTTTCAAAAAGCAGAACACAAAAAAAACAAACACAAAACAAAACAGAAAGTCCCCTGAGTTGCTGAACTTGTGTTTGTTGGAGATGATGTTCTGAGTCCTCTAGCTGTTAGTGCAGTGTTTGGTTCTCAGCCTCACTGGGGCACTGTGCTCTGGTCAGGGCTTCTATCCCACAGCCTGCTGTCATTGCTCATCACAGCCCCATTCAGCAGCTCTGAGGCTGGCGAGGGGCGAGGCCAATAGACATTCTTCACAGGCTGCTCGATATGGTTCTATTGTCAAACCTTGTGAGAACATTATAATGAGGTCTGGGGTCACCCAGAGGAGGATTCTTCGAGTAGTCGGTTTGCAGACGTTTCGTGCTACTGTGTGAAAAAGAACACTTGTTTGTTTCATCAGCAATCTTTATCGAGGAAAAAAAGTTCGGTAAAGTCTGTAAACAAATATCTAGATTATTGCAATACCGGATTAAAAAATACAGACCGATAAATGCTGTCATTTTAGTCCCAAAATAAAGTCACCACATTAAAAAGGCAGATCTAGCTAGGACCTATTTAGGTTTACTATAATACCTGTATCTCAGCCAGACTTCCTCAGGAAGTTACACTTTCCCATTAACCCTTAATTCGAAACACACAGATAACCATTTCTTCCCCATAGCAGCTCGGCATATAAGCAATTCCATGGGGAAATGTAACCCATAAATAAACCAGAAGATAAAAGATCGGTATATTGTCCAAAATACTGAAATATGGACAAATTCATGCAGTATCTTGCTTATAGTCAACAATCAGTTATATAGTTAATTATACCAACAGTTTACAGAGCGCTTGGTACTTATTATACATGCAGAAAAAGCTATTTTTTTTTTTAGAGACGCTGTAGCTATTATTTAAAAAAAAGTTTTTTACTTAGTGTTCTTTGAATTTGTTAAAATCAGTCTTTTCAATAAGAAGCCAATAAGGGCCCTGCAGTGAACTCTGCTGGCCATAAATGGGACTGTACGAGTCCATGGCTTGGAGGCAGAATTGAAAGCTAAATAAAAAAAACAAACAAAAAAAAAAAAAAACGTAGACTAAAATAGCTGATTTGGATAAATTATCCAAATCAACTAAAGTCACAGGTCGGCTACTTTTGCCTTAAGTATAAATTTTTAATTCATTACAGTTTGGTACAGACTGAATAAATTATTGAGGCCCTCCATATAAGAGAACATGGAGCATTGGTGCCCAAAAGTCATAATAAACCAAATTAACCGAGTAATAGAAACATTTAATTCAGTTATCTTTTTAGCTCACATACTGTAGCCGACAATGTGACATTCCCATACCAGTTCTCCATAATTAACAGTTTTATTAATAAATGTCCTTATTTTGCAGGGTACCTAAATCACCCGGTGTCTTAATGTGCATTATGATTGCTCAGTTATCGGGAGTGACCCTTTATTTTATCTTATATTGGCAGGGGAAGCTGATTGAAGGACAATGAAATATGATTAGGAAATGTTTTTTTCCCACAATTATACCATAATTTGAAGGCCTGTGCATTTACTACCAAAGGCTCTCTTGTAATCAAGGGATTTTCGACGTGCAAGGTTAATATATGTTTATAACTACTACAGTCCACTGTAATGGCTATGGCGGCAGCATGCCCCTCTCGTTCTTGTTAAGCGGTTCTCTGTCAAGCCATTTTGCAGGCAGTTTGATGCACACCGAGGGTCTCCCAGAAGTTATGTCTGTATTTGGATGGCATTCCCTGGATAAACACATGAGTTTACATGTTCAGCCAGGGAATGCTACTACGGTACTTAGACAAGGATAAAAACTGATATTGCTAATGCAGAAATGTGACTTTCACTATAACATCATTGGGATCAGGCAGTGGGCACACGGGGGGACCCTAAAAAATAATTGGACACAGAATCGGTGGGCAACAATAAGGGCATACAAATACACAAAAATAAATCCTGCACTTAAACTCCCACTACTCCTGGGCGGCAGCAATGACCATAGTACACATCAGCCCCAATACATACAATAAAAAAACAAAGAAAAACGTTTATTGCGCACTATTCCAAAATTAATATAAATGGAGGTTATTTGGTAACTCCAATGGCCATTAGATGTTAGCCCACCTGCCACGTCAAGGCAAACCCCTACACTAACAATTCCCCTTCTTTGCTTCAGCTTAAGGCAAAATAAAATATCTAATGAGACAGGCCTGTGACCAAGTCTACTTGTTTGCATGAAACATGTTAGATGGTTCATTGAAATTGACACTTGAACACATTTGCATTATCTGTGTGGACTATACCTTCTACAAATAAAGAATGGATTTTATTTTAACTTCTACACTATGACAACCTTATATCATCATACTACTCAATTGTGAGTCAGCGTTATTCGCCTTTTGAAAAATCTACGGACCTTACAAGGTTATTCCAAGCACCATGACCACTTTAGTTTTTTGAAGTTGTCATAGTACAAGAAATCTATATGTGTAGCATTTTATACAGAAATATTTATGCTAGCTGTTAGGTGTAACTCCACTTAAAGCTGGGTCATTAGCTAGCCTGTGTATATGTTTGTGGACAGACACTCATTCATTGCTAAGAACGCTCAGCCGATTCTCTCAATTAATTAGTAGTGGTACTCTGATTGGAGTAACCCTTTAAAGGGACACTGTAGGCACCCAGACCACTTCAGTTTATTGAAGTGGTCTGGGTGCAATGTCCCATGTCACTTAACCCTACAGAGGTAATTATTGCAGTTTCTGAGAAACTGCAATAATTACCTTGCAGGGTTAAGTCCTCCTCTAGTGGCTGTCTACAAGAAAGTCACTAGAGGGACTTCTGGGTGCTTAGACAACTTTTTGGTCATCTAAACTAAGCTGGATGTTCTCACGCTCTGCATATTTGGTGGGAAAATCCTAATGAGAGCGTGGCCATTGCCGCGCATGCGCATTAGCTCTCCCCTGCCGGCTGATGGCAGGGGAAGAGCATGGGCGCAGCCTGATCCAGCACCAAGGGACATCGGCGCTGGGTTCAGGTAAGTGACTGAAGGGGTTTTAACCCCCTCAGCGATGTGGGATGGGGGGGCAGGATGTAGGGGGCACTGCAGGATTCTACAATGCCAGGAAAACAGGTTTGTATTTCTGGTAGGGATGTGCATAGGCAAAAAATTTGGTTCGGTTCGGAAATTCAGGTAAGTAAAAAAATGTGTCTGCTTCGGCAATTCGGACCAATGGCATTTGGCTCGGTTCGGCACTTCGAACTTCCGAATGGCATTCAGTTCATGCATTCGGGCATTCATTTCGGGCATTTGCCAGTTCAGCATGTCATTTGTTTCAGGCATTCGGCAGTTCGGAATGTCGTTCGTTTTGAAAAATAAACATTTGTGTGTTTTTTTCTTAATCAGCACTGTTTTACATTACATTGTGGACCACAGCAGCACCCAGACCACTTAATCTTAAAAAAGTGGTCTGGGTTAAGTTAATAATTAGTAGTGTTACTTTAGTAAATATATACAATTTACAAAATTATATTTTCACTGCACAGATAGTGCAGCCAATCAGGGAGCACTACCAGCATGCAACACTTTTGCGCACTATATAATCCCACCTTGGTGACACCATCTTTGTGGAGAGTGTGAGAGCAGAGTGAAAGCAATTTGTGTGTGAACAAGCAAGTGAGAGTGTGTGTGAGAGAAAGAGCAAAAGTGAGAACAAGAGGCTGGTACACAAAATTAATCACTGCAGTAAAGTCACAGTGCAGCAGAAAGACACCCTGGCAATCAGACTGTGACGGACCGGTAACCTCAGTCAATTGCTGCTTCCTAGTAATTCTTGAGTACCATAAGCACCGCATCAGACACCATAACCACTGTAAACACTTAAAAGCAATGTGGCTCCCCAAGTTTGCAACAAGTAAAGTACAATAAATGTAATGTAATTTATCTCTCTCAGTCTCTTGTGCTATCACAGCTAGTCTGGTCACATGAATGCAAGCCAACATCCTGACAGCCTGATTTATATACTATCCCACCTCAATGACTCTGTGTGCCTTCACTGGCCAAGTGTCAGTGACAAAATCACCATTAATTGCTCATGTCATTGGACAGGGAATAGTGAAACTGTATTGGACACAAACATTACATTTCACGAAATGAACTAGCTTATTGGTCAAGATTCCTGTCATCATTCACGTAATTTTCCCTCCCTCTCTCTTGTTTTGTCACTTTCCAGAAATCCAAATCGCTACGGCACTTCAGAGCTTTGGCACTTCCGAACTACCGAACTTCGTCTCTTTGGAACTTCGGCACTTTGGAACCTCGGCACTTTGGACATTTCGTCAGCATCCGCATGAAATTCGTATGAATGTACATTTGGAACGAAACAAATTGGACGTCTTATTCCTGGCACTAAAGAATACCTTTAATAATTAAACTAGAATCTATACCAAATATTTGTTGACACTTTTTTTTATCTAATTTTCAGTTTTCATGGTTTTTCAGTTTATTAAATCTGTCTGGTTAATTTCATTTGTTGATTTTTGTGCCCCAATTGTCCATATTCAATATGGGACATTTTTATATATTTCTTTGCAATGCATTTTTTAATATTTCTGGACTTTTTCTTACAAAAAAGTGGATGATCTTTTCCCCCTGCTATAAATATGATTTTCTTCTTTATGGAGCGATGCAGCTCCATGTGGTGTGCGGGGTTGCTAAGTGATATGTCAGCAAACAGATGTGATTGCCTTACCCCCAGTGCTCAGTATAAAGTCAATTAAACAGAGAGGATTTCTACAGAATGTCAAGATGCTAATGGAAAATAACAGTGGGAAGTGGTGTTAAACCTGACTGAGCACTTCCGGGTTCAAATGGGATTGGAAACCTCAAGCGCCAGACTGGACCACTGGCATACCTGGACATTTTCCAGTGGGCCAGCATACCTTTGGGCCAGTGCACGGCCACCTAGAGTACAATTGCCAGGAGCTGTCACGATTTGGTTTATTCTCAGTCTGGTACTGATACCGGAGAAACTGACGGAAGCCAAGCACAGAGAGATGGACACAGGTTTCTTCAGGAAGGAAGAGATTCTTTATTGGATCACCGATCGGGACTCAGAGGGACTAGCGTCACCAAAATACAGCAAAGTCTGAGTACTGAATACATAGAGTACATTCCTTATATAGCACTGTAGCTCCTCCCACAATTAACTACACCCACACATACCCTTAACCTATTTAATAAATAGAGTCTAAACTCATCCATCCGGTCTAACCACGTGGCTCATCTGATACAAAGGAGAGGGACGCGTAATTCCAGTTCTTACATTCCTGCACCTGGTCAGTACAGTGATAACAGTATCTTAGCTACGTGTAATTAACTAACTGATACTACAAACACATATACATACATATGCCTTGTGGCAATCTTAGCCTGCTAAACTTGTATTTTACTGGAATTACATCACATTCCCCCCTTTGATGCCTCTGATATTTCACAATTACTTGAGGCATCACTTAACCTTGGTTTGCATATACCTCAGGTTACCATGAACCAGACCAGACTTATCTTATGATGTGAATCTTTTAACACTCATCTTCCTGCATTGGTTCTCCTTGATCTAGAGCCTTATACTTATATATCGCCATTATCTGTGCAGCAGCCTTCCTCTCTGCTATACTTCCTATCAGGCTTTGCACAGACCTAACTACTAAGGGTATAAGACACGGTAGGAGTAGACACAACAGTAAAATCAGTAGGACTCCACCTACCACTGCCTTAAGCCCTCCAAACCACTCATACCAGCTACCAAACCAACTACTTGGATTGTACCCTTTCCATACCTGAGTAGGCACATGCACTAGTTTAACCATATGGCTAGTAAGCTCAGCTATTGCTTGCCCTTCGTCATCTATTTGAAGACAGCAATTGCTCAGGTTAAACTTCCCACATACACCTCCCTCTACTGCCAAAAGGTAATCCAAGGCTAATCTATTTTGGTACACTGCTGTCCTCATCCTGGTATTATGCTTCGCTAGAAGATTGAGTGCTTGTGAGGTCTCATTAGTAATAATCTCAACCACCGCCTGTAATCTTATAATACGGTTGAGCATATAAATTGGGGTTCTATAACCAAAGGTACCATCTTCTGCCCACGTGGCTGGCCCATAATAATCTATGATACGCTGGGGAGGCCATTCATTATCTTCCCAGGTGCCTATCTCTAAGGGTCCCCTTTTCTTCCTATGATTCACATCATACACTTTAACACCTAAAGTCTCACCTGTTTCAATCGGTAACAAGAAGAAGGATGGTTTGAGCATACCCAACACACATGCCCCTTCCCAGTCCTGTGGCAACTCCGAATAGGCTTTCTTACCACAGATCCAGTACAAATTTGCTGGGGCTCTCCAGGTAGATGTGATGGATAAATCAAACCACACATCCTTTAAACTGGCATATCTAGCAAACGGGTTAGATGGTTCTGAGACATTTGAAGCCGACCACCAAGTTGTATTTTTAGTATCATCATCATAAGCTTTTTGCCCTAGACAAGTTAATTCTCCTACAGAAGTATTATACATTATTCCTTTCCTTGCTATGCAAACATAACCTATGATGGAGGTCTTTAATCTCCACTCAGATTTACCTCTAACACTCAAATGATAATCGGCTTGTGTAGATATTAGTTGGTCAACTGCCTCAGAACCGGACATTACCTCCTTTGCTTCCCAAGGCCATTGGTCTCCCATGTTAGTACCTCCACACACATAGCAGTTGGTAACATTAAGACTACCGGCAATACTTTCAGCTAGGTCAATGAACAGGTTTTTAGCGTTATGGGGGATCTTATTATCTATACTCATCTCTTCATAAAAGGAATGGTATACTTGATGAGTCTGGGAGGATACCGTATCAGTCTCTATTCCTATAAACAATAATGTCCCAGGATCTAAACCCGTCCCGTATATCTGAAACCCAAATAAATTTCCATACTTATCTAGGAACTTGTCGGGGTTATTAATAAGTATATGGACTGGGTTGCATTCCATAGACTTACAATAAGGGCTAGTCGGCAACTTAGTCACTATCATGTCTTTATCTACTGTCTGTCCCCAAGTCGCCCACCCCACACAAGACCAATATGGACAAAAGTTATAGTCTTTATTTGGGCATCTAGGACTCACATATTTATTTTTACTACTGGGACAAATATATTTATCATTAGACCCATACGTCCTCTCCCATCTAAGATCCCCACATACATTCCACGGTTTTCTACCACTTGATATCGCCTTACATGCATCAAATAGCAGAACACCCGAAGAATGTACGGATTCTAACACCGTCTTATTAATTAGGGTCCCCTGAGGATCTCCATTCCTGAGAGTCAACCAAATTGTACGAGGTTGATACTCTGGACTGAAGCACTTAGGTTCTCCTACTCCTAAATGGCACACACTATAGTCTATATTTAGGTATCTACATCTTGATACCTCTCCTTTACATTCGTATTGTGAATGCCAAATTAGGGTTTGGGAAATATGGTTACCTGTTCTCGTAGTCTTAATGCATACCTCACAGCTAGGAGTGTCGGTACCTCTACCTTCCTGAATATAAAAACACATATAAATAAACACAATCAAAAGCACATCTTTCGCCGTCATCCTCAGTCTTCGTCCGTGCGATGGAACCTCAGCTTCCAGGATGTGAGGGCTGCAGGGAATGGAGTTCTGCTCGTCTTCACAGGTGTCCCTTCGAGACTTTCCTGGCTTATACACTATGTGTTGGTAAGCGGACAGGCTTTATTATGGCCTTCTCACTCACACCTGTAACAATAAAATTTGTAATCCACAATAATTCCTCGTTACTCCGACTGAGTAGTGCGTTTCAACCGGATCTTGCAGGGATTCTCTGGATCTGCTGTAATTTGCCAAGAATCGACTGCTGCTGGTTTAACCCTGGAGTGATGTATCCACGGAGTTACTTCGGCTACTTTTATCGCTGTAGGGGTAGACAAAAGAACAACATATGGACCTCTCCACTTGGGCCCTAACGGTACATTATTCCACTCTTTAATCCACACTTGGTCTCCTGGATGATAACTATGAACAGGGGGATAAATATTCACAGGTAATCTATCTTGTACCCATTTCTGTACCTCCTCCATAGTCTTACCCAACTCTACAACCTGCTGCCGGGTAATTCCTTCTCCCAACTGACTCAAGTCCCCCCTTAAGTTACCAAGTACGGGAGGTGGTCGCCCATACATGATTTCAAAAGGAGAGAGGCCCATCCTTCTGGTAGGGGTACTGCGGATTCGCAATAAAGCTATGGGTAAGAGAACGTTCCACTTAAGTTGGGTTTCCTGACACATTTTAGCCAACTGGTTCTTTATAGTTCTATTCATTCTCTCTACCTTACCAGAACTCTGGGGTCTATATGCAGTATGAAGCCTCCACTTTATACCAAGCATATGAGTCAGTTGTTGTAGGCACTGATGAACAAAAGCTGGACCATTGTCCGATCCTATAGAACAGGGTAGTCCATATCGGGGTATTATTTCTCGTAGCAGGAATCTTACAACTTCTCCTGCTTTCTCTGTACGAGTAGGACATGCTTCTACCCAGCCTGAATAGGTGCACACAATTACCAACAGGTAACGATGTCCACCCGATTTAGGCATTACTGTAAAGTCTATTTGTAGATCGGACATGGGGAGTCCCCCCATAAACTGGACTCCTGGTGGCTTTACTGGTCCTTGTCTTGCATTATTCTTAGCACACGTTACACATCTGCGTACAATGGCCTGAGTCAAGTTGGACAATCTTGGTATGTAGAAATGTTTCCTGAGAGATTCTTCAGTACTGTCTCTCCCAGAATGTGTCCCGTTGTGATAATTTTGGACAATTTCTACCGCTAGTGATGCTGGTATGACTATTCTTCCATCTTCTAGCTGATACCACTTGTTCTCCAAATACTTTCCCGGTTCAGTCTTTAACCACTCCTCTTCTTGAGCTGTATAAACTGGAGTCCATTGGGACAGTGGAGTTGGTATAAGAGCAGCTATATGCCCCACATACTCCTGTCTTCCTGATTCAGCAGCACGCTTAGCTGCACTATCTGCCATCCGATTTCCCTTGGTTACATCACCATCTCCTCTCAGATGCGCTCGACAATGTATGATACCGACTTCTTTCGGCTCCCACACTGCTTCCAATAGTTGTAGGATTTCAGCTGCGTACTTGATTTCTTTGCCTTCTGAATTCAGTAGTCCTCTTTCTTTATACAAAGCTCCGTGGGCATGAGTGGTTAAAAACGCATACTTAGAGTCCGTATAGATATTTACTCTTAAACCTTCAGCCAATTGTAACGCTCGTGTTAGTGCTATTAATTCTGCCTTTTGTGCTGATGTTCCTTTCGCCAGTGGCCGAGCTTCTATCACCTTGTCTATTGTTGTCACTGCATATCCTGCATAGCGGATCCCTTCTTTCACATAACTACTGCCGTCGGTGTAATATTGAACATCGGGGTTCTGGATGGGAAAATCACGAAGATCTGGTCTACTTGAAAATACTTCATCCATTACTTCCAAACAATCATGTTGACTTTCAGTAGGTTGCGGCAAAAGGGTAGCTGGATTTAAGGTGTTTACAGTCTCTAAATGCACTCTTGGGTTTTCACACAACATTGCTTGATACTTGGTCATACGGCTGTTACTAAACCAATGATTTCCTTTGTAATCCAACAACGTCTGTACTGCATGTGGGACTCGTACATAAAGTTCTTGACCCAGAGTGAGTTTATCGGCTTCAGCTACTAGCAGGGCGGCTGCAGCTACGGCTCTTAGACAAGGTGGAAGTCCGCTGGCCACTGCATCCAGTTGCTTAGACATGTAGGCAACAGGTCTTTGCCATGATCCCAAGTACTGTGTCAATACTCCCACAGCCATTCTTCTTTGCTCGTGTACATATAAGTAGAATGGTCGTGTGTGATCAGGTAGACCTAATGCTGGGGCACTCATCAAAGCCTTCTTCACATCTTCAAATGCCGTTTGCTGTTCTTGGGTCCATAAGAAGGGGTCGTGCTCTGTACCTTTGATGGCTGCGTACAGAGGTTTTGCCAGTATCGCATAGCTGGGAATCCATATCCTACAGAAGCCTGCTGCCCCCAAGAATTCTCGCACTTGTCTTCTATTCTTGGGTATTGGTATTTGGCAGACAGCTTCTTTTCTCTCTGGCCCCATAATCCTTTGACCTTCAGAGATATGGAATCCCAGATACTTGACAGTTGGCAAACACAACTGAGCCTTCTTCCTGGACACCTTGTATCCTGCCTTCCAGAGAATATGTAGTAGATCGTGCGTTGCTTGCTGACATTTTTCTTTTGTAACTGCTGCTATCAACAAGTCATCTACATATTGTAACAATACACATTCTCCTGGGATAGACTCGAAATCCAGTAGATCTTGACTTAGAGCTGAACCAAATAGGGTAGGTGAATTTTTAAACCCTTGGGGCAGTCTTGTCCAAGTCATTTGGCGTTTTGAGCCCGTTACAGCGTTCTCCCATTGGAAAGCGAAAATACATTGGCTTTCTGCGGCAATTCGGAGGCAAAAGAAGGCATCTTTGAGATCTAAGACTGTGAAGTAAGTAGCCCCGCCCGGAATTAAAGCAAGCAGGTTATATGGATTGGGTACAACTGGATGTATGCTAACAACCGCATCATTGACTGCTCTTAAGTCCTGTACAGGTCGATACTCATCTGTACCGGGCTTTTGAACAGGCAGCAATGGGGTGTTCCAGGGGGAAGTACAGAATTTTAGGATACCATACCGTATGAACTTATCCAGATAGGATTGGATGTTCTTCTTAGCCTTCTGCGGAATGTGATATTGTCTTAGGCTCACTGGATAAACCCCATGTTTCAGTTCAATTTTTATTGGTGGAATATTGCGGGCCAGTCCTGGTGGGTTGTTCTCTGCCCAAACTCCTGGTATGTTAAACAATGTCTCATCACTCCTAGGGTTTTGGCTAGTCAACACTGTATAAAGTCGCCACTCTTCTTCCTTTGGTACGGATAAAGTCATAATACCTGAAGGTCCATTAAACTTTAAGGATGTTGTTCCATTTGGTAGGAACGTAATCTGCGCTTGTAATTTTGATAGCATATCACGTCCCAGCAATTGGACTGGACATTCAGGCATATAAAGGAATTGGTGTTTTACTACGTGGCCTCCCAATGTACAGAGTCGACTTTTAAGAACCGGTTTTTCAGCACTTCTTCCAGTTGCTCCTATCACAGTAATAGTCCTTCCAGATGGAGGAGCAACTAGATTAGTCACCACTGAATGTTCAGCACCAGTGTCGATCATGAACGCACTCCTTTTCCCCCCTATTGATACATCGACCATAGGCTCCGCTCGACCAAGGGGGATGGAGCCCGGTCGGTATCAATAGTCCTCCATGACAGTGTCAGCCAATCCTACAAAGTCCCTACCTTCTCTATCGCGGGACCTTTGCGCTGCTGGAATATACCTGTCTTCCCTAACACTTCCTCTGTTCCCATTACTCCCTCTATAACCATTACTCCCTCCGGGGCCTCCTCTACCTCTCGCTCTACCTCTAAAGTTTCCGTAGCCTGCCCTGGGTTGGTCTCTCTCGTACTGCTCTCTTTGCGGACATTCGTTCCTCCAATGCCCTTCTTCCTTGCAATACGCGCATTGATCCCTACTCAAAGGCTCCCTACTCCATCTATTATTGTCTCTATCTGGGCCCCGTTTTATCTACGCCTGCGATCGCTACCGCTAGCATATCAGCCTTTTTACGCATCTTGCGCTCTTCCTCTTTCTTACTTTCTGTATCCCTGTTCATATAGACCTTATTTGCTACCTCCATTAGTTGGGTGATGGACATACCTGCAAACCCTTCTAACTTTTGTAGCTTGCGCTTAATATCTCCGTATGCTTGGCTGACAAAGGCGGAGTTAACCATTCGGGAATTTTCTCCGTCTTCCGGATTAAAGGGGGTATACAAGCGGTATGCCTCCAATAATCGGTCATAAAAGACACTGGGCGCTTCATCGCTTTTCTGGATCACCTCAACTGTCTTCGACATGTTAATGGCTTTCTTTCCTCCGGCTTTCATGCCAGCAATTATAGCGTCTCTATAGGCTCTGAGTTGAACCATATCAGCACCATTTACGTTCCAATCGGGATCGGTGTTGGGATAGTGTGTCGCGGCCCATGCTGCTGGATTGGCTTGGTTCAAAGCACGGGCTCTATCCTCTAATGCTTTAATGGCTGCTTGATTTATTCTTGTCCTTTCCTCATTGTTAAATAAAGTCATTAGTAACTGCTGGCAATCAGCCCATGTCGGATTATGCGTCTGTACTATTGAGGTGAACAGATCAGTCATAGCTTGTGGTTTCTCAGTATACGAGGAATTATGGGTCTTCCAGTTTAAAAGATCGGTTGTGGTAAATGGGACATATACGAAGACTGGGTCAGCGTGTGCCATTTGACCTGCGGCATCGATATAAGCTGACCCGGGATTCAGACGAAGAGGCATCTGATAGTGCTTTAATTGTTGGGCACCAGTCAACTGTCGGGTTTGGATGGGGCTACGTAGAGAGGCGTCAGTCATGGGTTCCGGTCGGGGAGAGATAGGGTATGGGGATGTGGGAGGTCGGTTTTGGGAAAAGGTCGTAAATAAAACACTTCGAGCCGAGCTAGATGAAGCTTGACCGGAAGTCTGAAGTGGCGCCAAATCAGGATATTCGTTTCTAATGGGGGTGGATTCTGGTTCCGGAAGGGGAGATTTAGTACGAGGGGGGGTGGATCCTGTACTGGAGGAGGAAGCGGAAGTGGATGAGGGTAATGAGGGGAGGGGTGCAGGACTTCCTGCGTTTGCGTCACTTCTTCTTAACGGAAAGTAAGGGGGCGGCAAAGGGATCTCGGACTCAGGGGGCGTGTCCAAAATGGGCCTAACACCAGTCCTAGTGGACGAGCAAGTCCTAGCTACCATGAGGCGACACTGCTCCTCGTGGCATGTCTGGAGCCATTTTGGCGAGTCATTTACGGCCTGTCTCCAACAGTCAATATAAGGAAACTGGCCGTAAAGTTCAGGCCTACCCGATACAGCCACGTGTAAGCGCTGTACCAGAGTTGGATCCAAACTGCCACGTGGCGGCCATGCCGCAACCAAAGTAGGCCACTCCCTAGTACACAAAGTGACCAAACGTACAGGAGACATCTTTACCCCAAAATCACAAACTTTGAATCCCTTTTTAAAATTCTTAACCATACATCCTAAGGGATCCGGAATCGTTGACTGCGACGCACCCATACTTAACAATGGAACGTCGTCGACAACGAATACTATACACGCGTACTATTCAACAGTCACACCCGTTTCCTCTGGCAACAGCACCACGTGGTACGGTTACCAAGTGAAACGTACACAATAACAATAAACACTCAGGGAATTCCCGTACACACACAGCTGTTACACCAGTCACTATATAATCAATATTATGCCCTTTGGCGTAACTATACAGTCACCCACGCTATAATTCTCTATATACGAATTACCCGTCTATAACACACCCCAGTAACATCGTCTTTTACAAATAGCGGTTACAGTACGGTTAGCATAGGTCAAAGCACAAGTTAAGGTCACAATACAATTATTAGTGGTTATGGTGTTAAACATGCAATGGACGACAATGATTAGTACTTATTATATAATGTCAGTAAATATACAGGGTTATGGTACCGTGCACTATAATACAGCAACACACTATTAACACTCTCGCTAGACGGCTGAGCTCGCGCTATCTAACAAGATATACACTTTACTAAAACAATCGTTAACACATTTACAATTCCCAACTAAACTATTGGCCAGTACCTTGAATGGACTACCTAAAACTATATACACCCGTTTTGGTTAGCCACACTGCCCAATCACCACATATATAGCGAGCTAGAGAACCGAATTTACACAGGCGCCTCTTAGTCGCACTATCAAAAGTCTAGTGGGTTCCAAATTTACACGCCTTCCCACTTAGCCCAGATAGGATGAGAACTAGCGAACCGAATTTACACAGGCGCCGCTTAGTCTCCCGGTCCCTCCGACCTAGCGAACGTAATATACACCCTAGAACGCTAGTCTAGACAAGACACCGGTGTCCGGCTAGGGCTATTTACACCAGGACCCCGCCTGACTAACCAAATCAAACGGTCTGACTAAAGAGCGTTCGATCGAGCGGTGCGCCTTCGCTCCTTCCCTCCGACAGAGGGGGCAGATACACAGATTCAAAACCCCTTTGGGCCTACCGCACAATCGGTATACCCCTAGTGGGTCCTGCCGTCTAAAACAGCAGTTGTCTTACCTCCTCGTTCCTGAACCTGAGTTCACACTCATCGACGGGGACACCCCAGCACTTCTCACGTAGAGGCCGATGATCTCCTGGACAACAGACCAGTGGCGCCGAGACGAAGGGAGGTCCACGCAGAAGTTCAGGGGTGCAGCCGTAGAGAACGTGGGCAAAGATAGACCGTCTCACGCCTCTGCCTCTCAGCTACCGTTGAACGATGAGCTTCCCGGCCAATGCACCAAATGATACCGGAGAAACTGACGGAAGCCAAGCACAGAGAGATGGACACAGGTTTCTTCAGGAAGGAAGAGATTCTTTATTGGATCACCGATCGGGACTCAGAGGGACTAGCGTCACCAAAATACAGCAAAGTCTGAGTACTGAATACATAGAGTACATTCCTTATATAGCACTGTAGCTCCTCCCACAATTAACTACACCCACACATACCCTTAACCTATTTAATAAATAGAGTCTAAACTCATCCATCCGGTCTAACCACGTGGCTCATCTGATACAAAGGAGAGGGACGCGTAATTCCAGTTCTTACATTCCTGCACCTGGTCAGTACAGTGATAACAGTATCTTAGCTACGTGTAATTAACTAACTGATACTACAAACACATATACATACATATGCCTTGTGGCAATCTTAGCCTGCTAAACTTGTATTTTACTGGAATTACATCACAGTACAGTACCTCACAGTGCCACTACCTGTCTGTGGTGCTATTGCAGGTTGCTATTGCAGGTAGCTGTTCCAAGCTGGCCTTATTTTACAATTATCTTCTCCCTATTTAGTTGTGCCTCATTATTTTCATCGTGTTTTGGTCTGGTCCTTTTCTCCTGAGTTCTAGCTGCCTGCCTAACCTGCATTCCCTGTATCCAAAGGCCCTTCTCCTGCGGTCCCTGTATCCAGAGGCCCTTCTCCTGTGTTCCGTGTATCAAGAGCCCCTTCTCCTACATTCAATTATCTGTGTTTGTATTTTTTTTAATATTTTATTTAATATTTTTGCAGTGCAGTGAAATACAATCAGGTTTGTTTGTCATGCCCCAACAGCAGACTATCAATAAGGCAAAATACAAAGCTTGTATGATGGGTAGCATGTCGATAAAACTTGCACAATTTAAAGGTATATAGGAAACAAGCTAGATGGACAGTCTACATATAGCGTGGACAACAGATTAACTGGTTACATAACATTCTAGACATGTAGACAGCTGATAGAGTAACGTGAAGTAATAAAGCTAAGACATTACTCTAGAAAATGACAATGCGACTGAAGCTAAGATTAAAAGTAAAAAGAAAATTCAAAAAAATCTCAAAGTAGGTATAAAGCTAAGTGCAGGATGGTAGACTGGGGCAGGCTGGGACGGGGGGACAGGGAGGCTATTAGCACCCAGGCCGCCCTAAATCCAGGGCCGCCCGCATCCAGCAAAAAAAGAAAAAAATTTGAATCCATTGCCTCTGGCTGGGGATTCAGATTTTTCAACTTACCTGTCTACCTGCAGGCTGCAGCCAACGTAGCAGCTCTTCTCCCAGGACCGCTGGGGAGTCTGGGAGAAGAGCAGGAGAAGTCACGCCCCCTTCTCCTGACATCATCAGGAAAGGTTGACTTCACTGGCTGCTGTTTACTGGCTGCTGGCTCCTGGCTCCTGCCTACCCCTCCCTGGCCTGAGGTAAGACTCAGGGAGGGAAGGAATACACTTTAGTTTTTTTAGTTGTTTTTTTATCCCCCTCCTCAGCCCCTGTCCCCTTCCGCAGCCCCATGCCCCCCCAACCACAGCCCCCATAATATCCCACTACAGCTCCTCTCCCCCAATTGCAACCCCTAACACCCACACTGCAGCCCCTTTCCCAAATTGTAGCCATCAACCTACTTCAGCGACTATTCCCCCACTACATTTCCTAACCTCCCAATTACACCTCCATTTCAGCCCCTGTCCTCCACTATAGCCCCTAGCCTCCTACTACAGCCCTGTTCCCTTACTCAGCCCCTGTCTACTGGCTTTAAAACTATAAAGTTTGTGTATGAGTATGTCTGTGTGTGTCAGTATGTCTGTCTGTGTGTGTCAGTATGTCTGTGTGTGTGTGCCAGTATGTCTGTCTGTCTGTGTGTCAGTATGTCTGTCTGTGTGTGTGCCAGTATGTCTGTATGTGTGTGTGTGTCAGTATGTCTGTATATGTGTGTGCCAGTATGTCTGTCTGTGTGTGTGAGTCAGTATGTCTGTCTGTCTGTGTGTGTGTGTCAGTATGTCTGTCTGTGTGTGTGCCAGTATGTCTGTCTGTCTGTGTGTCAGTATGTCTGTCTATGTGTGTGCCAGTATGTCTGTCTGTGTGTGGGTGGAAGCAGTGGGTGGAAGCCATAAATAAAAATTGGGGGGAACCTAATGTCCTCCCTCCCGGCCCCCACCCCTGAGCGATTGATGGATTTTAAGTTAGCCAATCAGTGTCAGGGCTCTGCGGGCGGCAGTGAGGGGAGGCTGCAATCCTCTCGCAGCACTCACCCTCGGTCCGTCGCCGCCCGCGGTCCCCTCTCCCCTTACCGATAAGCGAGCGGCGTCCTCTCCTCTTGACACGCCGCTCGCGTCCTCCTCTCCTCCTCCCAGCGGCAGCATGTCTAACGCTGCACGCTGGGAGCCGGCACTATTATCTAAGCGCCGGGGTCACTCACGTGACCCGGCGTTAAAGCTACAGTGCAACAAACACAGTGGGGGGTATAGATATCCCCCACGTGTGTTTGTTAATACTGATTGGTGGTTAGCCAATCAGGATTCAGGCTAGGATTTAAATACTTACCTTTCCTGTCTTTCTGTGCCCTGTTGTGGTCTTTGCTTCATAGTATTGATTGTGAACGTGTGCTTTCTGGTTACGTACTCTCTGGCTTGTTATACTGACTTTGTGACTTTCTCCTACCCTTTGACCTCGGCTTGTTTCTCGTTATTCTGTTTTCTGGTTCCCCTTACTCGACTTATCTCCTGACTATTCTGTGTGTGCTTAGCCCGGCCACTCTAAGGACCGGGACTGCACACTTTCTGTGTGTGTGCCTGTGTGTGTGTTAGCGTGTTGGGTTCCCCGGAATCGTGACATTACAACAGGGCCATAATGGAACCTGCTGACATACCACAGCTCCTAGTTAATCAGGAGGCTAGAATGGATGGCTTGGACCACCGTATGGATCAGTTTGCTCAAGCTTTGCAGACCATACTGGCTCGTACTGCACACCTGCAGCCTGCCGTCCAGGAGGCGGTTGCTGCTGTGCCCGAACCCATTACCACTCCAGTACCCGTTCCTGCTCATGTAGTCCATATGACACCGCCACAGCGCTATAGTGGTGACCCAGCTTTGTGTCGTGGTTTCCTCAATCAAATTGACATCCATTTGGTGATGAATCCACGTTCCTATCCCACCGACAGGTCCAAAATTGCCTTTTTGATAAACCACCTGTCTGGGAGAGCTTTAGCATGGGCAAACCCCATGTGGGAAAATATGTCTCCTATGTCCTTTGCAGATTTTTTGTCAGCATTCAAACGCACGTTTGATCAACTGGTAGGGTTGCCTCTGCTGGCAAAGCTCTGCTTAGGGTTCGACAGGGTAACAGATCTGTAGCGGATTATACTATCGAATTCCGCACTCTAGCAGCTGAAGTAGTTTGGAATAATGACGCCCTCGTAACAGCCTTTCAGGAGGGTTTGGCCGCTTACATACTGGATGAAATAGCATCCAGGGAACTGCCTGTTCTTCTGGATGATGTTATAGACTATGTAATCCTTACTGATAACCGTATTAGAGAGAGGCGTACTCAAAGACGTCTGGATACACGGGTGTTACCTGCTCTACCCAGTACTGCATTACTAGCATTACCCGCTCCTAGACAATCATCCCCCGAACCCATGCAATTGGGTGCTACAGGGTTAACTGAGACTGAAAGAACGTATCGTAGAAGGGAGGGGTTATGTCTTTATTGAGGTAAGAGGGGGCACCACTGTAATACCTGCCCTAAGTTACAGGGAAACTACAGCACCTAGGGCCCAGAGAGGGGTCGGCCTCGGGTGTTATGACCTTGTCCCCTCATGTGTCCATCTCCAGACCGTTTATTACGGTTTCTCTTTTGGTCAATAAAACCACTATAACAACCAAAGCCTTGATCGATTCAGGTGCGGCAGACAACCTTATGGATGAGAACTTTGCCAAAACCGCAGCCCTGACTTTGATCCGAAAGGCCACACCCTTGGCCGTTGAGGCCATAGATGGTAGACCACTTGAGAAACCTCTGATGACCCATGAAACCCAAGATATAGTTATGTCTGTGGGTGCTTTACACAAGGAACGATTAACCTTCCAAATAATTGACTCCCCTACTGCTACCATCGTTCTGGGTTTTCCCTGGTTAGTTAAACACAACCCAGTACTTGATTGGGGTTGTTTAGATATACTCTCCTGGGGGGAATCTTGTCAACGAGACTGTATGGCCCAGGTACGTCCCGTTTGTTTACTCAACGTGCCCACAGCTAAACCACTTTCTGTTTCTGTCCCTTCTGTATATGCAGACTTTGCATTGGTTTTCGAAAAAAGGGAGGCAGATAAGTTACCTCCACACCGTGAGTATGACTGTGCCATTAACCTATTACCGGGTACTATGCCTCCTAGGGGTAAGGTCTACCCTCTTTCTGAGAAAGAGAACCAGGTCATGGAGGAGTACATACGGGAGGCCTTAACTAAAGGTTTTATTAGAAGGTCCTCCTCTCCGGCTGGTGCTGGTTTCTTTTTTTGTGGCGAAAAAGGAGGGTGATTTGAGACCGTGTATAGATTACAGAGCACTAAACAATATAACGATTAAAAATGCCTATCCGATCCCTCTCATTACGGAGTTGTTTGATCGTGTCAAAGGTTCTAAATATTTTACAAAACTAGACCTCAGGGGGGCTTATAACCTTGTTCGTATCAAAGAGAACGATGAATGGAAAACGGCGTTCAATACACGCAGTGGGCATTACGAGTATCTAGTCATGCCTTTTGGATTGTGTAATGCTCCTGCCGTATTTCAGGATCTCATAAACGATGTCCTTAGAGACCTACTGCATGTCTGTGCCGTAGTCTACCTTGATGACATACTGGTATATTCTCCAGATTTGGAGACACATCATACTCATGTTAGGATGGTGCTTAAAAGGTTGTTGCAGAACGGTCTTTATTGTAAATTAGAGAAATGCTTATTCGACCAAACTTCTGTACAATTCCTGGGTTATGTTATTTCTGAACAAGGATTCAGCATGGATCCTTCAAAATTGGAAGCTATACTGTCCTGGCCCCTTCCCCAAGGACTTAAGGCAATACAGCGATTTATAGGGTTTGCCAATTATTATAGAAAGTTTGTTAAAAACTTCTCATCCATTATTTCCCCTATCACTAAACTGACAAAAAAGGGTTTATACCCCAGGGTTTGGAATCCTAATGCTATTGTGGCCTTCGAGACTCTAAAAAAGGCATTTGCCACTGCTCCTGTGTTACACCATCCTGATCCTTCCCTTCCCTTTGTACTGGAAGTAGACGCCTCTGAATCAGGTATAGGAGCAGTGTTGTCACAAAGACAATCGTATGATGAACCCCTCCTTCCCTGTGGTTACTTTTCAAAACGCTTGTCAGAGTCTGAAAAGAATTACGACGTTGGGAACAGGGAATTATTAGCTATAGTGATGGCATTTAAAGAATGGAGGTACTTGTTAGAGGGAGCTAGACACAAGATTCTGGTTATAACCGATCATAAAAATCTATCCTATATCGCAGATGCTAAGAGGTTATCCTCTCGTCAGGCTAGATGGTCTTTATTTCTCTCACGTTTTCAGTACATAATCACATACAGGCCTGGTTATCGAAATGTCAAGGCTGATGCCATCTCCCGCCAGTACGAACCTGTAGATTCTATTACCTCCACTCCTGAGCCCATTGTACCCACAACTAAAATAATAGCTACTACCCGTTTGGTTATCTCGTCTCTTTTTCTTGATGGTATCAAGTCATACCAATCCCAAGCACCCTCTGAGACTCCTACTGGTAAGCTGTACGTGAAAGTAAAAGACAGAAAGAAGTTGTTAACTTTATTTCACACAGCCAAAACGGCTGGTCATCCAGGGGTTACCAAGACTTACAAGGGTCTTTTCCAACAGTTTTGGTGGCCCTCACTCAAAAAAGACGTGGTAGATTACGCGCAGGCTTGCCGTGTCTGTACACAGTGTAAGTCCCCTAATGTTAAACCCGTGGGACTCCTTATGCCCCTATCTGTACCCAAGAAACCGTGGACACACTTATCCATGGACTTTATTGTGGATCTTCCTTCATCTGATGGGCAGACAGTAATTTTGACTGTAACGGATAGGTTCTCCAAAATGGCGCACTTCATTCCGCTTAAGAAGCTACCTTCTGCGGTTCAGTTGGCTCAGGTGTTTGCCAAAGAAGTGTTCCGCTTGCATGGTATACCACAAGATATCGTATCTGACAGGGGCCCTCAGTTTGTCTCTAGGTTTTGGAGAGGCTTTTGTGCTGAGATGGGGGTCTCCTTATCATTTACTTCCTCCTATCATCCGCAATCTAATGGAGCTGCCGAACGAGCAAATCAGTCTGTGGAGTTGTATTTACGCTGTTTCACGAATGCACACCAGGACAACTGGTCCCATCTCCTTCCCTGGGCTGAGTTTGCCAGAAACACTGTGTCTCATTCTTCTACTGGCATAAGTCCTTTTATGGTGGCTTATGGGTTCCAACCCGCTGTCCTTCCCGGTGTGTTCTCCGACAAGGGAATGCCCGCTTTGGACGAGCACCTCGCCTCCTTACGGAAGATGTGGGATCAGGTCCATGCTGCTCTTTGTCGTGCTGCTGCTACTCAAAAGAGATTTGCTGATCGTCGCAGATGTGCGGCTCCTTCTTATGCTCCGGGTGATAGGGTTTGGTTGTCCTCTAGGAATCTCCGCCTTAGGGTTCCCTCGATGAAGTTCGCGCCCAAGTTCCTTGGTCCCTATAAGGTGTTGCGTAGGGTGAATCCTGTATCCTACTCCCTGGCCTTACCCCCTTCCATGCGCATACCTAACACCTTTCACACCTCCCTTTTGAAGCCCTTGCTCTGTAATCGGTTATCTGGGTCTCTCAGGCGTTCCGATACCCTTCGCGCAGTCTCTAGTGACGTATATGAGGTGGCTGCTCTCCTTGATTCTCGTTTCTCTCGAGGTCGGTTGTAGTATCTGGTTGATTGGAAGGGTTACGGTCCGGAGGAGCGGTCGTGGGTTTCTGTCTCTGACTTGAACGCCCCCTCCTTGATCCGCTCCTTTCATGCGCGGTTTCCTTTGAAGCCTTCGGCTTCCCGCCCTCTGGGCGGTCTTCGAGGGGGGGGTTATGTCAGGGCTCCGCGGGCGGCAGTGAGGGGAGGCTGCAATCCTCTCGCAGCACTCACCCTCGGTCCGTCGCCGCCCGCGGTCCCCTCTCCCCTTACCGATAAGCGAGCGGCGTCCTCTCCTCTTGACACGCCGCTCGCGTCCTCCTCTCCTCCTCCCAGCGGCAGCATGTCTAACGCTGCACGCTGGGAGCCGGCACTATTATCTAAGCGCCGGGGTCACTCACGTGACCCGGCGTTAAAGCTACAGTGCAACAAACACAGTGGGGGGTATAGATATCTCCCACGTGTGTTTGTTAATACTGATTGGTGGTTAGCCAATCAGGATTCAGGCTAGGATTTAAATACTTACCTTTCCTGTCTTTCTGTGCCCTGTTGTGGTCTTTGCTTCATAGTATTGATTGTGAACGTGTGCTTTCTGGTTACGTACTCTCTGGCTTGTTATACTGGCTTTGTGACTTTCTCCTACCCTTTGACCTCGGCTTGTTTCTCGTTATTCTGTTTTCTGGTTCCCCTTACTCGGCTTATCTCCTGACTATTCTGTGTGTGCTTAGCCCGGCCACTCTAAGGACCGGTACTGCACACTTTCTGTGTGTGTGCCTGTGTGTGTGTTAGCGTGTTGGGTTCCCCGGAATCGTGACAATCAGAGTGCTTACCTGTCAGTCTCTTCATTTACCTGTCAGAGCACTCTGATTTGATGGCTTAAACCCACCAATCAGAGTGCTCTGAGCCTAATTGCAGGGTGGGGCAAGGCTTTAAAAGCCTTCCTCCGCCCTGCAGAGATCAGTGTGCGCGGAGCCCTCCATGGGTGAAGAAGGATAATAATTTTTTGCGCTCATTTTTTTTTTTTTTTTTAAAGTGCGTCAGTTATTCTGGATTTTTATTTGCCCTTTTTTGGGGCTGAAAAAATAAGATTTTAGAAGAAAGAAGACATCAAATGGTAAGTCTATTTTTTTTTTATAGGTATTTAGACAAGAGTCCCCCCTCATTATATTTAGGAGGGGTAGGTAGGGGTGATTTTCTTTTGGGGAGGGGGATGACTAGGGGTTTGGGGACACCTAGTCACCTGGGGGGGTTATTTATGGCCCTCACCCACTGCTCAGGGTTGGGGACCGTGGGGAGGACAGTAGGTCCCCCCTTATTGTTATTTAGGGCCCCCACACGCCGCACAGGGGTGGGGGCCGGGGGGAGGACATTAGTTCCCCCCCCCCCCCCGTTTTTATTTATGGCCCCCCACCCACCGCTCAGGGGTGGGGACCGGGGGGGAGGACAGTAGATTCCCCCTCCAGCGGTGGGGACAATAGTTTATATAGACTGCTCACTGTTAACTAGACATGCCCCTACTCGCGGTATAGCGAGTAGGGGCTGAATTACTAATACTAAGTAATCTTTACTTAGTATTAGTAAATGTGGCTGAAAGACCAATTTAGGTCTTTCAGCCTTTTGGTAGATAGCTCCCTAATACCGTGTGAATTAGGGAGTTATCTACTAAGTGGCTGCTTATTTTATGTTATTTTTAAGTGATTTCCCTATCCACATTTGTTTGTACTACTCTTACCCCCATTTTACTTCTTTTTGCAGCCCTCTAGCCCTTTAGGTACCCCCCCTTTTTAGTATTTAGGGCCCCCACCCACCGCTCAGGGGTGGGGGCCAGGGGGGAGGACATTAGGTCACCCCCCTATTAGTATTTAGGGCCCCCACCCACCGCTCAGGGGTGGGGGCCAGGGGGGAGGACATTAGGTCTCCCCCCTTATTTTACTATAGGACCCCCACCCACCGCTCAGGGGTGGGGGCCAGGGGGAGGACATTAGGTCCCCCCCCTATTAGTATTTAGGGCCCCGACCCACCGCTCAGGGGTGGGGGCCAGGGGGGAGGACATTAGGTCCCCCCCCTTATTAGTATTTAGGGCCCCCACCCACCGCTCAGGGGTGGGGGCCAGGGGGGAAGACATTAGGTCCCCCCCATTATTTTACATTAGGGCCCCCACCTGCCGCTCAGCAATTGTTTTTTTTTCTTTTTCTTTTTTTAACAGTGAGCAGCCACAGGCGGTATAGCGAGTAGTGGCATCATTTACTAATACTAAGTAATCTTTACTTAGTATTAGTAAATTTGGCTGAAAGACCAATTTAGGTCTTTCAGCCTTTTAGTAGATAGCTCCCTAACACGTGGGAATTAGGGAGTTATCTACTTATTCATGCCTGTCATTACACTGACTGGCCAAGTAACTTACATTTTATATGAATGTATGTTACTTGATTGTTGTAAGTGTTGCAAATGCTTACAGCTGAATCCTGGCTATGTTTGTATACTTTTTATTTAAAATTGTATACAATGTAACATTCTTCTTCTTTCACTGGGTAAGTATATCATTACTTAGGCAATACTGTGCTTCGGAACTTCGGCACTTTGACACTTCGGAACTTCGGCAACTTCGGAACTTCAGCACTTTGGCACTTCGGGACTTCGGAAATTCGGGACCTCGGCACTTCGGCAATTCGGCACTTCGCAATTCGGAAATTCGGAAGTACCCGAATGTCCGAATTGCCCGAAATTCGTCCGAATTCATATTCGGACCGAAACTAATTGCACATGTCTATTGACTTCAATGGAGTTCGGGTTCGGGGTCAAGTTGGGGGTCAAGTTCAAGCCTGAACCCGGACTTTTTTTCGGCCGAACCTGCTGGACCCGAACATCCAGGTGTCCGCTCAACTCTAAGTAAGACACAAAGGGGCTTGGGGGAGTAAGACATGCAATGGGGTTGGGAGGAAGTAAGACACACACAAGTGGCTTGTAACAGATAAACCAAAGGGGGTGTAAGACACAATTCATCCCTACACACACACATGCATAGAAACATACAATGCATCCATACTCACACAGAAACACACAATGCTTCACTTACACACACAGAAACACACAATGCATCCATTACACACAATGCATACCTCACACACACAATGCATCCCAAGGGGGGTTAATGTGACAGGGTGAGTGTGGCAGGGTTGTGGGGGAGAGTGTGACAGGGTTTGGGGGTGTGTGGCACAGTTGGAGTACAGGATTGAAGGGGTTTATGTGGCAGGGTGAGTGTGGCATCGTGAAGGGGGGGGGGATTGTGACTGCGCGAGAGAAGATAAGAGCTTGAAGGCATTAGCTATTTCAGTTTACATAACCATGCTCCCCTGCCAACATTGATGATGGTAGCGATAGCATTGTCCACTTTAGCGACCGGAAGAATATAATCTCAGAAGGGATTAGTGATTTAGACTAGGTGTGGTGGAGGAATGAGGAGCCGAAAAGTCGATTATTAAGCGTAGTTTATTCGAAAACTTTGCAGTAGCGATGCCCAGTGGGCTGGTGTTCCAGCTAGCGAATGGAGGCGTTGTGAAAGGGCCAATCATGAAACCTAGCTTGAGTTCTTTAATAAGAGATAAGTAAGACACGGCTTGTGGGTTACTCAAGGCAGATTGGAGATTAGCATATTCGAGTGTCCCTGAAGGGATTGTGACTAATCCTGTGTGGAACCCGTGAGTGAACCCTTCGGTGAGAAATTGAATTAGGTGAGGTACTGTGATAAACAGTGCTGCAAAGTGGTGACGTTAATCAGTGTCAGTCATTGCCTAGGGAACAATCTATTTAAGCACATGATTTTTGCAGGTGCCCGGAAACACAGGGAGCAAACATTCAGCAATCTACAGGCGCTGTACCTGCAGCCGCTGGCATTAAAGTTGTTGCAAAGCTGAGATTTGCACAAAAAGACAAAGGGTCTCCCCAACTTGTCTTTTAGGTCCCGTTGTATGGGCCTGGCAGACTGGGGTACGCAGGCTTGGCTGGTGGATAGGAGCTCAGCGTCGTTAGGGCACAGATTTGTTGCGTGAGTAGATGAGGAGCAAACTACACAAGCTGGAACTTTTAGACCGGCAAAATGCATACTAAATAGTTCTGTATCAAGAGAACTCCAATCAGTTTTAATGCTGAACTGGGTAAGTGCTGCGGCTGCTTTTGCGGAAAATGACTTATGATAGTCAAAAATGCAAATCCACCGTACTTATACCCGAGGTCGACCAGGTTGTGCAAGTACAAGACGAACTCTTCACGTCTTTGGGGAAAAAAGGAAAGGAAATATTCCTGACTGAAGAAACCATACCGCAATCAGGAATTTTTTACTAATTCATACATAAATCACAGTATTCTTTTTTTTCCAAAATAATTACCTAGACAGGCCACAAGGTGGAGATTACAGCTTAAATAACTTGTAAATTCCATATACGAAAAGCTGAAATTCAGCCGAATGAGGGGAAATGACAGCGAAAGCCCTTACCCTTAATTGTAAGACTGCTTTGAAAAAGTCGAACTGAAAGTGCCGAACGCGGCATGAAATAGCAAAATACAAGCAAGCAGTGTTGCAAGCACGCTTGGGGGTAGCTAAACCTGCCAAACAAATCTTTTGGTGAAACAAAAGCTGACACGCAGCAAGTTTGAATGTTTAGACTAACTACATGCGGAAAACCCAGCGTGTATGCGCCAGGGGAGCATGAATGGGGGAGAGGGGTCTGTGGCTCGATAGCTTGGTGCCAGGGGAACCTGGTGAGTAGGAAAGAGGCCGGGTTACTGGTCCCAACGGCATGCTGAGAGACACCCATGGGGAAAATTCACTGTTAGTGATCAAACCTTGTGGAAATGACAGGCGCCCGGCGGGAGAAGCAGCAGCAGAACCTCCATGCAGGCAATCAGGACCTGAAAGACCTACAGCAATGCTGGAACTTGACTGCAGGTAAGATGAGGAGGTCAGGGCTTAAATAGGCCAGACAACCCCTCCCACGACTACAGGCTGACGCCTTTACCTATATCTTAAAGTACACTTATAATGCAATCATATAGATGCATTATATATGTATAATATATTATAAAATGTTTTCATTATTTTAGAATATATTATACATACATAATATATGTCTGATATATTTATTTGAATATTGAATTAATATTTTTTTTACTTTTAGGCGATAGGGGGACTGCCTGACAGCTCAGACAGTCCCCCTGCTGGCAGCTCTATAGACTCCTATTGCGGCATGTGATCATGCTACAAGGGGACTGCTGGGATCTCGAGCAGTCCCCCCCGACCGGGATCGCTGCGGATCGCCGGTCCTGGTAAGTAATTGGGTAATCCGAAATTCGGCGCTTTGGGACTTCGGCAGTTCGGTTTGGTTCGGCACTTCCGAAATTTGGCAATTCGTCAATTCAGCCATTCGGACATTCAGAATTATCCGAATGTCCGAATTGCCCGAAATTCGTCTGAATTGACATTCGGAACGAACCGAATTGCACATGTCTAAAAACTGATATTGCACCCCTGTTGGTCATCACTTCACCCAGACTAATCACTCCATCCAAAACCTCCAGATTAAAGTTCTTAAAGGGAATTTCAAAGACTCTCATGAAATGAAAGACATTTGAGATGAAAATGATCACACATTTCAACACCAGAAATGAAGGACTCTGGCATTCTCACACACTACCAAAACTTTTTATGAATACACATCTTAATGTCTTATATAGTTATTTTTCAATAGTCTCGTTTCACCTTTATTTGATCCATTTATATACATACATATATGCAGCTATATACTTGCATGCCATTCTCTGCTGGTTTTTTTTGTTAGTTTTTATGGTTATTTTCTTTGTTTTAACTAGCTTATTGACTCTTCTCTGTTTATTGACTTTTTCTGGCTATTCTCAGCCAACCTGCACCTTTCACTTTCAGGCATACCTTCTGCTATTTATGACACCCCACTCACCTCACCTCCCTCCCTTTCTCTAACATCAGTTGTTTTAAGTGTTAAACTCTATAAATAATATAAAAAACCCAATAAAAAAGGTTTCATTGCATACTACAATACTCTGGCATTTTGGCAATTTATATATATATATATATATATATATATACATATATATATATTTGTAGTCGGGGACATAAGCCGTAAGTGTACTGATTATACCAGAGTATGAAAGTCGGTTGAGGTGTGCCGTAACCGACGTATGAGGTAGGCCTGAAATAAAAGAGGGCCCACCCAGGAATGGTTTATAGAGGGTTGTGGTGGGAGGGATGAACCCGGCTATTCCAGTGCTGAACCAGAGGGGGCCTGAGCTTTTATAGCCGGGTAACCCCTCCCACAACTACAGGCTATGCCTTACTATTTGTAGTCGGGGACATAAGCCGTAAGTGTACTGATTATACCAGAGTATGAAAGTCGGTTGAGGTGTGCCGTAACCGACGTATGAGGTAGGCCTGAAATAAAAGAGGGCAAAAAGGTTGGAGTAAACAATTCATTTTATTTATACACAGATTACATAGCAAGACCTTTGAATGCTGATCTTAGTTCTATTTCTGGTTGTGGAATGTAAGTGGTGTAAACCGCTGATTTCCACCGACCTAATCTTTTAATTATGTGAGATGGTACGCCATGACTAGAGGCTGCTGAAGCGGCTCCGATTCTGAACGAGTGACCGGAAAATCCTGTGGGATTGAGGCCGAGTCGGATGAACGGAGTTCTGACGTACTGAATGAACTTGGCCGTTGTTAAGGGTAGACCTTGGAGTGTGAGTAGTGGGGTGTTTTGATTGAGACCTGTGAGGGAGGCCAAAAAGGTGTCGAATACTGCGACCGGGCACCACTGATTGCCCGTGGGGTAGTAGCAGATCTTAGTCGGTGGGCCTACTTGGTTAGTTTTTGTGCGACCTAGGCTGAGAACGTAGTGATCTGTGTTTCTCTGGAGATTTGAAATGTAGAGAGGCTGACAAGAAACACTATTGGTAGTGAACTCGTTTGGACGTAGAAACCCATAGAAAGCTAGGTATGCCGCTGTCTTGATAACCAGGTTGGTATGGGATTCGAAAGGTTTGGAGTCCAAAATATTGGAGAGTGAGCGGAACTTGGGACCGTCTATCGGTAGTCTAGACGAGGTAGTGGGTATGTCTAATCTCAGTATACCTTTTAATATGTTTTTTACGGGATAGGAAGATATGAAGGGTTTAGTACTAGGGTAGGCACTGATGATATGATGTTGTATACCCGAGAGATATAGTTTAATGGTGTTCAATGCTAATTTTAGGTTAAGGTGGCAGAAAGAAATAAAGGCGATAATGGAGTCTAAAGAATGGGTGTTGGTTAACTGATGGTCTGTTGTGAATTTGGTGTATAAGCTAAATGCTCGATTATAAGCGCGGGATGTGTTTGTGGATAGGGCTGCTCCGGCTAGGTATCTGCTGTGAGATAGCAGTCTTTCTAGTCCAGGATGAGGTCTCGGAATGGAGGGGTGCTGACCGGTCTGGAGTTGGCTGTGGGGTGTGTCTTGAAGAAAACCTGTAAGTTAAATCGAGACAATGCATCAGCGGCTATGTTGGTTTTCCCTGGGATGTGGATGCAAGTGATATGGAACTGTAGTGTCGCTGGTAACCAAGTCAGCCTTCGAATCAGTCTCATGATGGTGAGTGAGGAGGATCTACCCTTGTTTATTATGTCACAGGCTGGTTTGTTGTCGGAAAAGCATTTTACCGCTTTCCCCTGCCATAAGTGTCCCCACACTCTTGCGGCTGCCACTATTGGGTAGATCTCAAATAGAGCCGATGTACTCGGAAATGAGGGTAGACCTAGGGTTTCTACCGGCCATGAATCTCTGAACCAGTCATTGATATAGATTGCTGCGAACCCTGTGTGAGCTGCTGCATCGGTCCAGATGATGGGTGAGGAGTCTGATAAAGGTGTAATGAACATGGCTACCCCATTCCAATGAGTTAGGAACCGTAACCACATGAGTAGGTCTGCCCTTGCGTGAATATCTAGCGATATCCTGCTGGAGTCTGTATTGAGCAACGGGAGGAGGTTCAGCAATCTTGAGATAAACGCCCGACCTTGGGGAATGATTTTCATGGCGAAGTTTAACGTGCCCAGTAGGGATTGTAGGTCTGACCTGGTACACGTGTCCTTCCCCAGAAAATACTTTACCATCTCAATGATCTGCCGCACCTTCTCACGAGGGAGACTAGCCTGTAACGTAACGGTGTCTAGGTTGATACCTAAGAACGTGAGTTTTGAAGTAGGGCCTATTGTCTTAGCTTGAGACAGTGGCACCCCCAATGTTGTAAATAAGGCCAACGTTTTCTGGAGACTAACTGGTGCGGACTGAGGTGGTTCTATCGTCAGGAAGTCATCCAGATAGTGCAGAACAGTGGGACAGTGAGTGACATTGAGGAGTAGCCAGCATAAAGTGTCGGCAAAAATGTCGAATAATTTCGGGCTACTTTTTGCTCCGAAGGTAAGGCGGGTGGCAAAGTAATATTTGTTTTCCCATTTGATGCCGTGCACGTGCCACAGGGACGGGTGAATGGGTAGGAGCTTGAAGGCGTTGGAAATATCGGTTTTTCCTAACCAGGCTCCCCCCCCTGCCCTCAGAATGGATTGAATGGCATCATCTACTGTGGTATACTGCAGGGAAAACTCTTCCGAAGGTATTAACGAATTGATGCTGGGAGTAGGTAAAGAATGAGGAGCGGACAAGTCGTAGATAAGTCTTTTTTTATTGTTGGACTTGCCAGTGGCAATACCTATAGGGTTGGTGCGCCAGCTGGCGAAAGGAGGGTGAACAAAGGGGCCTATGATAAAGCCGTTAGTCAGTTCGGTCTTGAGTAGTGACTGTGTAGTGATTGGGTCAAGGATAGCTGACTGTAAGTTGGGACATTCTAGAACACCTGTGGGGAGTGTGACTAGACCCGTGTGGAAACCTTCAGTGAAGCCCTGAATGAGGAAGTCGACTAAGTGAAGGGAAGGGTGTGCCTGGAGGTAAAATGCCAGGTTGTCGATGCTAACTTCGGTTAGTCATTGTTTGGGGTACAGACGATTGGGGCACATAGTTTTTGCATGTGCCCGGAAGCAGATTGAGCAGACGTGCAGCAGTCTGCAAGAACTGAACCCACAACTTCCTGAATTGAAGTTGTTGCAGATCTGCGCTTTGCCAAGGTATATAATGGGTCTGCCCAACTTGTCCTTCAATCCTCTGTGTTCTGTAGTGGAGGAACCGAAGGTAGCCCGACTAGTGGTAGGAAGGTTAGGATCGACTGGGCACAGGTTGGTGGAGTGTGAGATAGAGGCGCATAGGGCACAGGATGGAGGCTTTTGGCCCGCGAAATGGCGGCAGAAGAGTTCAGTATCCATGTTACTCCAGTTGGTATGAGTGTTAAATTGAGTTATGGATGCTGCCGCCTTGGCCGAAAAAGATTTGTGGTAATCATAGAAGGAAAAACCCCCATACTTGTGTCCTAAGTCCACCAACTTGTGCATGTACAAGTCCAATTCCTCCCTACGGTGAGGGGAAGTGGAACAGATTACGTCACGGTAGAGGCTGAAGGCAAGGACGAATTCCGGTATGGTGAGCTTCCGGTTGAGCCTGGGATCTCTGGCTTTTAGCACAACCGAAAGATCACCGTAGCAATAAGCCTTGTTCTCTACGACATCTTGTGATGCGATTATCAGAGAAACCAGGTTTATGTCCTTGCCTTCCAGAATGTCTTTGCGTATTGTCGGGGGTACGAAATGTGCAGGCGTGATGATGTGGGAGGATGTGCTTGGTATTGGGTTTATGGTAGTGTCATTACCGTGGGGGAGGAGGACCGGAGTGAGGATTGGTGTGGGCGAGGTGACTGTCGCCGTCTGGGGAGTTTCCAGTTTATCCAGCCTGGTGCTGATCGTGGTAATTGAGGCCAAGAGGGATGACATCAGACCCTTGATCTCATTATAGTTTTCTGAATGCAGAACTACTCCAGGTTGGGGAGTACAAGCATTAGAAATGTAAAGTTTGTACAGTTCTGCTTTGCGGGCTGTAGCTGGATACGGGACACCCATGCGACGTAGTTCAGCCGCGAGCTTGGGGATGGTCCATGACCGGAGAGCGTATGGGCTGGCTGGTTCTAGGTTCTCGGTGGGTGTGCTTGGGCCGGCCGAAGTGGCGGGTCTGGTAGGGGTTTCAGGTATGGCCAGCTCTTCTTCTTGGTCATGGGATTGAGACATACTAAAAAATGAAAAATAGGGTAAGAGACGGGTTTTGATTCTGAGCGAAGTTGCCTGAGTCAACTGGTGCTAGCTATGCCGAGCCGGCGAAACATTATCTGTCTTATGAGGAAGGTGAGGCCCTACTAATGCCAAGTGGCGAGAGAGGCTCTATCTATGTGGAGGGCCGGTTGGACGAGGGACACCTAAATGACGTGGCGGTAACGTTGGCCTCTCTGTGACTGTAACAAGACAAAGTAGGTTGGCTGTGACTGGTGAGACCCTAGCTGACCACCAAGGGTGGTTGTTGTGAGGCTCTGTCTATGCGTTGGGCCGAGGGGCGAATACCTCCGACGAGGATGGGTGTATGCCTCCCAGGAACATTTTTAATTTACAATAACTTAGCTACAGGCTGTACGCCAGTTGTCACCAGTTGACTGCCCTATATATGTATATATATATATATATATACTGGGTCGGGGTGGAGTGATCGTCGTGCGACCGTACCTATTTGTTTGTTGTACGAGTTTCCAACGTTGGGTTTTGGAGGGATTTATAGATTATTATTATTTCCTTTTCGTCTGTGAAATAAAACATATGGTTAGGGACGGCTAATTGGTTTGGGCTTGAAAATATATATATATTTTTTTATTTTATTTTTTTTTGTTAAAATGGTTTTACCTGTTAACGCTTTAAATAACGATGTTGATTTGGGTGATAGCTTGGACGTCAGGTGGGGTAACAATCTGGGGGTAGAGTTAGAAGTTATCCTTTGTATCCTCTCTGTTAAATATCGGTTAAGGATAAAGTGCGGTGAAACTTAAATATTTACCAGTGGTAGGCTAGGAATGGGAGTCCGATGATGGCTCCGAGTATCAGGGGAGTTGTTGAACCAGGATTCGAATTGGGCCAGGAGTGAATCCTGAGGAGATGGACGTATTTGGTTTAAGTCGTGACTTTTATGTGGAGGGCATGACAAAGGACGGGACAACCCCTGACATGGGGTAAGCTAATCCTTACCGAGTGCGTAAAGACAAAAGTTTAGCTTTAAATATCTAATTGTATTATTAATTAATTTTTTTTTATTTTTTTTTTTTTATCAAACACCTGTGTAGGTGATAGGTAACCTCACCCGGTTTTTGGAAATGTGTGACAGGTTCAAGTAAACATTTGAACAAAACATATTACACATGAAAACATTATGATATAATAGCCAGGAGTATAACTTAATAGTGAAATCTGGGGAAAAAGAAGGGGAAAAAAAAACAACAAACATATATACTGCTTATTTTAACATTGTGTCATAATATGTGTGGCCACCAGGGGTCGTCTGTTTTTTTTTGTTGTTTTTTTGAGAAAGTAAACGGATATAAATATATTTTGTCCACCAGGGGGCGTTGTGAGCTGACATGCGTTTTGTCAGCAAGAAATTTGCAAACACTAATTGCCGGGTGGCCGGTTACCGAACCGCGTTGGAGAGTAAGGGTTTGAGGTCTGCGTGACCAGTGAAACCGGATGGTAAGGAACTGCGGTACCGAGCGGTAGGGTAAGTATAAGGACGTAATTTGGAACAGGTGAGCAAAGTGTGCGTGGATGCCAGGCGTCTGGCTGAGGGTGGTGTGGATGAGACTCACGGTTTCTGGGCCCTGGATTAGGTAAGTAAGTGTCCGGATTCAGCAACCGCCGTGGGTCTGGCTGGGGAGGATGGGAGTTCGTCGGGATCCCGGTAGATTGCCGGGCTGGAGCGCTTGACGCCGAGCACGGAGGGATAGTACCGAGCAGAGGGTAAGCACTTCGGACCGGAGTGGATCACGTGGGGACGAGCTCGAACCGGAAGTACAAAGGTTCCGAATGAACCCGGCTATTCCAGTGCTGAACCAGAGGGGGCCTGAGCTTTTATAGCCGGGTAACCCCTCCCACAACTACAGGCTATGCCTTACTATATATATATATATATATATTTATTTATTTATTTATTTTTCTTCCTTTAATTTAATTTAATTTATTTAATTTGCAGTATCTTTTTAAACTTGTGAAGGTGTCCATAGCACGGGAATATATGGAAGTGTGTTTCTTGCTGTGTTCTAATGCTTGTGGTGCAGTCCTCTTTTTTTTAAAGTTAATTATATATATTGTAGAGGAAGTTTAATTAGCAAATTGGGAAAAGGGAAATGGGAGTTGAAATATAATCCAGACAGCTACTGTAATTGTTGCTTATGTATATATTTATTTCATGCCTTAATATTGAATCTTAGGGAATAGATTTTTGTTGCACATCACGTGGTCTAGATACTTTTCTTTTTATTTGGGGCAGTTTGCACACCTTTTTTCTATACCGGTACTTTATATTTATTTATGCTACATGTTTGGAAATTATTTCAATTTTTTTTCTCCATTTGTATGGAATTATTTGTTGAATCCAAGCATCCTTTTTCTCACTCTTTTATAAACAGCTGCATCCTTTATTTGCCATAATCTATGACTAAGTTGTGTAGGCAAAACACGTAAGATTGTTTGGCTGTTCTCTTATACTGCATTATGTGTGGATCATTCTGCATTTAATAGAATTAAATAACATGGCGGATTTTAAGTCTGATTGTGAGTTAATGCTTATTGGACATGCAGGGCAGAACACATTGTTTTATTTTTGAATTTTATAATGTGTGTCAGGTCCCCTGCCTCCGCGCCGCTCACGGCAGCCTTGCTTACCCCATCACGATGAGCGGCACCATCTGGTCACTGTCCGTGGCGTGTGGCTGTCTCCGCCGCCGTGCTCCAGACTGACAGTCTGACGCTCCACGCTCCAGAGCAGCATCCTTAAATGTGTGCCGGACCCGGTCATGTGACCTGGCACACAGTGATGACCTCAGAGACCACAAGGGAAGGAGGAAACACCTCCCACATGTTGTGGTTAATACTAATTGGAGGTTAGCCAATCAGACATACCCCGTGTGTGTATAAGCTAACCTCCCCCTTGCCTCAGTACCCTGTTGTGGTCTGTGTTTTTCCCAATATCGCGTTATACTCTGTCTGCTTATTTGTTTACCGAACTTTGGCTTCTCTTACATTTAGTCTGTTTCCCTTTGACATTGGCTTGTACTTTGACTATCCCTTTTTGCGTAGCCTGGCCATTCTAAGGACCGGTATTTGAAATTCTATGTGTTGTGTCCCGTCTGCGTGCTTAGGTTCTCCTGGTGATCATGACAATGTGCAAATTGTGTTGCTTGATACACCACATTGTCCATGCATGAAGTTTCCTTTATTTTGACTAGTTATTTTAACTGGTGCCTAGAGCAACTCAAGACTGTGTATATTCATTTTTCCTACTTCACGCAAAACTCACCTCAATTGGATGTATGGTACAATAGAGGGACGATTTAACAGCCCCCCCTGCTCAAGTTAATATAGGGTTAATATAGGCATTTTTATCCTTCCCCAACCTGTTCAGCATCAGGAGTGCCAGATCCCTCTCATTTTCGCGAGAAGGCCTGAGGGTAACTTTAAGTCTTTTTGAGCCTCTGTATTATCCCACACACCTTCCCCCAACCACTTCTCATGCTGCCTTTCAAATTGCTACTCCCTTCCAGGCATTTTGTCATGCTTGTCAGGGTAGTATGGAACACACCAATGCCAACCTCCTGACAGTGAAGCCAGCATGTTGGCAACATCATTGAGGATTGTCTTGCTTTGTGAAGTGTCCCCAAGTCAGTCCAATCCCAACAGAGAGGATCTAAAGGGGAATTGCAGAAACCGAGACTCATTTTCTCAAGGCATAGAAACGTATTTGGTGAAGGACACCATGTGCAGGTAATTGTAGATGTCATCAATAGACAGAGCATGGTGTAAAAACTTGTTCTGGCCATACCTCCTCATCTGAAAACAAAACAATTTACGGAAGAGCAGAATTTCGTGCATGTGGTGATCCGGCTTGTCAGAATCTCATCAGCTGAAAAAGATTTAGAAAAACTAGTCAGACAAGACAGTAGGGAACGAAAATGGGCCAAACAGTGCACAGCAAAATATATAATAATATCAATATATTGGATATATTTTGCAGTACACAGGCATATTTTCCTACCATTTGGTTCTTAGATCAAGTGAGAAAATATGTATTTATCTATGTTTAGTAAATATATAAATGTATATTTATTTATCACTCCTCCTTTTCCCCCCTCTTTCGGTCACTTCTCACTTAATCTGTGAAGAAAATAAACATTTAGTGGCTGTCCTCTAGCCATCAATCATCTTTTTTTGGCATGATGGGCAGACCGCGAATCATGAATCAAAGGTACATGCTTGTCCATCGTGCTGGTAGTTTGTTTCATTACTAATTTATGTGGTGGTTCAGAAATCTGGAATTCGGCCGATCACTCCCAAATTCTGATAATTAGCTATTTATAATGGAACAATTCTCCAAGTGTAGTCAGCAGCAATTCACTTGGTATACTCATACTGTGTATTCAGAAATATGCTTCTCTTTATCTACCTATACACTTCCATACAGATAGACATGATCATACATCATACAAAAGTAATCAATAAGATTAAAATACAGCTTTATTTATGTATTCATTAGTAATGAAATGTAATCAGTAAAATGTTTTCAGTATATAGCAATAAAGAACCCTCTCATATTTAGCTCTTATAATGTTTCGGTCTAGACCTTCCAGTTCATTTGTTCATGACCCAAATATGGTGGGTGGCTGCGTTTTAATTACATATATTAAAAAAATAAAAAAAAACGCTTCAGGGCTGTAATCAATAAAATATAAGCTGCAGTCTGCGTTTCAGCCAGTGCAGTCCTCAAGACTAGATTGCTACATTTCATTTTATTGTTTTAAATAAAGTAATTAGCAGAAATTTAAGGCGTCCATTTTTCAGTGGTACTTTTTTATTCCCAAAATATTCCTTTTGCGTCATTTTGTTTTCTGATTCTATTTTTGTTTTTTGTTTTGTTTGCTTTTTGATTCACACTCTGACATTTACAGTGTAACAAAAGAGTTCAAAATCAAAAGAGCACTATTAAAAAAAACAAAAAACAAAAAAACTCTTCCACACAGGCAAGCAACTTTTAAATGTTTCCTTTCTGTGTAAGTAAAAAACAATCTTGTGATGCACATTTATCCCTGGTAATATCATTAAATGTATTCATTATTTATAGAAGTGGCAACAAATCTGAGAGAAGAATAAAAAGAGGCAAAAAGATAAAAAAAAAAAAATATATATATATATATATATATATATATATATATATATATGTATATATATATATATATTATGTATTCATTATTTTTTATATTTTTTCCTCTTCTATTTATTACAAATTTGCTTCAATGTAGTACTAGCATACGGTAAAATTAACATATGCCCTTTAAATTCGTGTTAGGCATTAAAGGTGCACTGCATTTGAAATAAAATAAAAAGTCATGCTTTTCTATTCGAAAATGTACAAAAATTAATGAATGCATTCACATCCATACTTGCAGCCTATCGCAGTGCGCACTGTGCAGATCATGTTTGAACACTAGATGGCAGTCTAACGCTATGTCATGCAACAGGAAGTGTGTTTGTGCCTTCCCCCTGTGCTCGGCGTGGAGTGACCTTTTACAGCAGAGACACGGTGGGTGACTTGTGGGGGGTCACATGGGGCGAGTGTGTCTGTGTGGTGTGAGCTCAGGGCCTGACTGAATCATTTTAAACATAAATCAAGCCTTATTAAGATGTCTGATCACCGGGAGAGGTTTAACCCTGTCATGGTAAATATGGTGAGACATTTCGCTTGCTGTGCGTGTTAGTTCTTTATTTACAGATGGCATTGATAAAAAGACAAAGATAGGGCATTTACTTGATTCACCTGGACCACTAATTGGTGCTGCTGATATGACACACAGTTTTATAAAATTCATATTTTTTACACAGACAGCTATGAGTTGCTCTTACAGTAACCCAGAGTTACATGTTGTCACAGGGAGTCAATCAATCATGGAGTCTCCTGTGGCATTCTGGATGTGATTAATTAGTCATTATCCGCTAACAGCATGTCACCTCTGTTTAATGCTAGACAGCACTATTCATATCCTCTAACCTTTCAGGAAAACAACACTAGAATGACAAACCTAAAGGGATACTATAGTATAGGCATCAAAACAGCTTAATGCGACAGTAACCACCAGAACTACTACAGCTTAATGTAGTGGTTCTGCTGTCTGCAGCTGGTCCCTGCAGGCTTTATATATAAATTTATTTATTTTATTATTTTTATATTTATTTTATTTATTTAAAGAATATACAAATATTCAGAGCTCTTCACAGACATATATTACATTAAAACAGGATTTACATCGTACTATAGTTGTTCATGTTGAAGTAAAGGAATTTTCTAAAAAAAAAAAAATATCTCCATACATAAGTCAACTTATACACAAATTATCTTATGACAACATATTATCTTCATATACTTCATTATGTAACCCAGTTTTCAAGGCCCCTTTTATATCTAAGTAGTGTCTGAGATTAATATTGTTTTAATACCAAAAAAGAGGAAGGAAAAAAAGAAGAGAAAAACTGAAAATTCTTGATACTCAACATGAGGTCAAATCAAACCAAGAGGGCCACCATGCTATAATTATCTTATAGGTTGTTTGATTGTCCAGGGTATCCATAGTTCTGCATAGGTCATTTGGATACCAGTATTAGAAATAAAATGAAATTCCATCTTATGCTGAAATTCTATTTGTCCCATATAGAGACGTCCCGAACAGTTCGCCGTCGAACATAGCTTGTTCGCGGTCGCCGCAGCGGGCAAACATATGCGATGTTTGGTCCGCCCCCTATTCGTCATCATTGAGTAAACTTTGACCCTGTACCTCACAGTCAGCAGACACATTCCAGCCAATCAACAGCAAACCCTCCCTCCCAGACCCTCCCACCTCCATGATGAATAGGGGGCGGACCGAACATCGCATATGTAAGCCCGCCGCGGCGACCGCGAACAGGCTATGTTCGCCGGCGAACAGTTCCCGGCGAACTGTTCGGGACATCTCTAGTCCCATAATCTCCTGCCATGGTATAGGCACTGGGCATTTCCAAGCTCTTGCTATACATATTTTAATTGCAAAAAATATGTGGGTCAGGAGATCGTTTTGTCTCTTATCTTTAGAAGGGAAGTCAATATTAAAAAGAAACCATTGAGGAGTAATTTCTTTTACTTCCGGGAATAAGGAGTTTATAAGTTTAAGCTTTTTAATTTTAATATTTCTTAGACCTGTGCATTCCCACCAAACATGATATATAGATCCAACATCCACCCCACATCTCCAACATTCCACGGGATACTCAGGTGAAATTTTGTGGAGTCTTACCGGGACCATATACCTCCTATAGATTATATTAAGATGTATTTCATAAAGGGATACACTATGGATGCAACGCTTAACTAATAGTGTGGCTGGGCCATTCCGAGAGAGAGAACATTTCCCCAAGATCTTGTTCCCATTTCATAAATGGGACTATTTGGGATTCCTGTTCCATTGATTCTAACAGTTTAATGGATCTAGAGATCACTCCCTTCTTTTTATAAAATCTATAAAAGGAGTCTATATTGTGGTTATAGAGTATTGCTTTAGACATTACAAAGTTTTTAATCCTTAGGTGCTGAAAGAGATCTCTAGATGGGAGATTATATTTTACATGTAATTGTACAAATGGGACAGGCTTAGTCCTATCACATAAATCTGAAATCTTCAATATACCATGATGAATCCACAATTGAACATTTATGTCCTCTATTACAAATTGTAACAATTCCAAGAGGGCACTGTAAACTACGGTAATTTTTTACTAACAATTTTGGAGGTAATAATCATATCTATAAGGATTAGAGTATACATCAGTTATTATTATTATGATATTTATAGAGCGCCGTCAAATTCCGCAGCGCTTTACAATGGGTGGACGAACAGACAGTTTTAAAATGCCAATCCAAAAAAGAACACATTTATGTCTAGGGCTATCTTCCTGTTCTAGTATGGCCCATGATTGATTTTTGACTTCTGGATTTAGCCACAGTAATAAATGTGATAACATGCTGGCTTCATTTTAAATCCTTATTATATCCAGCCTACATATTAAAATTACAACCATATGAAGTTCCAGCTCTCTCCTTAATTATTTTCTTTCTATACTGTTAACCATTTGCATTCATCAATGCTATACCACATATAAGTTGAAATACAGGACATATGTCAACAATTGTCAAAGGTAAAGGCCATACCAAAAAGTATAACCTAAGAAAAAACTAAGTGACTAATTGGTGTATCCCTTAAACTCTCTTTGTATTAATGATAAAATACTTTCTTCGTGAAAAATATACATTTGAGAAAACATTTCTCCTCTTCCAACTTTCACAAAATCTATTAAAATTAAATCCAATATATGAAACTTATAGTTGCATTTCCATAGTGACAAAGAAAACCCTTATCCTGCGTGCTTTGTTAAGAATAATTAAGTTTACCACAAATTAGTACCGTATATACTCGAGTATAAGCCGAGTTTTTCAGCCCATTTTTTGGGCTGAAAAACCCCAACTCGGCTTATACTCGAGTCAGAGTCTGTATTATGGCAATTTGCATTGCCATAATACAGACTGGGGGAGAGGGGGGCTGGCAGAGCTGTACTTACCTGTTCTGCAGCTCCTGTCAGCTCTCTCCTCCTCCGCGCCGTCCGTTCAGCACCTCGGTCAGCTCCCAGTGTAAGTCTCGCGAGAGCCGCGGCTCTCGCGAGACTTACAGTGTGAGCTGATAGAAGGAGCTGCACGGACGGCGCAGAGGAGGAGAGAGCTGACAGGAGCTGCAGAACAGGTAAGTACAGCTCTGCCAGCCCCCCTCTCCCCCCCACTGAACCACCAGGGAAGGAGAGCCCCCCTCCCTGCCATGTATCAAGCAGGGAGGGGGGGACGAAAAATAAATAAAATAAGAAATAATAATAAAAAAAAAAATAATAATAATAAAAAAAAAATTAAAAAAAAAAGGGGGTATAAGGACCACTGTGGGAGGGGGGGGGATAAGGACCACTATGGGAGGGAAGGGGGGGATAAGGACCACTATGGGAGGGAAGGGGGGGATAAGGACCACTATGGGAGGGAGGGGGGATAAGGACCACTATCGGAGGGAGGGGGGTGGGATAAGGACCACTATGGGAGGGAGGGGGGGATAAGGACCACTATGGGAGGAAGGGAGGGGGGGGATAAGGACCACTATGGGAGGGAGGGGGATAAGGACCACTATGGGAGGGAGGGGGGGATAAGGACCACTAGGGGAGGGGAGGGGGGGAAGTAAGGACCACTAGGGGAGGGGAGGGGGGGGAAGTAAGGACCACTAGGGGAGGGGAGGGGGAAGTAAGGACCACTAGGGGAGGGGAGGGGGAAGTAAGGACCACTAGAGGAGGGGAGGGGGAAGTAAGGACCACTAGGGGAGGGGAGGGGGAAGTAAGGACCACTAGGGGAGGGGAGGGGGAAGTAAGGACCACTAGGGGAGGGGTGAGTCAGGACCACTAGGGGAGGGGGGTGAAGGAACATGGGGGTGGGGAGGTAAGGACCACTGAGGGAGGAGGAGGGGAGGTTAGGACATATGGGGGGGGGCAAATATCCTTGCACCGGCTCTGCACACACTGCATTCATACACACGCTGCACTCATACGCACACGCTGCACTCATACGCACACGCTGCACTCATACGCACACGCTGCACTCATTATACACACACTGTAAATAAATATTCAATTAATATATTTTTTTTAGGATCTAATTTTATTTAGAAATTTACCAGTAGCTGCTGCATTTCCCACCCTAGTCTTATACTCGAGTCAATAAGTTTTCCCAGTTTTTTGGGGAAAAATTAGGGGCCTCGGCTTATATTCGGGTCGGCTTATACTCGAGTATATACGGTAAATCACGTGTAAGTGAAAATAGCAAGTGTAATTAGTCAAACTCAGATCTGCAGATAGACCAACTTCATAAAACTCAATATTTTTTAAATATATAGTGCTAACCACCATTATTCCCTTCATTGAATATACCTATATCTTAATTAAATCCACTCACTAATCGTGTAGCCATTTGTTTGCCAAAAAACCCCAAAGATACCTAAATACAATTTTACAAGTGCGCGTCTCTTCACTTTTCCAACCTACATGTAGACATCAATAGGAAATAATCTTAGTAAACGTACCAGCCATATACCATAGCATAGAGCCATAATTGGTTAGGTAACAAATTATTTTCTTTATACCAGAACAGTTGTTTACTCCAATATATATAGTTGAATTTTATAATTTGTTCAATAAAAAGGATGGGCCTCCAGAATATACTATGACCCTTTTACAATAATACTAAACAGATCTCAATTAGCTACCGTATATACTCGAGTATAAGCCGAGTTTTTCAGCACATTTTTTGTGCTGAAAAACCCCAACTCGTCTTATACTCGAGTCACTGTCTGTATTATGGCAATTTACATTGCCATAATACAGACAGGGGGCTGGCAGCGAGCGCTTACCTCTCCTGCAGCTCCTGTCAGCTCCCTTCTCCTCCGCGCCGGTCCTTTCAGCACCTCGGTCAGCTCCCAGTGTAAGTCTCGCGAGAGCCGTGGGGTCATAGTGCGGCTCTCGCGAGACTTACAGTGTAAGCTGACAGAGGAGCTGCACGGACCGTCGCAGAGGAGAAGGGAGCTGACAGGAGCTGCAGGAGAGGTAAGTAAACTCTGACAGCCCCCTCCCCCTACTGAACTGCCAATGCCACTGGACCACCAGGAAAGGAGAGCCCCCCTCCCTGCCATGTATCAAACAGGGAGGGGGGATGGAAAAAAATAAAAATTATAAAATAATAATATTTAAAAAAAATAATAATAATAATAATGAAAAAAAAATAATATAACAAAAATAAAATAATAATAATAAAAAATATATAAAAAAATTCCCACCCCCCACCAAGGCTCTGCATCACACACATACACACTGCACTCATACACACACTCTGCACTCATACACACACTCTGCACTCATACACACACTCTGCACTCATACACACACTCTGCACTCATACACACACTCTGCACTCATACACACACTCTGCACTCATACACACACTCTGCACTCATTCACACACTCTGCACTCATTCACACACTGCACACACACATACACACTGCACACACTGCATTCATACATACACACTGCACTCACACACACTGCACTCACACACACTGCACTCATACACACACACACTGCATTCATTATATACACACACTGTCAATTAATATAATTTTTTTTAGGATCTAATTTTATTTAGAAATTTACCAGTAGCTGCTGCATTTCCCACCCTAGTCTTATACTCGAGTCAATAAGTTTTCCCAGTTTTTTGGGGTAAAATTAGGGGCCTCGGCTTATATTCGGGTCGGCTTATACTCGAGTATATACGGTATTCCCTTTCCTTCCCTCTCTATAAGGGCCAACTTATTCAGTATAAATTTTACTAAAGGTTCCAAGATTGAATTACTTCTTGAGCAGCGGCTGCTTCTTTAAAGAGATAATGCTGGTTTTGAAAGAATACAGTTAATGCAGTAGGAAAGTTCCATTTGTATTTAATACTATGAAATCTCAGTATAGCGGTCTGAGCCGCGAAGCTCTTTCTTGCCTGCCGAGTCGTTAAAGATAAATCTGAGTAGAGCTTGATATCTTTAAATTGTGGATCTGAAATTGGATTCTTCTGTGATGATTGCATAATCAGGTTTTTAATATAATTATTTAAGAAACATGTGTATGGTATAGGGCTATTCCAAGCTAGGGAAATAAGAAATATATGGCATAGTGCAATACTGTATATATTATAATTGGATATATGGGCAAGAGACATGCTCACTCACACTTTGACATCCCAAGGAGTGCCTTCAGAAATATACTTGGTGTGTCTTCTTTGCTTCAATTACTTGGTAAATGTGAATCTCACATAAAAAACAAAGTGCAAAAAAATAGATTGGATTACTTTGTGAGTAAAGAGTAAAAAAAGCATATATTACTTACATGAAAATAAATGAAAGCAGGTAAATCAGTCCAACGCGTTTCTTTCAAATGGAAATTCTCCCATAGACTTTTCAGGGACAATTTTTGAAAAGAAAGATCTTAGGAACTGGTCCAGCTGATCAAAATTAACCGATTCTGGGACCCCTCTCAGTTTTATGTTGCTCCTTCGAGATAGATCCTCCAGATCAACTACCTTTGCTTCAGTAAATTAATCTTCCCTTCCAATTGATTATACTTTAAGGTTAAATCTTCATTAGTCGCTTGCATTTTTTTAAAGTGTATCAGATTGCAAATGCAGTTTAGAAGATAATTGGAATAACTCCAACCGTAGAATATTAGACTTATCTTCAGAGTCCTGTTTTAGTTTAAGCTATAAAGCATCAAGTGCTTTAAGTATTTGTTGTGTAATATACTGAGAGGTTATCAAATGGGCTTCCTGGGTTAAATTTAGAGGAACATATTCTCTGTGTTCACCTAAAGATGGCCTTTTAACTAAGGAGGTATATTGAGATTTAGGTGAGTAAAAAGAGTTAATATTTTTAGTTTTCTCAGTATTTACAGATGTAATTTTCTCTCTCTCTCTTTTGGGAGACATTTTAATTGTGATTCTAAGAATTCCTTTATACCACGTTCCACCCACAAGAGAGAGGAAGAGAGAGGAAAAGAAAGATACGGTAAAACAGCAGACCCCCCCCAAAAAAAAGTTTTTATCTCCGCCTGGGAGATTAGTTTCTGGATTTTAAGCAATCGCCTTCCTATTAATCTTCATCCAGGGATTTGTAGGACTACTATAATTTTCTGAATGTACCGCAATGAGTATATATTACCACTTATCCAGAAGAGTGGATACCGCTGGGTGATCACAGCTTCCCAGCCTCCATTTCCAATGCCAAGCTGCCGCAACTTTCCGCTAGAAACTTTTACAGCAGGGTATATCGCCTATAGAGAGCGAGAGCATGACGGACAGCTAACAAATTCATCGGAGGTTATAAGTATTCCTTCAATCCTTTGCTCTTTTGCCTCTTGTCCTTTGCAGATTTACAGGTTTAAACTTCGACGACTGCTTCAACGTTCAGCGTTTAGACTTGGACACCGCTTTCAAGAGATCTCCTCCTCTGACCCATATCCTCGTTGTGACGGGAGCGTGCGTGCTCACGTGTCACGTCATCCCCCTCCCCGGAACCAGCCCGTTTGTTTTATGATGTGATTAGTCATTATCTGCTAACAGCATGTCACCTCTGTTTACTGCTAGAAATGATTATTTTTGTAATTAAGTAATTCTCATTTTATTATTCTGTGTAATCTAAATAAGAGATTATTAGAAGACTGTTGGAGTCTCAAATCACACTTCCAATTTCTTAAAGGCAAATAACCTAATATACGCATGGACTATAATCACTCTATATTAGGATACTTCATTGATATATTAAAGAAAGAGAGAAGGAGAGAGGAAAGGAAAAAACATTCTCCATACTCTCTAAAAATAAGGAAAAAGAAAAATAGCTTCTAAGAAAACTACTAAAGATAAGAAGAAAAAAGAAAGAAAGGAGGCGAATACAGAAAAAAGATTGTCTGACTTTTTCTCCCCTTTACAAAATAAATATCAAGCTCCGCAAGAGAGAATGGAAGAACCCCCAAAGAGTTTATTACCAAAACACTCCACCCAGCAAAAACAAGTAGGAGTGACGGAAGATATGCTGGTTAACTATTTAGAAAAATTTGCAAAAGATATTAGAGAAGACATAGCAACTATCAGATCAGAAATAAAACAAGATTTTACAAATATCCAGAACAAATTCGCTAAATTGGAAGAACATTCTATCAAACAGGAGATTCTATCTAATAATTAACAGGAGACAAATTCCTTGCTGAAAGAGAAAATAAGTCTGCTTGAATCCAAAATTAACGATACAGAAGATCGCTCTAGAAGATCTAATATCAGAATACGCAACATACCAGACGAAATTGCAACCAATTAGCTGCAGATATATTTGCAAGATTTTTTCAACAAGTTGTTACCTAATAGAGATAAACATGAATACTTAATGGAGCGTTTTTATTGACTACCTAGACTGCAAAGTATCCCAGAGAATGTTCCACAAGATGTCATTATAAAATTTCATAATTTCCAGACAAAAAATTGATATTTTGGCATCAATGATGTCTAAACCCTCATTAGAGGACAATTTCAAAAATCTTCTTATATTCCAAGATCTTTCCTATACCACGAGGACATGGAGAAGAGGATTTGCGACCACTTTAAGCTTGCTGAGGAAAAACAACATTAAGTATAGATGGACATATCCCCATATGACTGATTCCCTGGAAAAACTGCTAAACTGAGTAAAAGGGACACTCCAGGAACCCAGACCACTTCTGCTCATTGGAGTGGTCTGGGTGCCAACTCCCACTACTCCTAACCCTGCAAGTGTAATTATTGCAGTTTTTTATAAACTGCAATAATTACCTTGCAGGGTTAACTCCACCTCTAGTGGCTGTCTATTAGACGGCCACTAGAAGGAACTTCCTGCTCTATAGCACAGGAAGGAGGACCTCCAGCATCACTCAAACCCCCATAGGAAAGCATTGAATGCTTTCCTATGGGGAGACGTAATGCGCATGCGCGGCATTGCCACGCATGCGCATTAGGTCTCCTCGGCCGGTGGGCGGGATCAGTCTCACCCACCGGCCGACGGAAGAACAGGGAGGAGCGTCGCGGAGGAGGAGACAGCGGCGAGGGACATCGCCGCTGCCTCAGGTAAGTGACTGAAGGGGTTTTCACCCCTTCAGTAACCGGGGATTGGTGAGGGAGAGGGACCCTCCAGTGCCAGGAAAACTGATCGTTTTCCTGGCACTGGAGTTTCCCTTTAAAGACTGTAACATCACATAATGCATCCTGTTGAATGCTTCCAGGAGATATAGATAGTAGTATTGATAAATATAAAGTAATAACCTGTAGCTAAGTAAATGTCCACTGAGATTCTGCAATACAGTATTAAAAGAAAAAATAAATCAAATACAAAACAAAACCCACCTTGTACGGTAAACCTCCTATCTCGAAAAAAGTATTGTACAAAGTCTCACAAGGCTGGTATTAAAATAAAAAGGAGCTTTATTAAATATGGCTCTATAAATAAACAAAAGTCAGCCCCTGTGAGAACAATTGATTGCTGCGAGGAAAGAGAGGCTATGTAGTCAGTCAGTATACATAGCACCAAATCAGTAGAGATAATAATGTCAGCCTGTATTAGGCATGAAGGGCTATTTAAATGAGTCAAATAAACCCTGTTGGGTGGTCAAATAGGTATATACAATATAGTAGATAGGAGAAAGATGAAAATCTTAAGGGGAATGTATCTTAAGGGGAATCCTGAATGCGTGATAATATTACATCCTTGATTACATACCCATATAAATATAGTGAGCTCCCACCGTGTGGTTATAATGGATGGAATAAATATCAAATGCTACCTGGATTAAATAAGAGTGAAAAAAAAAATAAATAAAAATGGAAGCAACCATAACTACTATTTACAATAGTTACAGCGTTATAGGATGGTACTGGTAAGACAATTTAATCTGAGATAAACAATGTATATGAGAAACCTTCATTGAGGCCCATTAGTGACAGTGTTTTCAGCTTATAAATCCAAAGGCTCTCTCTTTGGAGAAGCTTCTTATCAAGGTCATCCTTTGTAGGACCATGTGACACTTTTTCGATGCCACAGAAGCGAAGTCCATCTGATGAACCGCCATGGCAAAGTTTAAGATGCTTTGAAATTGCAGTGTCTACTAGTCTCCTTGGGTTAACTGAATTGACGTGTTTGCTGATCCTGAGTTTGAAGGCACAAATAGTTGTTCCCATGTACAATTTATTACATAAGAAAGTCAGGAGGTATACTAATCCGACTGATTGACAGTTGAAAAAGTTTTTGGTGGTGAATTCATGGGTGTTAGTTGAGTCAAAGAATGTCTCAGATGATCTCCTTATAAATTTACATGCTTTGCACCTGCCACATTGGTAGGTACCTACTGTGGAATGTTTAAGCCATGTTGATTTGGTAGTATTAACCCCTCAAGGACAGAGCTTCAGAAGCTTGTCTTTCACTTAATGACAACGGCATTTTTTGCATTTTTTGCTATTTGTGTTCAACTGCAATTTGCTTTTTACTTATTCATTGCACCGACACATATTATATACCGTTTTTTAAAGGACAGAAATGGCTTTAATTTGATGTAACACATATATATATAAATGCTTATTTATTATTAAAAAAATACAGAAATATGCAAAAAAATGAATTTTTGTGTGTTTTTTTTACAGTTTTTGCAATAATAATGTGTACATAATTAGTGCAGGTTAAGGAAAGTAATTAAAAATAAATTCATTTATTTGTTCTGAATTACAGAATATATAATGTGTCTGGGATTTTCAGTTTTTTTTGGTAGTTACAGGTCACAAAGCACAAGGAGTAAAATAAACTTTTTATGTGGAGCGATTTTAGAATTTGGTATGTTTGTCTTGTAAGCCTAATAGCCATAAAAGAAAACAAAATTGCCACACAAAAGTATATATTTATATAAAGCAGACACCACAGGCTATTTACCTAAGGTTGTTTTGACACTTTCTACGTAGCCATTTTACCGCCAACCTCTGCTAAATATTGGAGTAAAATTGTGTTTTTTGGGGGTTTTCGCACACAAACTTATAACAAAGAACTTCTCATGTGTATTTTGTAAAGTTGGTGTGTGCTATTCCTGTACAAAGTTTTATTATGTGTTCAGTTACTTCTGCTGAGTACAACGGTACCCCCATTGTATGTCTTTGGCACTATTTCGTGAAGCTACAGTGCCATATAGGAGACCTGTCCTTTTCAGTATTCACAGTAGAATTTTGAGAGACGGATTTAATGAGCCTATGCTTCCATTTGGGGTATTATAACAGTTTGACTGTTCAAAAAAACCCCACAAAGGCCTACCATTTGTAAAAGTAGACACCCCAGGGTATGTCATAAGGTGCATATTGTGCCTTAACATGCCCCTATTTTTTTACCATTACATGCCAAAGTATGTGGTAAAAAATAATTTTGTGCATTTTTTACATACGGATTGCATTTTTGCTGGGCATTTTGTATATTTCATATGTGCCCAGAGGCGGCTCTCTAATTAGGCGATTTAGGCGGCCGCCTAAGGCCTCGCGCTTATGGGGGCCTCGCGGCCGCCTAAATCGCCTTAGGGCAGTGTGACAGGTCGGGTCCTCGGTCAGAGACCGAGGACCCGAAACAGGAGGGTGCCCGGCGGCTTGCCCTTAATGCCGCCGGGTGCGAGGCCCCTCCTATGCCTGCCCGGGAGAGCCAGCCTGTCTGCAGCTCCGCCGAGCGCAGAGCTGCAGACTGAGTGGCTCTCGCGATCTCAGCCAATCAGAGCGTTGCCACGGGTTACCACGGCAACGCTCTGACTGGCTGAGATCGCGAGACTAAACTTACCACGTGGTCTGCAGCTCTGCACCCGGCGGAGCTGCAGACCGTAAAGGGAGCCCACCGGACCACCAGGGAAACAGCCTGGCCGCCCACTGGACCACCAGGGATCCTAAGGTATGCCTCCGCTCCCCACCCTGCCCTCCTACCACCCTCTGTCCCAGCCACCACACCACCACCCCAGCCACCCCACCACCATTGCCCCAGCCACCCCACCACCACTGCCCCAGCCACCCCACCACCACTGCCCCAGCCACCCCACCACCATTGCCCCAGCCACCCTCTGCCCCAGCAAGCCCACCACCACTGCCACCCCACCACCACTGCCCCAGCCACCCACTGCCCCAGCCACCCCACCACCACTGCCCCAGCCACCCCACCACCACTGCCCCAGCCACCCTCTGCCCCAGCCACCCCACCACCAATGACCCAGCCACCCCATCACCACTGCCCCAGCCACCCCACCACCACTGCCCCAGCCACCCTCTGCCCCAGCCAGCCCACCACCACTGCCACCCCACCACCACTGTCCCAGCCACCCTCTGCCCCAGCCACCCCACCACCACTGCCCCAGCCACCCCGCCACCCTCTGCCCCAGCCACCCCACCACCCTCTGCCCCAGCCACCCCACCACCCTCTGCCCCAGCCACCCTCAGCCACCCTACCACCACTGCCCCAGCCACCCCACCACTACCCTGTCACTGTCCTCCTACCACCCCCTGCCCTGTCATAGTCCCACCTACTGCCCCAGCCACCCTCTGCCCTCTTACCACCCCAGCCCCCCACCACCCTCTGCCCCAGCCACCCCAGCCACCCACTGCCCCAGCCACCCACTGCCCCAGCCACCCCACCACCACTGCCCCAGCCACCCTACCACCACTGCCCCAGCCACCCTCTGCCCTCCTACTACCCTGTCACTGTCCTCCTAGCACCCCCTGCCCTGTCATAGCCCCCCTACCATCCCAGCCACCCTCTGTCCTCCTACCAACCCCTGGCCCAGCCACCCTCTGCCCTCTTACCACCCCCTGCCCCAGCCACCCTACCACCCTCTGCCGTCCTACTATCCTATGCCCCCTACCATCCCCTGCCCTGTCACAGCCACCATACCAACCTCTGCTCCCTACTACCTGTACCCTGTCACTGCCCTCCTACCACCCCCTGCCCAAGCCACCCTCTGCCCTCCTACCTCCCCACTACCCTGTCACTGTCCTCCTACCACCCTCTGCCCCAGCCACCCTCTGCCCTCCTACCACCCCACTACCCTGTCACTGTACTCCTACCACCCTCTGCCCTCCTACCATCCTATGCCCCCTACCATCCCCTGCCCTGTCACAGCCACCCTACCACCTTCTGCTCCCTACCACCCTGTACCCTGTCACTGCCTTCCTGCAACCCCCTGTCACAGCCACCCTACCACCCCGTACCCTGTCACTGCCGTCCTACCACCCCGTGCTTTGTCATAACCCCCCTGCCCCAGGGGAACCCTACCACCCTCTGCCCCAGCCACCCTCTGCCCTCCTACTGTCCTCCTACCACCTCACTACCTTGTCACAGCCCCCCTACCACCACCTGCCCCACCACCCCCTGCTCCAGCCCCCCCCACTACCCCTTGTCCTGTCAAAGTCTCCTACCCTCTCACAGCTCCTCTACCCTGTCACCCCACACCCACCCAATCACAGCCTTCCCACACACACGCACTGTCACAACTTTCCACCGCACACCTTGTCATTCCCCAACCGGACCCTATCATTACCACACACACTGACATCCCCTTCACATACACTATCACCATTCCCAAACAGTTCAGACCCCACACACTGCCGCCCCCTACACCCAGCCAAACTTACATAACCCCTCCTAATCCTGTCACTCTCACCCACTGCAACCATACAATACTCCTTGCTTTGCCACACCTACCCTATTGCATTAACCCCCCCATCAACCCTGTCAGACTCACCTTCTCTTGCACTGTCACACTCACCCCCCGACCCTGTCACTCATCCTCTATCAGTCTGTCCCACTCACCCCCTTCACCCTATTACATAAACCCTTACAATCCTGTACTCCAACTGTGCAACACTCACCCCAAACCCTGTCACACATAGGTAGACAATGCCAGATACACTCATATATACATATTCCGGCACTTATGTATACACGACTGCAAGGCTATGTAACCATACCCCTCAGTCATGTATAAACGATTGGCATAATTGCTAATTAAATTTGTTTATTGCAAATTAAGTTAGTTTGCATATTATGCCATAACTACAGTCAGAGAGATCATAATGCGGCGGCACAGGGAGCCGCTACACTGCAAGCCTCTGAACGATGAATACAGAGACTAGCTCTCTGTATCCAGCGCTGCAAGCTCGTCCTTAAATACACAGCTCCTTATACACACAATGCAACCCCTATTTTTAACTTTAGGTGTTAGTGGGGGCCTCAAGTTTGAGTTTCGCCTAAGGCCTCACAAAGTCTAGAGCCGCCACTGTATGTGCCACTAAGCTCAAACCCCCCAAATTATGCTCAGCTAAGTCTTCTGAGTAAAAGGACACCCCCATTGTATGTCTATGGCACTATTTCGTGAAGCTACAGTGCCATATAGGAGACCAAGCCATATCAGTTTTTACCGAACTTTGAATTTTGACGCCGGGCCTAAGTGCAATTTCCAAGCATCTTCGCAGGTTTTAAATTCAAACTACCCCACAAAGGCCTACCATTTCTTAAAGTAGACACCCCAGGGTATTTCAAAAGGCATATTTTGAACCTTAGCGTGGGATCATTTTTCCGCTAGTGTGTACCAGGTGTAGTGGTAATAAGCGTTTTTTTCTGCCTTTTTGACACACAAAGTGAGTTTGCACAGTATATTTTGCAAACCATATGTGTACTACCACTGTATAATACTTCATATGTTGCTCAGCTATGTCTGCTGAGTACAAAAACACCCCCGTATGTACCTTTGCCAGGTATATGTGGACATCGGAGGGACACATTTGGGACACAGCCATTCCATTTTTTTTTCCAACTTTCAATTTTTACGCTGTGCCCATGTCCCATTTTAGAGTATTTTACCAGGCTATATAATCCAAATACCCCATAAAGCCATACCATTTCTTAAAGAAGACATCCCAGGGTATTTCAAAAGGCATATTTTGAACCTTAGCGTGGGATCATTTTTCCGCTAGCTTGTACCAGGTGTAGTGGTAATAAGCGTTTTTTCTGCCTTTTTGACACACAAAGTGAGTTTGCACAGTATATTTTGCAAACCTTATGTGTACTACCACTGTATAATACTTCATATGTTGCTCAGCTATGTCTGCTGAGTACAAAAATACCCCCGTATGTACCTTTGCCAGGTATATGTGGACATCGGAGGGGCACATTTGGGACACAGCCATTCCATTTTTTTTCCAAACTTTACATTTTTACGCTGTGCCCATGTCCCATTTTAGAGTATTTTACCAGGCTATATAAACCAAATACCCCATAAAGCCATACCATTTCTTAAAGAAGACATCCCAGGGTATTTTAAAAGGCATATTTTGAACCTTAGCGTGGGATCATTTTTCCGCTAGCTTGTACCAGGTGTAGTGGTAATGAGCGTTATTAAATGTATTTTTTTACTTTTTAAACCTTTTTTACTTTTTAAAACTATTTTTTAAACTTTTGTTTTGCTTATTAATTTTTTTAAAGTTTCCTAAACTTTCGTAAAACTTTTTTTTACAGATTTAACATTTTTCTAAGTTTTTTTTTTTACGTTAACCCCTAACTAGCAGTAAGCAGCACTAACAGTAAATTCCCCATTTTCCCATAACTCCCACCCACCCTAGCTAGCAAAATATTTAATTATACAATATTTAAATTAGTTAATTAAATAAATTTAACCCCTGAGGGTTAAAAAATAAATAAAAGTTAATCGTCAGGGGTTAAAAAAAAATTAGATCACAGTATAATACTGTGATCTGTATTTTGATCACTGTAGGCAGTGATCGACTGGCAGGGAAGGGGTTAATTTTTATTTGGACTGGGTAAAGGGTTTATTTTTTTACATTTTTTACTTAAACGTTATTCAAACTTTTTTTTAACTTAATTTTTTAACTTTTTAAAGCTTATTTTTAAACTTTTTTTAACGTTAACCCCTAGTTAGCCTAATACTAAATCCCCCAATTCCCCACTAACTTCCACCCTCCCCAGCTAGCTAAATTTATAACTTTAAAATTTTTTAATTAATTACTAAAATAAATTTAACCCCTGAGGGTTAAAAAAAAAATAATTAACCCTCAAGGGTTAAAAAAAAAAATCAGATCATAGTAAAATGTAATCCCTGCCAATTGATCACTGTAGTCAGTGATCAATTGGCAGGGAAGGGGTTAATTTTATATTAAAATGGGTAAAGGGGGGGTAAAGGGGGGTGGGATTTTAATTTAACTTTATTGTTTTGTCACCAGGGGGCAGGATCACTGAAGATCCGGCTCCCTGCACTTCACACAGAACCAGGAAGTGCAGGGAGGCGGAGGTGAGTATAGAGAGCACATGTGCCCGCTCTGGCATGCTGTCAGAGCGGGCACATGTACTCTGACAGCCCGATCCGGTGCTCCCGGTCTGCCTCTAATGCAGAGGCAGACCGGAGCACCATTAACCCCACGATCGCCGCGAATGCGGCGATCTGGGGTTAATTTTAACGGGTGACGGACAAGGTCCGTCACTCGTCGTTAAGGCAATCCCCAGAGTGACGGACCTCGTCCGTCACTCGTCATTAAGGGGTTAAGAAAACTAGGGACCAGGATATCCTTCAGGTTCCTCCCACGTCTCGCTGTTAACGAGACATGCATAGTGATTGCCTTATGTAAATTTTTGCCTTGATGCAGTAAGGGCCAAAACCTCTCCAGGATCTTAATAATTGAATGCCAGCCAGCGTCAAAGTTACCAATGCATCTAATAGTATCCAAAGGGGTTTTGTCTAGTAGATCATCAGTGAGAAGGTCTTTGTGGTCAGTTAGGAGAGTACGTTTATACGCAGCTTTAAGGCACCTATTCGGATATCCCTTCTTTATGAACTGGGCCCTCAGCGTCATTGTTTTCTGTTTGAATTCATCAAAAGTAGAACAATTACATCTAAGGCGCAAGTATTGTCCCACTGGGATACCTTTCTTGAGGGCGGGGGGATGATCACTATCCCAATTCAGAAGACTGTTGGTAGAAGTGGGTTTCCGAAAGAGTGTGGTTAATAGGTGTCCCCCAGTGTCAATTGTAATTGTGATGTCTAGGAAATTGATATTTCAGAGGTGAATCTTAGATTGAAGTTGTTATGGTTAAGTGTGTTCACAAATTCATTAAATAAAGCCACGGTGTCCGTCCAGACTATCAGGATATCTGCAATAAATATTTTACAAAGTATTGTGTTAAGTATATCACTCAAGTCTGGTATCAAACACCGCAGTCTGTTCCCACAAACCCAGCTGGAGGTTGGCATATGAGGGGGCACAAGCCGTTCCCATAGCTGTCCCTCTCACCTGGTGGTAATACTTCCCCTGAAATAGGAATTAATTATGTGTGAGAATAAAACCCATCAATTCCTGTACAAACACATTATGCCTTGCAAAAGCTGCTGGACGTGTGTCCTGAGAGGCTTTCAAGTGATCCAGACCCATGGTATGTGGGATGGAACTGTAGAGGCCCTCTACATCAAGGCTACATTAATTTGCATTGTTGGGAATTTTTATACCATCTAGAACATTTAATGTTTGTTTGGTGTCTCTAAGATACGATGGGAGTTTTGTTACAATCTCTCTCAGGATCTGATCAACATATATGCTGATATTTTGAGTTAAATTGGAATTGCCCGAAACAATTGGTCTACCAGTTAGTGTAGGTGTTTTTTTTTTATTTTTTGCACTTTTGGTAGTGCATAAAAGATGGCAATCTTAGGGTTTTTTATATACATGAAGTTAAATTATTCCTTAGAGATAAGTGATGAGACAAGAGCCTCTTCCAGGATAGATTAATTCAAGTAGGTATTTACTAGTGGGGTCTCCACTTAGTACTTCGTATGTATTACTGTCTTCAATAAGCCGTTTAGCTATCACTACATAATCAGTCCTATTCATCATGACAATATTGCCCCCTTTATCAGAAGATTTGATAATTATGTTATCCATCTCTTTTAGTTGTTTAAGAGACGTTTGTTCTCTAGGGGTCATGTTGTCATATACTTGGAGTGGCAGATGCTTTTTATAGATTTATTTTAATTTCGCTACATGTCAATTCCACAAACAGATCTATGTATTTGAATTCTGCGAGGTGCGGAGTGAATTCAATTTTTTACTCAAGTTGTGTGTATGGGGGATGTTTTTATTTAAGAAGATCATTACTAGTAAGGAATTTAACCAGAGTGTCCAGCAAGTCAATATCAGAGGACTGCAAACCCAAGGTCTTGGCTCTTTTTTCCTCGCTAATACGATGGAACTTATGGAAGGCAAGTTTCCTTGCAAAAAGGTGTTTGTCCTTCGTCCAGCTAAACTTGTCAAATTCAGACACTGGAACGAAGGACAGACCCCTCTGCAAGACCTGTATTTCAGATACTGTAAGGGTATGGGAAGCGAGATTAATGACTTGGTTATGATTACTGTCCAGTATCTACTCCGTCTATGTTTTTGTGGTCTTGATTGGCTCTGTGTACGGGAGGGCACACTGTCCTCCATATTCGGATAGCATAAAAAAAAGAGACTACCGTTTTAAGTATACTTCTGGTATTTCGTTCAAAGGGGACCGATGTTCCCTCCCTATTATAGTCTGATTCCGAGCCACTCGTCTCATATTCAGAGGTGGAGAGCGGTTCCGAAAAACATTTCCTAACTCTATTCCTTTTGTAGACGTTGCCATTTTTAAAGTCTTTGTAGTCTCTGATAAATTTTGATTGTTTTCGTGTCTTAATGCCATGCTTTAACGTATCTAAATTATTGTTTAGTTTCTAAAGCTTCAAAGTTTGAATCATTCTTGAATTTTTCTATCTGGTTGATCTACTCGTCAACTTCTTATTTACTTTTTTCATTATTGACTTTTTCTAGTCTTTTGGTTTTGAATTTACAGTGAATCTCCATCAATCTTTTTGAACAATTCCCCACTGCCTCCTCCCACTCTTTAATGAACTCCTCTTCCTCTATATGTGTGGCTGGGGTATTCTGGACCCTAAGGCCTCTAGGTATTAACTCTTTTTTTAAGGTAATTTGCCAATGAAACTATCTCCCACATGGTTTTAATTTGTTGCCGAAAAAGATACCGGTAAGTTAGGTGATAAAATGCTGTGGAAATGTCTGCATTGGAAGAGATGCCACTAAACTCTTGGTCTGAGAATACTAGATCTGGGTCAGTGCACCAGATATCTCTTAGGTTTATCAAATAGTAAGCTAGCCATAATTATTGTTTGGTGCTGAAGGTATTGAAACGCCCCCAAAAAGAAGTATAGAGATAGGATACCAAAGAGAAACAACTTTAGACACAATCCTAAGTGAAATGTGCCCAAGTGTTCCCAATGCTCCCAGGCACCAAAGAGAGACTACAGGGGTCTCTAAGGGCATAACCCTAGATAATCAAGAAAGGCAAAATAGAGCATGTAGGTTCACCACAAGGGAACCTACAATGCTTCCTGGAGATATAGATAGTAGTATTGTGAAATATAAATAAAAAGTAATTAACCTGTAGCGAAGTGTCCACTGAGATTCTGCAATACAGTATTAAAAGAAAAAATAAATAAAATACAATACAAAAAACATCTTGTACGGTAAACCTCCTATATCGAAAAAAAATTATTGTACACAGTCTCACAAGGCTGGTATCAAAATAAAAAGGAGCTTTTCCCTTTAAGGGGATCAGTAACATTAAATTAACTTTTCCAAACCATAACCACTACAGTGCACTACTGCCCTGGCACCCCCCACTGTTATTAGTAAAAACATTTGCTAACAGTTTGACAGCGCCGAAATCCAGTCATCTTCTCCATGAGAGCCAGAAACTCTCTGCATTGAGCTGGCGCTGACCAGCATGGGTTTCTGGGTCTCTTAATGGAGGAAGAAACTGGCATCTGATAGGCCCTAGGTAAGTTGTCAAACCATTTAACTGCTTACACTGGGGGTGCAGGTTCATGGTCTATTCCATATATATATACCGGAGCGTAAGATAGGAATCAACGCCGAAACCCATATGGGGAACTCAACTCGTTATCCATTGTTTATTGGCAAAGTTTAGCTTTCAGTTAATTTCAGGCCATCAGTTTTGTTAACTTTAGCATGTATACTAAGGCAATATGCCATTACAAATACGACAACCCTCAACCAGAGGGAATATTTACCAGTGACATATCTCCCCCTCTATACATGACATCACAAGATACGATCGCTGTCAACCAATTTTATACATGCACTTAGTCTCCAGTTTAGCTCTCGATCACCAACAACTCTGCTCTCACACTGGCTGTGGTGAACAGTGAACCCGAACACCATCCGCCGGACTGCAACGGGCTGACCCACGGCATCATAACAAGCCAGCTGATTGCCTAGCCTCAACCTGACCACCCCTCACAAGCATATGGCTAGTAATTGTTATCACTTAGTCTGAACTACCCCCCCCCCCCCCCAACTCATAATGGGAACGGTTCCAGCGATCATACCTTGGTCAGTTTGGTTCGTTAAGCTCTTTTTTTACTCTTTTTTTTTTTTTTTTTTTAATAGGCACAGCTGTCTTAGCACTCACCTTGCAAACACTTCTCATATCTAGGTCGCCTGTAGCACAGGTGAACGGTCGTGGTGGAATAGCCACAGAAGGTACAACTGATAGTGTACCCTGCTCCTATGTGGTTTACTGACCACTATGATGTAAGAAGCCTAGCCACTACACCCTTCAACATCTGAACCTCCTCCTTGCTATTGCTGTTGGGGCATTGCAAGAAAGTCTGTTAATTCTTTGCACCACAAAAATAAAGAATTTAAACAAAGAATGAATGGGCCAGTTACAACTTGTACTGTATATTTTCATTTACAAGTTTAACCATGAAAAAAACTGGCTTTATCTCATTACTCGAAGGTTAGCTCATATACTTTGACATTATTAACCCGTACTCCGCAAGGAGGGATAACTAGCGGCTACATGTTTACTTTTTCATTTTCCTAAGAATGCCTGAAATGTCTGTGATTAATATTAAGTGATAGCTTTCATTTTATAGATTCACATATTGTATTGGGATGAATTTAATTTTACCGAAAGAAATAATTGATTATTGGTGTCTGTGAAATAATAAAAATCCTGTAAAGGAAGACTTGATGTATTTGACATGGTCGTGCTCTTACTTGGCTAGAACAGTACGTCTTACAGCTAGGTGTCCTTTAGAGAGCTGAAGACTTCAATCAATCAATGAAAAGGCCTTACTTGTTATAAAAATCGGGAGATAGAGCTTTCGAGATTTTTTTTACCGTATTTTCGATTCACAGAATACATTTCTTTCTAGTACAATTTCTGAAAATCTTACATCCGCAGAGTACTTCCTCATCTTCTGAATCTCACAGCATTCTTCCTGGAGTGTTTGCTTTACTTACACAATGCTCTCTCTTGAGGTAATGCTATGTTCTTCTTCCAGATGTTGTTCTTTTATCCTGAGGATACTCACTTCTGAGCTCCTGCGCATGCTCAACAGTACAACACTGAGTTCTATGGACAAGATCTTGGGCTGCTCCAAAGATCAATTTTCTAGCAACAGCTGTGGGAATCGACAGAATTTGATGGTGGAAGCTCCTTTTGTTAAGTTAGACTTTGCCCATAAAACAATGTAGTCCTTACTTTGTCTTATGATACCTTACAATGACATTCTAACACAGTGAACATGCGCATTTCATGTTGAAATGCCCCTAAAGTGACAAGATGTTACATAGCCTCTTTGTTTGTTATCCAACCTTAATGAGTTTAAAAAAACAAACCTTAAAAATGGCACAGAAGTCATCTTAAAGGGATACTGTAGTGCCAGGAAAGCAAAGCTATTATCCCACTACCAATCCCTCTGCCCCCACCCCCTCCTCCCCGGTTAATAAAGGGTTAAAAATCCTTTATTTACTTACCTTATCCCAGTGCCGATGTCCCTCGGTGCTGGGTTGAAGCTCCACCCCCTCCTCTGTCCCGTGACGAACGCGGTCTAATGCACATGCGCGGCAAATCTGATGCTGGAGGTCTTTATGCAGAGTGTGAGGATGTCCAGCGTCAGATAACAGACCAAAAGTCTGTTACGATTCCGGAAGCGCCTCCAGTAGCTGTGTGGTAGACAACCACTGAGGGCAGACTTAGAGCTGCAATGTAAACATTGCAGTTTCTCTGGAACTGCAATGTTTGACATTGCAGCACTAGGTGCAAAAGGATCTCAGCACTCAGACCACCTCAGCGAGCTGAAGTGGTATGGGTGCCTACAGTGTCCCTTTAATATATTTTGTTCAAATGAAAGGCTCTGTGACTTCATCCTCGGTCATTCTCAATACTTCATGACTCATAGGATTGCTTATCATAGAAAATCAGACATATTTAATTATTTTTTTTTGTCAATCATTTTTTATTAAGGTGACTGCATTTTACAACTGTAAACATTGCCTGTATGCAGTCAGAATATTATTTGCGAGTTATACACATTAAATATCATAGTCTGGTAGATAAAAACAACTTGTTTTGTAAAATAAGTATAAGAGAATCAGTGATTAACTGTAATACGTTGCTTGAGTATCAATAGACATTTCATTTGAGGTACAAGAATGCTAAGATAAGACTACTAGAAAACCATCAGCATACTGGGCACTGAAAGGTGTAGCTGTATGCTACCATTAACGATAGTAGAAAGGTTCAGGCAGAAGATCTCTGAATGTCAGCCAAAACCCAGACTCGGGGAGGTGATGCAACATTATTTTATACAGTGCTGGACTCGGCAGATGCCAGTTCAATGGACACCAGAATGCTCCCCTCCCCTGGCTCCCCAGCCCCAGGTAATAACCGGAACCATCATACTGTGTCCACTGACACTGCCCACTGGGGCCCCAGGTAAAGTCCCAAGAGCATAGTACTTCTCCAGGTGGTGAACATCGTATGGGGACACCACCCCTTTTGGCTCCCTGCCCAGGATTTAAATGAAGGACCACTGGAAGCCAGCTCCTCAAGTCTCTGTCAAAAATGAGTACAAATGTCATCATATGTAAAGAGAAGGCCTCTTCCTGCCTCCATTGTGTCTCCTCCGGTGATAGCTTTGGTGTAGCATGATTAGCAGCCATCTTGGATTGCTCAGGGTAGTGCGTGGCTTCAGCCAGCCAAGTGCACAATGATGGTGGTAACAGTAAATATCTGTGCTAGTGGGGACCAGGATAAACCCCTTCCATTCCAAAGTGGGAGGTCAGGTAAACCCTCTCTGGAAGGTCGGTCTCCGCTCTTTTCCAAGGCCTATCCTAGGCCTCAAATCCGAGAATATGGGACTCCTTCTTTTCAGCCAACAGTGAATGACTTTATAAGATGCCCTGGTAGCTCTACCCTCCTTACAGTGTCGATATGAGTCGCTTAAAGGGCTAATTAAGCAATTAAGTCCCAAATAACTGAGGTATAGTGAGGAGGTCACACTGTTTGTTTCCATCTAACATAGAGGTCAGAACCCACCCCCGACATAATTTTATACACAACTAATATAAATATAATCTTATATAAACGGCATAAGTATTAGCTGAGTGACCTTGTTGCTTTTATAGTAATAATACTATGTTAAAATGTAAACTTTGTCCAATGCAGACAATGGTGACGGATATAGAGTTGGTAGGTTAACTTGAATTTGTCACTAATTCCCTTTAAATTCAAGGTTAACATTGGTTGAATTCAGCTTATCTGTGTCATTGCTGCGTTCAAATCTACCTGTCTCTTCTCGATTTGAATCAACACCTTCATCTTTAATAAGCAGTGAGCTTTTTGTAGTGTTTTATTCTGCCTTTCCTCCTCTGTCCTAACAAAGCAGCAGGTTCACAAACATTAAAAGGCGGATCTTCTGAAGGCTCACACTTTGGGCTGATCTTGATACCGCTAGAAGCAAGAAAGCACACGTTTCAGAAACCTGTCAGTTAATGAGAGATGCACAGCAGAGGTACTACGGGGCTTTAAACACCTTAAATAAATAGAAAATGCAATGGCAGGGATTGAAAAGATGACATTGAGACTCATTATATAGAATATAATGTTAGCCATAAGTATTTGGACAGCAACACAAATAGTTTTGGCTCTCTACGTCAGCACTGCAAATGTAATTGAGTGCAGATTGTCACCTTTAATTTATTTCTATTTATATGCCTAAACCTTATGATCATACGACTTGGCAATCAGAATGGGCGAATATTATGTGTACTAAACTTAAAACTATATCTTGCATCCTCCTTTCATAAAAATACTACAGAATAATTTTCAGACTGTACTTCTACCCAGCGTGATAAGAGCTACACTTGATGGTAGTTAAAAATACCTTCTAAGTTTAGTCGGTGTGATTGAAATTGAGAAGGATGTGGGTTGATCCTGATTGGGATGCGAGTGGTACAAGTTAGGTCATTGCTAAGGTGGTCTTCCCACTACGCTTTGTCCAGGATTAACAGGAAGTCCTACTATCACTCCAAACTGGGCTGTCCAAGTGCAAAGTGTTGTAATAAATTCACCTTATTGTGTATAATTGTTGGTATGTTTAGCATCTCTTTTAATGCAGAGGAAATTAGTTGTGAGTGTGTGCGTGTCTTATCTGTAAGAGTTTGAATACATAATATTTTGGTTTTAGCTTTCCTGGTTGTCTACCTATTCCCTACATAGCTGTATCTCTCTCGATTTCACTAAGTTATGCCTATCCATCACTTCCAATTAATTGTACCCAGTTTCCCCCTTCTTTTGATTTTGGATAATTGCATAGAATAAAGGAAATTGTAGTTTGCCAATACTTTCTGTTCTATGTGAATATATATATATATATATATATATATATATAATATGGGACATCACAATGAAGTGGTCTGTATGCAGTTACCATGTCCCCTTAATCCTGTCCTGAAAATTCCCATAGCGATGTAGTGATTCAATGTTTTCCAATGGGGAAGGCCTAATGTGCGATTGACGTCGTGGGAGGAGAAGCCCAATCCAGCACCAAGGGACCTGGACACTGGAATCAGGTAGGTGATAGAAAACGGGTTTTAACCCTTTTCTTGACCGAGGGAGGAGGGCCACAGAAGGGACACTGTAGTGTTAGGAATACAGTTTGGTATTCTAAACACTATGGTGTTCTTTTACTGTAAAATGGAACCCAGTCTTCCATCAGTATGAAACCTATAATGTAAGATAATGATCCACATGGATTTCCTCTCAATTTCACTTTTCCCCTATCTGTGTAAGGGTATATTTAATAGATTATCCTTGGTTTAGGGTGGGAAGTATGTACGTTACTTTAAATTAAATTCTAATTGGAAAATAGTAATTACTATACACCCTGTTTCAAATTATTATGCAAATTATATTTAAGTGTCACAAAGATTAAATATTTCGTTTTTCAGTTTAACTCATGGATGGCATTATGTCTCAGGGCTCTTTTGATCACTGAAAACAATCTCGGACACCTGTGACAATTAGATTGCCAGGTGAGCCCAATTTAAGGAAAAACTACTAAAGGAGGATGTTCCACATTATTAAGCAGAGCACCATTTTCATGCAATATGGGGAAGAAAAAGGATCTCTCTGCTGCCGAAAAGAAAGAAATAGTTCAATGCCTTAGACGAGGTATGAAAACATTAGATATTTCACGAAAACTTAAGCCTGCTCATCGCACTATTAAGAGATTTGTGGCTGATTCAGAGTACAGACGGATTCATGCAGATAAAGGCACATTGAGGAAGATTTCTGCCAGATCCATGCATCGGATCAGGAGAGCAGCTGCTAAAATACCATTACATCGCAGCAAACAGATATTTAAAGCTGCTGGTGCCTATGGAGTCCCACGGACATCAAGGTGTGGAGTCCTCTAGAGTCTTGCAACTGTGCATAAACCTTCTATTCAGCCACCACTAACCAATGCTCACAAGCAGAAATGGCTGCATTGGGCAGAAAAATACATGAAGACTAATTTTCAAACAGTCCTGTTCACTGATGAGTGCCGTGCAACCCTGGATGGTCCAGATGGATGAAGTAGTGGATGGCTGGTGGACTGCCACCCTGTTCCAACAAGGCTGCGACGTCAGGAAGGTGGTGGTGGAGTCATGTTTTGGGCCGGAATCATGGGAAGAGAGCTGGTCGGCCCCTTTAGGGTCCCCGATGGTGTGAAGATGGCCTCTGCAAAGTAGGTGGAGTTTCTGACTGACCACTTTCTTCTCTGGTACAGAAGGAAGAACTATGCTTTCCGTAATAAAATCCTCTTTATGCATGAGAATGCACCATCTCATGCTGCAAAGAATACCTCTGCATCAATGGCTGCTATGGGGATAAAAGGAGAGAAAGTCATGGTGTGACCTCCATCCTCCCCTGACCTCAATCCTATTGAGAACCTTTGGAGCATCCTCAAGCAAAAGATCTATGAGGGTGGGAGACAGTTTACATCCAAACAGCAGCTCTGGGAGGCTATTCTGACACCTTGCAAACAAATTCAAGCAGAAACTGGCCAAAAACTCACAAGTTCAATGGATGCAAGACTTGTGAAGCTGCTATCAAATAAGGGGTCCTATGTTAAAATGTAACGTGACCTGTTAAAATGTTTAAAACGTTAAAATGTTGTTATAGGTTTGATTGAAATAGCTTTTGATTTCAGTAAATATGCTGCAAACACAGCAAATGACAATTTTCAGTTCTTTACAACCTATAAAGTGTTTTGAAACTTACTGTGCGTAATAATTTAGAACAGTGCATTGTAAGTTTATTATGTTTTAAAAAAATACTGTTATCATTAGGAAGTTTGTTCAATAACATTTGAATTGTACTCTTAATAGTTGATAACATGAGAATTATGCTGACTGTTATTTACATCAATTATTTAGGTAAATGAGAAAAATATAATTTGCATAATAATTTGGAACAGGCTGTATAAATCAGTGATTGTGTACTGACATATTGCACATCCGTAATTGGTATAATTAAACTGTACATGGAAAATTACGTGTTTGAAATGTGTTCCTGCACAGAATTAAACCAATCACTATAATGTGTTTTTCAAAAATATTTTCTGTGTTCTCTTCAATTTTCATATGTGTATTGTATGTTTCCTTTATGTATCTATTACATATTACATCTTTGCGAGCCATGATCGTAAATATCACAGATTTTAACTAGACTTCATATACACTACTTTTTAAAGCATTGTCCTGAATGTGCCCATGAGACTAATATGAGACAAATAACACAATTGGAATCCATACACAAAGCAAATATTAAAATAAGTTTGCATGGCTCATAACGCTTTGTGTATTATTCACTAAAAAGTGAGTTCATGTCATGTATTCATCCACATATAAAAATGTGATTAATGACATTTACAGTTCTGACAGGAAAAGTTGTGCCGAGCAGCATTACTGTCCTGACAGGAAAAGTTGCGCCAAGCAGCAATCAAATCCACATGAGGGTTTGTGCTGAGCAGCAATTATGCGAATAGAAACCTGGTAACTGCCTTTGGGGTCAAAAGCCGATTACAGCCTATCAGATCCAGAGGAGAGATATTTAGGCCAAGTTCTCATCCTGCTCAGTGCCCTGTCGTGGTTTCCCTAGTGGTTGTCCGAGAGCGCGTTCCTGATTCAAGTTTATTCTGTTTTTTTACTTTGGCTTTGTTTTTGACTTCCCTGTATTCTAGGAACCTTGACTTCTGGCTTTCCCTTATCGTTGTGTCTTTCTGTATCCCCTGACCTCGGCAAGTATCCTGACTACTCGTTGGTACGTTAAGTCCGGCCATTCTAAGGCCCGGTGATACATTACCTATTAGTCATCTGTGTGACACAATTCTACGTGCTGGATCAACTAGTAATCCTGACAGTTATTGTGCATCGACTCTGACTTGCATTAATTATTCCGTATAACAGAACCTGAACTGTAGATTTGTGTTTTCCACCTTGGATATCGTGGCCTGGGTTTGGAATTGTGATTGTCCGCTAACCATAATTCACTTTGCAGTGACAGACCCCAAATTGTAAGTTAATAAATTAAAAAGTATGAACCGAAAGTGATCCTATTTCTTGCATTACATAAGTATAAACTATAAAAATAAGTATAAACTATATAAAATAGGGGGAGAACGGAACCTGACCGCCACTCCGCTTAGTTGCACTACAGAGAACTGCTTGCCATTTCAGCTCAATATTGCCACTAAGCTACCTACCTACCTTGCATTGCTAGGCTGTGGGTAAATATTCTGTAGTGTGATGATACCCTATCTGCCTCAGATACTTGGGATCTTGAACCCTTAGTGGACTCTTACTACCGAGGCCTTTCCAGACAGGTGGGTCTAGATAGTTGTTTCCTTACCTCTCTTCTGTCTGCAGCTAACCAACTCTTCACTATCAACTATACTAGCCCTTGATCCTCCCCTGTTTGGACCTGTTTCATTCAGCTGACCCCTTCAGCATGCCACCATACAAGATGGCTGCTGAGGTCTTGTCAGTTTCCCTGCAGACACTGAAAATGCCTCAAATGATGACTGTAACTCTCAGTGCCCTTAGCACCCAGTGTAAACAGTTTTGGGCTCAATTAGGTCTCCCGTCCAGGACTGAGATATCTCCTCAGCCTCCCACCCACACACATCAATTACAGGGCCTGTTATGGGGGTCTTGTCGAGTAGTCTCTTGATGTATTGCTGGCCAGCACACTCAGCCCTTTAAGGAGACACAGGAGAACAGACAGGCACTTGGTTAACCAGAAAGAAAAGGACACTGACACAGTAGTAAGATTCAAATCAAGATCTTTAATTCTCTTACAAAAAGAAAAGTCTTGCGCTCACTCCCATCACTCCTGGGTGGCAGCAACGACTACAGTACACATTAGCTAATACATATAGTAAAAACCAAAGGGGAAAAAAAAAAGTTACCTGCGCTCTCTCCTTAATCCCTATGTATATTTAAACAAATTGAGGTAATTTAGTTACTCCAATGGCCACTGGAGGGAATGCCCGCCTGCCAACGTCAAGGCAGACCCTCTTTGCTTCCTTAAGCTTCTGGCAAAAATATCTCTGAGACAAAAAGGGGTATTTTTTATATACACCCCTATATATTTGTTAACCCTTAATAGGGAACACATGGGATGGGTGGCAGCAGTGTAACGTAGCTGTGTGATACCAAAATAACTCTTTTTGCATCACACAGCTAGGTTACACTGCTGCCGCCCATCCCATGTGTTCCCTATTAAGGGTTAATAAGTATATAAGGGTGCATATAAAAAATGCCCCTTTCTGTCTCATTAGAGATATTTTTGCCAGAAACTCAAGGAAGCAAGGTGAAGGGTCAGAATAGGACCCATCTAGGGGGGTCTGCCTTGACGTTGGCAGGCGGGCATTCCATCCAGTAACCATTGGAGTAACTAAATGACCTCCATTTGTTTAAATATACATAGGGATTAAGGAGAGAGCGCAGGTAACGTTTTTTTTCTTTGATCTTTAATTTATTTAAAACTCACAAATAATACTTTATACTTTTTCGACAAGCAAGTCATTGTTTGTTACATTTTCTTTACGTCAATAGGCAGATGGTCGAGCATTGAACATCAAGATAATACCTTATCTTTAGAAGTAGTATGGTTCTGGCTGGGCAAGCTATGTGCCTTTCGAATTTATTGGCCTGCTGAGAGCATTTGTGACAAATTCTTCAAAAACACTTCTAGTAATTTTCCACAGGAACCAAAACTGAGTTTTATACAAACTGGATGCTAAATCTGAAATGGAGGGTTAGTAGTTTATTAACTATATAAATCCCGGACTCCTGCAGAAACCAGCACTTCTCCATTCTAACCTAGGCAACAAGCCTCTGGGATCATCGATGTCAAGCCATGGTGTCAAGTCATCGATGTCAAGCCTTTATGGTGAACTGCCTGGTGTTAGCCTAAAAGCTCCTGAGCCGCACTGAAAACTTGCTCCGCGATCGAGGAATCCGTTAAAAGCCCATAAGCTGTTGGGCTGCATCCTTCCAACACATGCAATTGGCTGCCTACCTTCCTTAAGTTGTTTTTAGTTATTTTTAGAAAATATATATTCTTTAATTTTCTCTGTGGTACATCTGTATTGTTGCTCTAATAGGCACTCTAGTTGTTTAAAATAGCTTGATCCAGCTATTATACATAGTTTTGTGCATTTAAAAAAAGAAACAAAAAATAACTTGTTTTTATTGTATTCTCATGCTATTGCTATGTGATACGTGACATATGTTTGATTTGTCTAAATGATCATTTATGGCTATTTTGGCATGCTCTGTACTGGAACAAATTCAAAAAAACAAGTCCTGCGCTCAAATTCCCACTACTCTTGGGCGGCAGCAGCGGCCATAGTACATATCAGCCCCAATACATACAGTGAAAAACAAAGAAAGAATTTGGGAAAGAGTGCAGGTAACTTTTTTCTTTGTTTTTTTACGGTATGTATTGGGGCTGATGTGTACTATAGCCGTTTCTGCTGCCCAAGAATAGGGAGATTTGTTTAAATATACATAAGGATTTGGGAAAGAGCACAGGTAAGGGTTAATAAGTATGTAGGGGTGTAAATAAAAAATACCCCTCTCTGTCTCATTAGAGATATCTTTGCCATAAGCTCTAGGAAGCAAGGTGAATGGTTAGTGTAGTAGCCACCTAAGAGCTTTGCCTTGACATGGCAGATGGGCATTCCTTCTAATGGCCATTGGAGTTACTAAATAACCTTCATTCGTTTAAATATGCATAGGGATTTGGGAAAGAGCGCAGGTAACTTTTTTTTTTTCTCTCTGTACTGGAACAGGTTATAAATAAAAAGTTTTTTTTCCCCCAAAATACTGTATTTACTCAAATCTAATGGTCGCCTTTTTTGGAAAATAAAGTTTCCAAAATTTGATTGCCCATTAGATTCAATGGCGCATTACATTTGCTGTAAAATTCGACGTTTTCCAGCAAATTGCATTCTGGTGAATTCAAACGCACGGTTTAAAACTGGTGAATTCAAACAGGCGAATTTCATTCTGGTGAATTCCCACAGGGAAATTTTGTTCCTGAAAGAGAGTTTAAGAAAGAATAAACTGAACATATAACACTAAAATTTAAATACTATCAATGTTACTATAGTATATGGCAATAAACATTTTCATAGTATCAGACCCTCCGAGCTGCATTCTTTTTTTTTAGACAGAAGTGTGTTATATTTGAGCATGCTAGGCTGAACATGCGTATATCATGGCTAGTTGCACTGAGGGTATGAGTATATAGCAGTACATTGTTGTGAAAGATGGCTGTCATGTTTAGGGTGTAGCTTGCACGTTATCAACTGTGTATTTATATCAGCAGCTCCACCACTAGTTATAAATCAAGTGTGAGTCACCCCATGAGATGAGACTAGTGAATAACATAATACATGAACGGTTAAGGTAAAGGCATGTAAGGAACTACGACAATAAACTCTTTAGGAGGTGAAATAATGACATGTTTAAACGCTCGCTACTTTACGATTAGTTAATGTGCAGAGAGCAGTTCATGTGATCAAAGGCATGGTATGGAGGATCGGCTATAGAGGGACATGCTTGGCAGGCTGCTGTTTACTGCTTTTGCTCATCCGATCCCTTCTGGGCGCCAGGTGCAGACCCTGGGAGTCCCTGATACCTGAAACAACAAAGGCAAGTCTCTGGCTGAGTGCCGGGTTCGCGGCTTGAGGTGGTTGAAGCTTGTTTTGTCGGGTGGTCGGATCTGTCCCGGGGGTGCTTCACGTCCGGTGCGGGATTGTGGTGGCTTAAGGTGGGGCAAGCTCTGCATTTTTGTTTGTGCCTCCGGTCCCGTCTTCGACGCCTTTTGCGTTGGTGGATTTTAATGGGGACTGCTTCGCTTAGCTGTGGTGGAGCTTGTTGGGGCTGTGGTGGAGCTTGTTGGGGCTTCCTGCTTGTTATTTGCTTCCAAAATTGATTAAAGAGTCTGTCCAGCTTAGACTCAATATCCTGCCATGCTTTGCTGGTACCAGGAGGACACGCGGCTGCCGCCATATTGGGAGAGTCGCAGATGAGTATGTCAGCCTGGGCGGCTGTGCTCTGTGCATACATTAGCTCTAGACAGCCTCTCAGGGGTGGACCGGGATAACCCCCACCGGTCCGAGGGGGGGGGGGGGGGTAACGGAGCTCCTGCCGGGAAGTAGCTGCTCCTGGGCATCCCAGGATCGGGAGATCGGCCGCCTCTCCCACCCGGTGAGCACCAGGCCACACTTGCCACGCGGAGGTAAGTAAGACTCTGTCGAGTTGCTGACCACTATTAAGCATGTCGAGTCGGTCAGGTAGGAGCAACATTGCTGGGTCATCCCCTTCTGGGGTGAAATTCGCTTGTTGATAGCTGCTTAAAGTGAGATATTGATGGAGCTCTCACGAAGTGCGTCTTTCCTCCATGACAGCTAGGCCCCGCCCCCCGGAAGCATTCTTAGTGAGAGGAGGGTAGCTAGTGTAGCTGCTGCTGATTTAATAGGGAAATCGATTGCTAGGCTAGTGTATTCAGTGTCCACTACAGTCCTGAAGGACTCATCTGATCTCTGCTGTAAGGACAGCACCCCAAAAAGCCCTTTTTAGGGCTAGAACATCAGTCTGCTATTTTTTTTTCTGTGTAATCTAATTGCAGATGCCTGCCTGCCAGCGTGTGTGTGTGTCAGGCTCACAGCGTATACTGTGCCCACTCGCCCAGTGCCACCACTCATATCTGGTGTCACAATAGCTTGCATTTAACAAAAAGAAAACTTTTTGGACTGTAATATAATAGCAGTCAGTTTCCTTCAAGCGTGTGCGTTTCAGGGCCTGCCAGGGCACAGTGTCACACCAGTGCAACGCATATCTGGTGTAACAGTAGTGTACATTTAAAAAAAAAAAATTTGACTGTAATAGATTGAATAGCAGTTAGTTGTCTGCAAGCGTATGTGTCAGGCCTACAGCGTCTACTCTGCCAACTTCTGCCAGTGCACAGTGCCACTCATATCTGTTGTCACAGTAGCTTGCACGCATAGTACCACTAATCGAAAAAAAATGACAGGCAAAGGCAGGCCACCCCGCAGGGGCCGTCGTGGTTGTGGTGCTGTGATTCCCTTTGGCCCTAGAATAATGCCCAGTGTTCAGAGGCCACGTACCCTGAACTCGAAAAGTTCTGAGGACATAGTTGACTGGCTAACACAGGACACCCAATCTTCTACAGCTTCCGCTCGGAACCTTGACGCACCATCCTCCTCCAGTTTAGCTTCGGGCACCTCTCAAGTTACCACTCGCCCGCCTGCCGCCACCACCAACACTAGCACGACAGCCGCTTCACTTGATCTGTCAGAGGAGTTATTTACACATCAGTTGGAAGAAATGAGTGATGCACAACCATTATTGCCAGAGGATATAGATAACAAGGATATGTCTCAGTCAGGCTGCATTACACACATGGACTTACGGTGTGATGATGATGTTGTACCCGCTGCAGCTTCCTTTGCTGAGTTGTCAGATACAGTTGATGACGATGCGTCCGTGGATGTCACGTGGGTGCCCGCTAGAAGAGAAGAAGAACAGGGGGAAAGTTCAGATGGGGAGACAGAGAGGAGGAGGAGGAGATGAGTTGGAAGCAGGGGGAGGTCGTCGCAAGAAGCTAGTGGCACAGTCAGACAGCATGCATCGGCACCCGGGGTCAGCCAGACAGCACGCCAGTCAACGCATGCTGTTGCCACCACCAGAATGCCGTCATTGCAGAGCTCAGCAGTGTGGCATTTTTTTGGTGTGTTTGCCTCTGACAACAGTTTGCGGTGTTTGCGGTGCGTTAAACGGGGAGTTTGGTCTGTCACTGTGAAGCGGGCGTAACCTTAACACTACCTGATCGATACAACATCATACCTGATGTTTTAAAGCAGGTTATTCCAAACAATTTAGGAATGTTAGGTGATTTATGCCCTTTATGGATTTAAACCAGACTCTGCATTAACTATGTAATTTTCCATGGGAGTTTTGCCATGGATCCCCCTCCGGCCTGCCACAGTCCAGGTGTTAGTCCCCTTGAAACTACTTTTCCATCACTATTGTGGCCAGAAAGAGTCCCTGTGGGTTTTAAAATTCGCCTGCCCATTGAAGTCTATGGCGGTTCACCCGTTCGCGAACATTTGCGGAAATTCGCTGGCGTCTAGTGGGTTTTCTCTCTGATCTTCCTGCAGTTTCTCGCTGCTCCTCTGCGCGCTCTCTGTAGTGATGCCGGGGCCGGAGTGACGTCATTCCCATTGTACAGCGCTACGGAATCGGATGGCGCTATATAAATAATAAAATCATAATATTAATGTCACTAAACAGCGCACAAGGGAGCAGAGAGGAACTGCAGGAAGGTTCCTGCTCCCTCAGGCACCGCCTCTCTATGCTCCCCGCGGTGGCCGGCTTTAATGTTTCCTGCGCTGCTTAGAAAATGGCTGACAAATGCCAGGTGCCGGGGCGAAATGTCTAGTTGTATCTATGTGTGTGTATGTGTATGTGTGTGTGTGTGTGTGTGTGTATATATATATATATATATATATATATATATATATATATATATATATATATATATATATATATACTCCACTGGAGCTTCTCATAAACCCATCTTCTTTGTTGCTCATTCAGCCACTTCCCAAATGCCATTCATTTTAAGTGCAAGGTCAAAATGAAATGGTATGTACATAATATATATATATATTGCACAAATCTCACTCATCCAGATACAGGGACAGCATTTTGTTGCTCAACAACCACATCTCTTAGCTTGGATTCAAAGGTGTGATTATTCTCATGTCTGTGATGCTATACAATTCTGCGTTCATTATTTGAATGCTTGATAACTGGTTTCAAGCTGAGCCTTTGAAGATCCTACACAAAGCCGCCATGCATTATGTTATGTTTGATTTCCGTTTCTACCGTTAAAATAGATTTTACTTGATTTGCATTGAAGATATAAAAAGACAGATGTAAAATCATCAAACAAATCTGTTTTTGGTTTAAAATAATAAATACTTATTTTAAATATCTATACCCTGCTCTTTTAGGTAAAAAAAAATATAGAAGGTATAAAAAAAGTAAATGCCTTGTGAAAAACTCCCTTTCCCCATCCGAGAACTCACAGCGCCATATTGCTAACATTGCTAGTGATGGAATGCGTGCAAGCGAATGACTTGAGTGTATATAGCTCTCAATATGCCACTACCAAGGCTTGCAGAAGCAGGGCAGATGTGTGATGATCTCAGGACAGTGTTACATTGTAAATCCATGTTCTACTTTATTCGTGTTCTACCTTATTGTAACATGTAGGATTACAAGAGACCTGCTTTTTCAATTTGGAACAAGAAACAAAAGAAAGAATGGAGTGTGCAAAGAATAGTAAAATAATAAGAAAAATTACAAAAGAGGAGGTAAACACTATGTAAGGTACACCAAAGAAGGGGGCAAGAAAAATCTTAGAAAACACATTTCTTCTGTTAGGAGGACATAGTGGCACAGTCCGTGGCTGTTAAATTATTCATTAATTAGTTTTGTTATTTTAAATACTACTGTTTGCAATGAAGACACTGCATTATTGAGCCAGCTAGGAGCAAGTGCCATTCGATGAGAATTATTTTGTCGAAACACATATTTAGTCTGTGAGAGTGAAAAAGCCCATGGACAACTTTTGGGTAAGTCAAATACTTGTATCCCTCGTCCCATTAAATCTCCAACAAAGATCTCTTGGATATTGTCCGTTCTGCACAATCTCACTGTTTATCATCAAAAAGTTTGTATATTTATTCCTGGAGTGCAACCTATATGGAAACCTTATAATCTGCCGTCAGATGTCCTCTTGCACATCTCCCTGGTGAAGTTCCCACTGGTGCATATACATCAATGGGAGGTGCAGCTGATGAGGGTGTAGGTAGTGGTAATGAATCCCCTTTACAAAGTGCTTTGAGTGCCGTGGTTCTCAAAGCAGGTGATCTCTGGTTGGTTAGCAAAGCCTCTAACCTGTGAAATAATGACTTTATGACTTATTGTAGTAGTTCTAGTACAAGGGATGTTTAGGTGTGCCATGCTTTGTTGTTTGTCAAAAGCAATTTATCAAGCACTGAGCATCGCTTACACCAAAGCCTGGGCTCTCTGCAGTCTATCGGATATTGTGGTAATACATGTCCACATTATCCTCCCAAAGCCATCTATGCGTAGACATCAGTGATAGGCTTCGAGTACTGGGCTCACAGTCTTTGATTGCTGAACAAGTCTTTGCATTATAATGTCAGCTAGTTTGGAGCTGTAGATTATAATGCGGTGTAAGTGACAGAGACTCACACCTATAAGTGAAGCGCTCAAACACATATACAGCTTACCAAACGTTATTTTGTTCAATGATGCAGTATAAAGTACATGTCAAGAAAAATACAAAAAGATACAATATAGTGCAGATGGTATATAAAGTGGCAGTGCAATAATAATAGTAATATCGTAGTGAACTGTACACTCACATTTCAAGGAGCCTGTATATAGAAACACTGGCTCCGTATTGAGGCTTGTGTGCTTATTATGGTAACACCACCTTTCTACTTCGACTCGGAGTAATTCTCAAAGACATAAAAGAGAATGGACCAATGTGTAGATTTTGGCAATAGAAGAACACAGGTATATGTTAATAAATGTGGTGCTCACCTGGTCCTGAGACTCTGGATCCCGGCTCTAGGTGTATAGATTTAGTGCCAATTCAAATGGGGATGGCACTACCCCTATGAAGATTCCTTGGAGGCTCCAAAAAAGGACTTAAATAGGATTGAAAAAAGTAACAAATGTATTAATATATAATAAATTTAAATAAATGTGTCTATAAAAAGTCGTCAATAAAAGTACTTTAAAAATGGCCAATACGCGTTTCACTCTCAAAATAGAGCTACTTCAGTCAGCTGGTATTCATAGATTGGAGCTGGGCTGTGGGTGAAGGGAGAGCCTCTGTTTTTGTCAACCTGTTCAAAAGCAATTTGAGTATTATTTATATTTACGGGGTTTGGTTCTGTTCATTCAAAGCTGGACAGAACTGGCATACAATCAATTCATTTGTACAAATATTCTGATTTCAACAGATGTTCCATCCGGTGTATTGGAGACATGCAAAATCTTCAGCATTTCCAGCATTAAAACGGTGTTTTGTATCTCAAAAGGAAAAACCTGTGCTGACTCTCTTCACTAAGGTAATACTATGAACTCACACGGTATTCATTCATTTTAGATAGGTTTTTATAAATAATTTAAAGATCTGATAATTCTACAAAACATATCTGTTATATTAGTTTCAAACATATTATTCATGTTCACATGGACAGCATTAAAGTTTCAATTCAATAATTAGATATCCATGGTTTTAGAATGTATGGAATAAAGCCACTTATTCACAGGTATAGAATAGATAGGACTTATTACATCCGAATAGTCAGACTAAATCTCTTTTATACAAAATGCATATTTTTTCTGTTTAGCTATAATCGTATATCGAATTATCTACTACATATCATTATTGTTTAAAATAAAAATCTTTATGTAATTCTTACAGTTAATAACTAATTTGTTGCCCTAAGCACAAATTTAGATTCCGATTTACAAACTATTCAAGATATGCCAACAAATAAAACCGTGTGAGAATGACACTCCAGGCACCAACATATTTGGAGTAACATGTAGGTTAGTTTATAATTATTTATTTTGGGTGGGTTTTTAGAGTGTTTTATGGTCTTTTTTTTTTTTTTATTTTTTTTTTTTTATAATTGTTGTGCCGCATAAGTTTTAATCCCTTCCTCCCAACATGCTATGTTTCCCTAAATTGCTCCAATGAATACTGCTGTTCAGGGTGTAAATAATAATCATAACCTGACAATTGAATTACAACTCCCAGAGGCTCCTACAATGTCTATTACACAATCCTGTGTAGGAATGTCTGAGATGAGCACTACTCTGCTGTTATTATTATTATTATTATTTCCATTTATATTGCGCCAACAGATTCCGTAGCGCTTTACAATATTATGAGGGGGGGTTTAACTATAAATCGGACAATTACAAGAAAACTTATAGGAACGATTGGTTGAAGAGGACCCTGCTCAAACGAGCTTACAGTCTGTAGGAGGTGGGATATAAAACACATTAGGACTGTTAGAGTAACTGTCACTTTTTCACTTTTAGCACAAACAAATAACTAAAAGCTGTGTTAAAAAAAATATATTAATTTTCTATCATATTGTAACTATTTTTCCGGCAAGACTTGGCACAGTATGTAAAATAGTTAACTCTAGCATTGTTTTACACATGGCATATGTGCACGTACAGCACTGCGAGATGGAGTATTCAGACTGCGCAACAATGGGAATTTTATGTTGGATGCCTGAACTGAGCACTCATGGGCAACTAAGCCCCACAAACATTAAAGTGGAGAGGAAGTACGATTTATGTTACTTAGTGCTGGTGCTCTATTTATTTAACATTTACTGAGGTGTTGGGATGATGACCTGTCACTTCTCTGGAAATTATAGTTCCTCTTTAAAAGAATACTATAGGCATCAAAACAACTTTAGCTTAACCCCTTAAGGACCAAACTTCTGGAAGTTTTCATAAACTGCAATATTTACCTTGCAGGGTTAACTCCTCCTCTAGTGGCTGACTACTAGACACAGGCTCTTCCGTGTTTATAGCACATGAAAAGTGTGCTATAGCGTTGCTGGACGTCCTCACGCTATGTGAGGACCTCCAGCGTCGCTGAAATCCCCATAGGAAGGCATTGAAAGCATTTTTCAATGCTTTCCTATGGGGAGGTCTAATGCGCATGCGCGGCATTGCCGCAAATGCTCAATAGGTCTCCCCGGCCGGACGACGGCGGGGGAGTAGCGTGAGCGGACCCTGACCCCAGCGTCGAGGGACATTGGTGCTGGATACAGGTAAGTCACTGAAGGGGTTTTAACCCCTTCAGCAACTTGGAATGGGGGGTGGGCGGGAGATGGGACCTGCAGGCTGCAGTGCCAGGAAAACGGTTTGTTTTCCTGGCACTGGAGAATCCCTTTAAGTGTTTAGTAAGGTTGTATGAGTAACATCCAGGTAGGTGTGACTAGGGCTTTATAAAGTGATTTAACTCCTAAATGTCAGAGAATTGAGCAGCGAGATTGCAGAGTTAAGATCTATACACCAAAAGTTCTTCATTAAGCTAAAGTTGTTTTGGTGCTTGTAGTATCCTTTCAAGTGAGAACCATGACTGCAATGGTTTTGCAGCACATACAGGTACATACAATGCAAATATAATTTTTATTTATAATTTATTTTTGCATGTCTTTCATATTTATATAATCAACATGCTCTATTTAATATTAAACCCTACTTAAATAATATACTGTGCTTCAGATGAATCCAGGTGTCAGTTTGCTTCACTGTATAACTTACAAATTGGATATGTTTATTAATCAGAGATCTTAAGCATAGCTTGTTCGGTTTTTATTCTGATGCTTTGCTGTAAATAATTGAATACCTGAGTCTATTAACAAACATTCCTTTTTACCATTTTATTTAAAGGTGAAAGCTTATACTAATAATATTAGCATGTAGAAAACAGAAGAGAAGATTGCTTATAAAATTAACCAGGGCCTGTTCAGTTTCATTTTAGCCCTGGATACTATGTATAATAGGGCCAGACTGAGAAAAAAATTCGGCCCGGGCATTTTTAATCACAGCGGCCCACTGAAAAGTGGACGGGTCCAGATAGGGTGTGTTTTGTCATCCCCAATGACAAGCACACCCCATCTCAAAGTGAGCATGTTAATCCAATGCTCTTTCAGGGCAGACAATGTGCAGAGCTCAGCTGAAGAGCTCTAGCATGAGAAAAAGGCCCTATATTTGTTCTGCACAGCGCAAGCAAATTTAATAACATGCTTGCGTTGTGTTTGCTTGAAACTTGTCTCTGGTGTCTCCATAAATGGGATACTAGGAAACAAAACTCCAGGAAAGAGTACTGTGCATGTGTCTGCAGCCTGCTTATGGGGTTGCGTGTCTGTAGAATGAGCTGATTGTGGTGTGGTTTTGAGTTAATAGGTTGGTTTCAGTCATGTTGTGTTTGTGGTGTAATGTAATGTATGTGTGTCTAGGTGCTGTAGAGTGTGTGTGTATGGGGGGACATAGTGTGTGTTTAGGTAATGTAGTATGTGTTTGCTTACAAGGAATCTAGTGTGTGCATAGGGGATCCAGAGTGTGTTTGTCAGAAATGTAGTGTGTGTGTGTGTGTAGGGGATCTAGTGTGTGTTTGAAGGACCCAGACAGTGTATAGGAGATCTAGTGAGTGTGTGTGTAGAGGATTCAGAGTGTATATAGGGATCTAGTGTGTGTATATGCGTAGATGATTCAGAGTTGGGTAAGGGATCTAGTGTGTGTCTGGAATGTAATTGTTTAGGGGTGCAGTATTGTGTGAAGGGTTCTGTAGTATATATACATATGTTTGGAAGTATTGTGTGTGTGTGGTGCAGTGTGTTTGGGGGCTGCTGTGTGTGTTAGGGGTGTAGTGTGTGTGTGTGACGGTGCTGTGTGTGTGAGTGAAGGCGCTGTGTGTGTTTTAGGGTGGTGTGTGTGTGAGGGGTGCAGTGTGTGTGTGTGACGGTGCTGTGTGTGTGTGAGTGAAGGCGCTGTGTGTGTTTTAGGATGGTGTGTGTGTGTGTTTTTGTTTTTTGGAGGGAGGCAGGTTTTTTTAAACATCTTGGTGACCAGACCGTTTTTTTAATTTTCTTACCGCTAAGGACCAGGGCTCTTTTTATATTTCTGTGGTGTTTGTAGCTATAATTTTCCTCTTACTCATTTACTGTACCCACACATATTATATACCGTTTTTCTCGCCATTAAATGGTTTTCTAAAGATACCATTATTTGCATCATATCATATAATTTACTATAATAACAAATATAAAATATGATACATTTTTTGTATTAAAACACACTTTTGCTTTGCTTTGACCCCCAAAAACTGTTACGCATCTACTACCACCAAAAAACACCCGTGATAGTTTCTAAATTAGAAAAGTAGAAATACCCATAATGTTAACATGTTCTTAGCTTTTTTTGCAAGTTATAGGGCTTTAAGTACAAGTAGCACTTTGCTATTTCCAAACCAATTTTTTTCAAAATGAACGCAGTTTGCCCGATGGCTTCCCATGCTCTGCTTTACTGCCGGATGCCACGTGGAGCAATCTGGAAGGGATCCCTGCGGGGGGGAGCCATCACTCAGGTGCCTGGCAGTAAGGAGAGTTATTGCTCGATGCCTCGACATCGAGGCATCGCTGCAATACCATCAGAGGAGCTGGAAGATCTTTGATCTTCCTACCGGCCCGTCATGGAACATAGCAGGGCCGTCGCTCGGATAACGCTGGCCTTGCATGAACCGGCTGGGGAGATCCTGCGACCTCCCTTGCCAGCCTCGGCTCATGGCCATCTAGTGTGCCCGATTGCCAGTCTGGGCCTGATATTAGTTCACATCATATCAAATAGGCTTACATGTCATATTCTTAAATTACTCAAACTGTTCAGAGTTGTAACTCTGCTGATTTTAGCCAAAACTCCTCCGACCCACGGAAAATTACCATTACTACCCCACTACGATGCTAAAATATTTCTTACCTTAATACTTGGACCCTAAAGTATGGACCCTCTAATGGATTCAAGATATTTCAGAGATTAAAGAGACATCATCACGTCATTACGTTCTACAGCTTCCTTTTCATAATCTGTTATATCCAGAAAGCATAAAAACGTTTTGGAGCATCCTTGGTTTACGTAATATGGTGGCGAATTAAAAAAAAAAAAAAAAAACATAAATATCTGGACTGTATAGGACTTGGGGAGAAAACAAAAAACATTTGTTATTATTTAACTGACCTTCTTTAACTATCGTTTAAATGTAGATGTGCAAAGCGATCTACCTCTTGCCAGGCCTAGCCACTTTTGTTTCTTAAATAACTGGAATATATATATGTATTATATATGCTCCAGCACAGATGTTACACAGTGGATATCCTAACCAGGGTATCACTGCAATATGTTTAGAATTCATTATTCATTCTTTTACTTTTGGTGCCTGCAGGATCTCTTTAATTGTTCCATTTACAGGAATACAAGCTTGATGAATATACATTAGCTGTAGTAAATAATTTAATGCTATTTATTTCATTCACTGATGCACAAAGTTTTGTATAATTTCTTTTTCATTCCACTGGCTCCTTTATACAGTTGTCATATATACACATGACAGCAAGATTGTCTCTGCATCTGAATGCATTCTAATCTTCCATTGACTTATAACTATAATGGGCTGTAATCAGAGCAAAATAAATCAGTTTCACTCTTGTCTGAGATTGAAATTTAAATAAGCAGAGCAGAATTGGCAGAGCTTGATAACATAGTACCAGATGAAAAATGGAGTTTGTAATGCTGACAATGTCTATAAATAATGTCTGTTCTGAAACATTTTAAATCTCCAAAGGATAAACACACCACCAGAAAATGCTATCCAATTTCAAACTTTTGATGTTCAAATACTCTCACTAGCAGTGATAAAGACAGACCTACTTTTTGGGATGGATAGCTTCCTATGTAATTGAGAACTTTGTCTGTGTCCTAATTAAAACGTAACTTTTATTAAAATATCTTCTAAAATAAGCAGGAGTTTTTGGTGAGTTTCAGTTTTTCACACAATAATAATAATAATAATGATCATTTAATGCATAAGAATAATAATTAAAAGGATAAATCAGCATTGCAAGGTATCCTGAAGTAAATCTAGGAAATAATCCCCCCACTATTAATTATTAGACACAGTAACAGACCAATCAACAATAAATAGTGATCGTAAATCTTCCTTGTATAAATCCACATGTAGATACCCTTAGATGATAACATACGTTTTGTTATTTTTCACTTAAAGGGATACTATAAGTGCCAGGAATACAAAGCTATATTCCTGGCACTATAGCCCCTCTGCTACCGCCCTCCCTCGCGCACCTGCCTCCCCAGTGAATAAAGGAGTAAAAACCCTTTATTTACTTACTTTATCCCAGTGCCAATCCAGACGGACTGGCATACGGGGAAATTTCCCGGTGGCCCGCGGCACCTGGAGGCTGCACATCTCTAATTCTTCCCTCTTATAGAGAGGGAGCCCTGCGGCCAGCTTGAGTAACACAGTGTCGCCGGCCGCATGTAGGTGCCGACGGGTGCCCATCTGGTGCCACACTCTGAGGGGGCCGTCCGCGTTCAATAGTTACCTTGCGGCTGGACCTATAGTGTATGGTGGTGCCGACGGGCCAGGTAGTGAGTGTGTCGGTCTTGCGGCACACTCACTGATACTGACAGCCATGCAGCTGTCAGAAAGCATAGGAGGACTGAGGATGGGGGCAAAGCTGACAATTCCCAGAACAGCCACATCATAGAGTAGTTTGAGTGATTACGAGTGATTAGTGATTACTCTATGATGTGTCCATGCTGGGAATTGTGGGAACCGCAAGGGAGCATGAAGGAGAAAGAAAGACAACAGCACTTTGCTGTCCCTGCCGTTTTAGCAGAACTCCGGACCCGATTTCAGACCAGGTCAGCCTCAGGGGGTGAAGGGGAGAAATAGTGGGGAGAGAGGGAAAAAGAGACAGAGGTAGAAGAGAGAGACACAGGGGGGAGAAAGAGACACAGGGGGAAGAGAGTCACAGAGGAACAGTGAGGGGGAGAAAGAGGCCCACAGACAGTCTGCAGGAAGAAAGAAGCAGACAGAGCAACTGGGGGGAGGTAAAGAGACACACAGAAGATTTATTGGAAGGACAAGAGATATACAGAAGGGAAGGGTACAAAGTGACACAACAGGTTTGTGGGAGGCAAAGCTGGGCTGGAGGAGAAAGATGCACACAGTGGGACTGGGGGAGACAAAGAGACAAACAGAAGGTTTTCTCGGGGCGACATAGACACACAAGGGGCTGGGGGGAAGAGACATACAGAGGGCTGGAGAAGGGTAAACGGAGACACACAGGGTCTGGGATGAAGTAAAAGATACACAAGGGGAGTTGAAAGACACACAAGGGGGATTGTAAGAAAAAAAACAAAAGAGAGAAAAAGAAACACAAAAAATGGCAAGAAATTCAAAAGGAGGTTAAGATAAACACAAGAGAAGATGCATTTTTTTGGTGTGTTTTTGGGGTGGTGCATTTTTTGCCTGTGCTGGCACTACGCATTTTTGGGCTGGTATAGAATTTTTGCTTTGGTCATGGCTACTCCTCCAGCGCACGATGAGGGGGTGCTAGTGCGCATGTACGGCAAGCGCCGCCTGTGCATTAGACCTCCTCATAGTACACATTGAATAAATGCTTACCTATGCGGAAAAAAATGATGTTGGGTGTCCTCATACAACGCGTGAGGACGTCCAGCATTAGATACCGGACCAAAGGTCCGTTTGGATGCAGGAAGCGGCTCCAGTGGCTGTCTGCAGTTTCTCTGGAACTGCAGTGTTTAACATTGCAACACTAAAAGCAATAGGGACACTGCAGCCAGACCACTTCAATTAGCTGAAGTGATCTGGCTGCCTATAGTGTCCCTTTAATGAAATAACCTACTACTGGACATATTCTAGTATCAGGAGCTAGTGGGACTACACATTTCTCTCCTTCTCTACTTTAATCTATAAGAGATGATGCCATGTGTCACTAAAACAGGCTGCATGGAAGGAGAAAGGGAAGGATTTTAGAAAAGAAGAGTAATAGCAGTGATGCAATTTTTTTAAGCATGAAAGGAGGTGCATTCAAAAAGGGGGGTGGAGTCAGCCTGGTGTACAAGCAAAATAAGCTGGCATACATGAGTACCAGTTAGCTATTTGTGTACTGCGGAAAAGCTTCTACATGGCCATAATCTTGATCAACATTTAACGTGTATTTGTTATGGTACACAACTTAACCCCTTAAGGACTGAGCCAAATGTACACGTTGTGAACAAAACAAAACCTGGCATTTGCGCTATATGTCTGTCCAACCGTAATTCACCTCTTTCATATTAAATGCACCCCCCCCCCCTATTATATATCATTTTATTCAGGGGAAACAGGGCTTTCATTTAATATCAAATATTTAGCTATGAAACATAATTTAATATGAAAAAAATGGGAGAAAATAAGAATTAAAAAAAAAATTTAGTTCGACATGACATTTTAACTGTCAATGTCATAATACTGTTTGCTTTTACTGCAATAAAATACACATATTTGTGTTCAGCAAAGTCTCACGTGTAAAACAGTACCCCCTATGTACAGGTTTTATGGTGTTTTGGGAAGTTACAGGGTCAAATATAGCACGTCACATTTGAAATTGAAATTCCAGATTGGTTACGTTGCCTTTGGGACTGTATAGTAGCCCAGGAATAAAATTTACACCCATAATGGCATACCATTTGCAATAGAAGACAACCCAAGGTATTGCAAATGGGGTATGTCCAGTCTTTTTTAGTAGCTATTTGGTCACAAACACTGGCCAAAGTTAGCGTTAGTATTTGTTTGTGTGTGAAAAATTCAAAAAACGCCAATTTTGGCCAGTGTTTGTGACTAAGTGGCTACTAAAAAAGACTGGACATACCCCTTGGGTTGTCTACTATTGCAAATGGTATGCCATCATAGGGGTAATTTTCATTCTTGGGCTACCATAGGGTCTCAAACGCAACATAAGCAATCTGGCGAATTTTAATGTGAAAAAAATGAAACACAAGCCTTATATTTGAAGCTGTAACTTTTGAAAACACCATAAAACCTGTACATGAGGGGTACTGTTGTACTCGGGAGACTTCGCTGAACACAAATATTTGTGTTTCAAAACCGTAAAAAGTATCGCAGCAATAATATCGTCCGTGTAAGTGCTGTTTGGGCGTGAAAAATGCAAAAAAACTCACTTTTACTGGCAATATCATCGTTGTAATACATTTTACTGTTTTTAAACACTAATATTTGTGTTCAGCGAAGTCTCCTGAGTAGAACAGTACCCAACATGTACAGGTTTTATGGTGTCTTGGAAAGTTATAGGGTTAAATATAGTGCTAACAAATTAAATTCCGTTTACTTTCGGCATGGGTTGTCAGGCAGGTCCCGCTAATTGTAATTAATTAAGATACCTAATTATGTAAAAATATTACATAAATAGATGTGTAAAGTTAATATGTGTGTATATATATATATATATATATATATATATATATATATATATACACACACGTATGTGTATATGTAGATATATATATATAATTTTTTTAAAATATTTTTATTTATATATAGGTATATATATAGTGATATATACGTATATATTTATGTATATAGATATATATATTATTTCGTTCTACATGTATTTTGATATATATATTATAATTTTAAAATACAGTTAGAGCGAAATAACACACATCTATATATTTTTTAATTATTTATTTTTAATTATTTTTTGAATTTTATTTTTTAACGTATTTGCATATTAATTTTTTTATATTTTATATAAATATATATATAACAATAATTATATATATATATATATATATTTAATCAGTGTCAGTCTACGTGTAATTTGATATTAATATATATATATATATAATTATATATATGTATTAACAGTAAAATACACCTAGACAGTGTATATGTGTATATATATACTTAGATCAGTTAATATATATATGATCTAAGTATATATATATATATTTTTTTTTATTTTTATTTTTTTTTACACTGTTTTAACATTTTTTTATTTTATTTCCAGCCAGCAGGGGGACTGTCATTACAGTTAGTCCCCCTGCTGGCAATGCCTGAGTCAGCTATCCCGGCCATGTAATTGTGAGGTCCTCGCAAGGACCTCACTCTCACATGGCCGGGGGGTCGGAAGAGGATGGACATCCCGCGGGGGCTCCCTGGGAGTCCCCCCAACCGCGATCGCCGGCGTGGGATCGCCGGCGACCGGGTAAGTAAAAAAAACAAAAAACGGAGGGCGTACTATTACGCCCGGCGGCGTTTAGAGCCGCTTAAAATAGGGCGTAATAGTACGCCCTCCGGTCTTAAGGGGTTAAAGGAGCACTATAGGATCAGGAACACAAACTTGTATTCCTGACCCTATAGTGTTAAAACCACCATCTAGCCCCCTGGCCCTTCCTTGCCCCCCTAGGTATAGTAAAATCTTACTTTAATTTGTGTCTGCCACTGCTGGCTCTGCCCCTGTGTCTGTATTGTGGCCAGGTTGCCATTGGAATAGCTAATGCCAGACTGTCTGATATAATTTCTAGCGACCATTGCAACCAGGCTCTTGAAGTTTGTCAAGATGTGTCTTAAATTACTTATATATACAAATATATTTAACATACACATATATTAACATTGTTTGTACTGAAACAGTGCCTCATCTGGTTAAACCATGAATTCAAAAAACAATTTATTATTATTTTTTTTTTTTATTTGTAGCATCCATGTCCTCTTTGCGAAGAAGCTAAAGAAATACTTTTACCGTACATGAACAAGGTAAAATCTACTTACCGGTACCTCTCTATTATTAAAATTACTTTGTCATTTGTCTATGAATATATTAAGTCTTGTCACTTCCATTATTAAAACTATAAATGAGGCTGATTATTTTGCTTGTAGTAGTACTGATAATTTATACAGTGTCAGTGTCTTTTCAATAATAAATATAAAGCTTTCTTTTTTTTTTTTGCAGTGATGATATATAGTTGGCTAGTTTGCCACAGAGGCTCTGAAATGTACTGTATAATAATATTTAATTAATGAGGGCTTCAATCGTCCTACCAGGGGCCCCATGTATGCATATTTTGAAGAAGAAATACCTTGACTATATACCTGTCTGTAATGTATCACTTGCCGTGTGACTGACCAAAGATTTCTGCAGTGGGAACCAAATCACCAGTTGTAAATCACAGGGCCGGTGCAAGGATTTTTGGCTACACAGGCAAAGATGAATTTTGCTGCACATGGGGTGAATGATAGTGTTGGGGCTATTTGTCAAGCTACCTGGTATTTTGGTCATCTAGCTGAAACCACACTTAAAAGTGAGAGCAAATTGTAGAACAGTGATGGCGAACCTATGGCACGCGTGCCACAGGTGGCATGCCGAGCCCTCTCTGTGGGCACGCGGCCACAGGTCCGCCATCACTGCAGAATAGGCGCCTGCCCGAAACGGCAGGCGCCTATTCTGCTTCCGGGTCGGGAGGCAGGGGGAGGGATCTGTGTAGCAGCTCCCCCTGTCCTCCCGCGCGATGCTGTGTGGAGCGTTGCCGAGCGTTACCATGGCAACGCTCCACACAGCATCGCGCGGGAGGACAGGGGGAGCTGCTACACAGATCCCGCCCCCTGCAGTACTTACCACCACCGGACCACCAGGGATGGCTGTGCCCCCTCCCACACTTCATTGAAGGTAAGGAGGGGGTGGGATACTAACACACCACCCCTACCCCCCCAGAAGTACCCTTACTCCCCCAGCACCACCCCTACCCACCACAGCACCACCCCTACCCCCCCAGAAGTACCCTTACCCCCCCTGCAGCACCCCACCCCCCAGCACCACCCCTACCCACCACAGCACCCTACCCACCACAGCACCACCCCTACTCCCCACAGCACCACCCCTACCCACCACAGCACCCTACCCACCACAGCACCACCCCTACAGCACCACACCTACCCTACAGCACCACCCCTACCCCCCAGCAGCACCACCCCACCCCCCAGCAGCACCCTACCCCCCCAGCACCACCCCTACCCACCACAGCCTCACCCCTACCCCCACAGCACCACCCCTACCCACCACAGCACCCTACCCACCCCCCAGCAGCACCCTACCCCCCCAGCACCCTACCCACCACAGCACCACCCTACCCCCCCCAGCACCACCCCACCCCCCCAGCAGCACCCTACCCCCCCAGCACCCCCCCACCCCCCCAGCACCCCCCACCCCCCCAGCACCCCCCACCCCCCCAGCACCCCCCACCCCCCCAGCACCACCCTACCCCCCAGCACCACCCTACCCCCCAGCACCACCCTACCCCCCAGCACCACCCTACCCCCCAGCTCCACCCCACCCCCCCAGCACCACCCTACCCCCCAGCAGCACCCCACCCCCCCAGCAGCACCCCACCCCCCCAGCAGCACCCCACCCCCCCAGCAGCACCCCACCCCCCCAGCAGCACCCCACCCCCCCAGCAGCACCCACCCCCCCAGCACCACCCCACCCCCCAGCACCACCCCACCCCCCCAGCAGCACCCTACCCCCCAGCACCACCCCACCCCCCCAGCACCACCCTACCCCCCCAGCACCACCCTACCCCCCCCAGCACCACCCTACCCCCCCAGCACCACCCCTACCCACCACAGCACCACCCCTACCCACCACAGCAACACCCCACCCCACCCCCCCAGCAGCACCCCTACCCACCACAGCACCACCCCACCCCCCCAGCAGCACCCCTACCCCCCCAGCAGCACCCCTACCCCCCCAGAAGTACCCCTACCCCCCAGCAGTACCCCTACTCCCCCACAACAGTACCCCTACTCCCCCACACACAGTACCCCTACTCCCCCACACACAGTACCCCTACCCCCCCACACAGTACCCCTTACCCCCCCCACACAGTACCCCTTACCCCCCACAGCACAGCACCCCTCTCACACACATACAGCACCCCTCTCACACACATACAGCACCCCCCCCCCCACACACACACACACAGCACCCCCCCACACACACACAGCACCCCCCCAAACACAAACACACACACAGCACCCCCCCAAACACACACACAGCACCCCCCCAAACACACACCCAGCACCCCCCCCAAACACCCAGCACCCCCCAAACACCCAGCACCCCCCCAAACACCCAGCACCCCCCAAACACCCAGCACCCCCCCAAACACCCAGCACCCCCCCAAACACCCAGCACTCCCCCAAACACCCAGCACTCCCCCAAACACCCAGCACTCCCCCAAACACCCAGCACTCCCCCAAACACCCAGCACTCCCCCAAACACCCAGCACTCCCCCAAACACCCAGCACTCCCCCAAACACCCAGCACTCCCCCCCACACACACCCAGCACTCCCCCCCACACACACCCAGCACTCCCCCCACACACACCCAGCACTCCCCCCACACACACCCAGCACTCCCCCCACACACACCCAGCACTCCCCCCACACACACCCAGCACTCCCCCCACACACACCCAGCACTCCCCCCACACACACCCAGCACTCCCCCCACACACACCCAGCACTCCCCCCACACACACCCAGCACTCCCCCCACACACACCCAGCACTCCCCCCACACACACCCAGCACTCCCCCCACACACACCCAGCACCCCCCCCCCACACACCCAGCACCCCCCCCCCCCACACACCCAGCACCCCCCCACACACACAGCACCCCCCCCCACACACACACAGCACCCCCCCCACACACACAGCACCCCCCCACACACACACAGCACCCCTCATTTACACATACAACACGCACCCTCCCCCACACACACGCACCCCCCCCCACACACACGCAATTGCCGTGTTGGCACTTTAAGGAAAAAAAAGTTGGCATGTATTGCGGTTTGGGCACTCGGGCTCAAAAAGGTTCGCCATCACTGTTGTAGAATGTTTGGGGGTAGTTGTTTGTGTCTGTTTCTACCGGTGGGAGACAGTTTATAATTTTATGGATAATAACAGTCAGTAAACTGTTGCAATCAGGTTAAAAAGCAGGTGGTAACCATTCACTAAGTAGAAATTTACTTTTCCTGCTCTGCTCATATACTCATGAGAGCTATTAACAGTAGCAATTCACTGTTGTTAATAGCAGAATTTCAACTAACGGTTGGCCAGTAACGATTGTCAACAAGCTTTCCCTTTCAACGTATGCAGTAGCAGAAAAGAGAAGTAAGCCTGACTGAGTTTGTAAAAACTCATTACCTTTGAAAACAGAAATACAAAACTAACTTCTGGTTAAAGGTTTTCAAGGAATACTATTTCATTGTTAAACCTGGTCAAATGTGATGGTCATTTTGTTTTCCCAATTACTTTTAATGAATTGTTTAATAGAATTTTATAGCAATTTATATTTGAACACCTGCTTCCATGAACCACATTTGCCTACACTAAAATGCTTTGTGTGATAATCCTGGAATGTATCAAATTTCTGGGACTAAACCATATTTTGCATGCAATTACAGCCCACAAATGTAATCTGATATTATAATGGAAAAATGAAGTCACAGTGAATTAATAATGATCATTTGTTGAAATAAAATGATGTGTATGAGTCACAAACGCTGTCATGGTTACAGAGGGTGCGTTTAAATGAAAAAGTAAACAACAAAACAATACAAATGTAAAACTCTGACAGCTCATAACTGTAGGTATGTATGTCTTTGGGACTTGTTAAAATCTTATCTTAAAGTTAAATAATATTTTCTAAAACCATCTCTTTTTTTCTTATTTATGAATACTGATGTTGGACATCCAGTATACTCACCATAAGGAACCCTGTTGGAAACAATAAATTGGGTCTATTGGTAAACATGAAAGACTGTTATAGGACTCCTTTGTAACCCCTTAAGGACTGTTGTTTTTTGGGGGTTTTTTTTGCTTACAATATCGGCTTATGTGCCGGCATATGTGCTCAGTTGTAATATGGTAATGATATTTAATATAGTATAAGGAGTCAGTCTCGAGCCAGAGTAATTTGTGGGCCTTTTTGTACGCTCAAAATGTCGACTTATACACTACTGTTATATATAGAAAATTGTACGGCAATTTTAATATAATTATATATAATTTATAATTGTCATAAATTGCCACCAAAGGTGCCATAAATTGAGGAGTCAGACTTAAAGGTTTTGTGCACCAACTCTACAGCCATGCTTTCCCTTTACTTCCACCCAGTTCCCGTTTTCTTCTTACGAAATGAGTTACACTTGCTCTGTTTGTTTCTCCTGTCTCCCGTCCTCAATACTACCTTTGAGTCTCAGTTACTCTTTCTGTCCTGTGTACATATTCCCTCTTTCATTTCAGTGTCCACGACCATTACTAGAGGGATGTGTTTTTGTAAGTGACAGAATTTTTTTTTACTGCCAATGGATTTACTATATTTGACAACTTTTTACACAGCTAATGAACAGATCTGCACTCCGCAGCCATTATAAATCACGGCTATTTGAATGAAACCGCTTATTTATTTTATATATATTTATTTCTTTTTTTTAATATAGGTTTTTAATAATTGATATAGAGTGATACATCATTTATGTCCAGGTCTATAGCTAAAATAAGATATTGACTTAACTTTATGTACTAATGTTCAGAAGTGATTTCTGATAAGGGTGCCTGCACTTGTGTGTAACATGATTAAATGATCACTCCAAGCACGATTACCATTACAGTGTGTAGTGGTTATGGTGCCAGGAGTGCCCTGGTGCCCTTTTATTGTAAGGAGCCACACCATTTTAGATTGGTTAGACTTCTTACCTGAGGACCGCCACTCACCTCTTCCTGCCTCCACTTGCCTCAACAATACAGCCAGAAGTTAGACATGTTATAAACATTTTTGTCCGTAAACAAATCGATTAATTTGAATTCAAATCAAGACGTTCACCTATTGCCTGTTTTGTGATTCAGCCATATGGCGATTCGGAATTTTGGAATTCTGATTAATCACTGATAATCCAAAACTCAGATGATATATACAATTCGGTTTTATTTACATAGTATAATTGCTGTAAAGAGACATGCATCCATCAAGTTTAGTCTTTCTCACATCTGTTCTTGCTGTTGAAACAGAAAGCGCAATGAGAAGCATTGGATTGGAGGAGCACTGCGATTGCTGCGCATGCACTGTAGTTCCCCAAATAAATATTTGACTGGATCTGAGATCACCAAATGTTATGATCTTAGTGAGGGCAGATTGGCCTGCATCAAGGAGACAGTCTTGGCACTATGAAAAAGATAGGTGTATTTATTTAATTTATGAAACCGTGGGGATCTTAATTCTAAAACCAAAAATGAACACCCTAACAATAAAATTGAAATCATGTACCGTATTTAAAATGCAGTGTTACTTTAGTTAAATCAGCGTGTTTAGCCTTTTTTTTTTTTTTAATGAATAATTAAAGGGACACTATAGTCACCTAAACAACTTTAGCTTAAGGAAGCAGTGTTGGTGTATAGAACATGCCCCTGCAGCCTTACTGCTCAATCCTCTGCCATTTAGGAGTTAAATCCCTTTGTTTATGAACCCTAGTCACACCTCCCTGCATGTGACTTGCACAGCCTTCCATAAACACTTCCTGTAAAGAGAGCCCTATTTAGGCTTTCTTTATTGCAAGTTCTGTTTAATTAAGATTTTCTTATCCCCTGCTATGTTAATAGCTTGCTAGACCCTGCAAGAGCCTCCTGTATGTGATTAAAGTTCAATTTAGAGATTGAGATACAATTATTTAAGGTAAATTACATCTGAAAGTGAAACCAGTTTTTTTTTTTTTCATGCAGGCTCTGTCAATCATAGCCAGGGGAGGTGTGGCTAGGGCTGCATAAACAGAAACAAAGTGATTTAACTCCTAAATGACAGTGAATTGAGCAGTGAAATTGCAGGGGAATGATCTATACACCAAAACTGCTTTATTCAGCTAAAGTAATTTAGGTGACTATAGTGTTCCTTTAAGTATTGCTTAGTCATAAAACGTTTAGGGTAGAATACTGCGTCGCTGCAATCTATATTTATTTCCATGGAGAACTTGATAAGATCTACTTCCTAATTCCAGTAGTCTGTGTATGTACGTTTACTTTTATGTACATATTTTTTGCACATAATTGGTTAAAATATAATGGAGTCTCTAGAGGAGCTGTCTGGTTTATTTTGGTAAATTACTTTAAAGTGGTCATTGTCAATCATCATCCTATTTTTATAGAGAGAGAGAGTGTGTGTGTGTGTATATATATATATATATATATATATATATATATATATTTGAAAATGGGAGAAATCTCAATGTATCCTTCCTGGTAAAATATTTTATAAATATATATACATACGTATACACATGCGCGCACACTCCATTTTGATGAGTTTGACTGTACCATTCAAGCGCAGAGATAAAAGACTATGGGGATACTGCTAAATTTTAGAAATATCACTGTGACGGATAGCTGGACAGCAGACTAGAGCTGTCCCTGGGCTCACGTCACATTAAGTAGGGCAAGCAAGCGTGGCAGCCCAGTAAAAGTGTAGATGGATGCCAGGAATATTTAAAAGAATTATTCATGTAAAGCAACTGAGCACTGCAAGGTGAGACTAAAATGTTACTGGTTATAGTATTCCCTATATAAGATAATTCACAAGCAGAAAAAATTAGCTTTGCATAAAAATGATTTCACACTACGCAATAAAATATAGAATATTTGCAGACATGTACTAGGCAAAGGCATAATAGAAATGCCAAGGATGAAGGTCTTTTAAAATTTAATTAAATAAAAAAAAAGCATTTATGGAACTTTACAGGATATGTTACGCAACATTAATAATCATGTTCCTGCAAATTGGTCTCCGCAATATACTCTTAGTTTATATTAGTTCCAACATTAATAGAAAACAGTCCTCGGGCAGAACAGGGAGGATCACTTGCTGGAATTCCCCATGTTTTATCATTATCTAGGATTTATAAAGCAATGCAGGGGTCTCTACACTTTCAGAATGGCCTATGGATAAATGGTGCAAAGAATAGCCGATATTAATTGACGAGATTACAAAACTGGTATATTAACCGACATTATATGTTGTTTTAGCAAGAATGCATTTGTTTTTGCTCAGAACAGGCTCTACGCATTGTTCACTTTACAAAGTGCCAACATTTTAGTGAACCTGGCTAATGTTGAGGGCAACGTTTCAGACAATTGTGTGCACTGATCGGTTCTGGATGTCTGCTCCAAATGATGTGTTCTATCAGAAAGCTTTGAGACAGGCTTGGAAAAATGCTGTGTTAGCACTTGCAGCACAGTGTCATATCCAATAAATATCTGCTGGTCAAGCCTTTATGGGAAATCTTCAGACTCCGCAGAATGAGCAGACCTGGTGGTGGAGCTGGTTCTGGCTTGGGGCAAAGCTCACTGCTGCTTGCATGGTGATTTGCAGTAACTGCAGAAACCTAAAATGGGAGTTTCATTTTTATTTATTTACATATTTTTCAACGCATTACCTACAAAAATCTTTAGAGAATAGGGGAATCGTCCAGACTCTAGTGTTCCTTTAAAATGTTTTATCACTGGTATATCTAAAGCGCCAACATGTTCAGCAGCACTGTACAATCTGGGGAGATGGACTGTACAGTATAGACAAGCCAATGCAAAAGGAATAGAGAACCCAGCCTGTGAACGAAGATTTTTATACAAAGTACATAGCTAGATGGCTCATGAGTTTACATTCTAAAGGATTTATCTCCTTTACGTTAACGCTGTCATATACGATCATTAAAATGATTTTATTTTTAACACTTTGTGTTATTATACCACTTAGCTACTGATATTATGGCAAGTCACATTTATTCCACACATAAATATTTAAATCTTATTTTACATTTCACTGCCATCACATGCCTGGGATTTTTCATTAACTTTACATTAGGGGCAATGAAGTTTACTTTCCTTGTCATATGCCGAGCATGATTAGCAAATATCACCATAAAAAGTTATGTTGTATTACTTTGCATATCACATTTTAATAGTTTTATCCAATTTGGCGACTTTATTATTATTATTATGATGATGATATTTATAGAGCGCCGTCAAATTCTGCAGCACTTTACAATGGGTGGACGAACAGACATGTAGTTGTGACCAGACAAGTTGGACACACAGGAACAGAGGGGTTGAGGGCCCTGCTCAGTGAGCTTACGTGCTAGAGGGAGTGGGGTAAAATGACACAAAAAGGTAACCATAGTATTAGACTAGTGACCGTTGCAGAAGACGAATCCGTCGGGAGCTATTAACAATTTAATTGATACGCTTTTATGAAGAAGTGGAATATTTGCAGTTTGGATGCCCATTTGGAGGTTAGTAGGTAACAGATGCAGTAAGGGTTTGTGTTTTTGTTCTGTCTATGACTTAATGGCCGGGAAATAAGCGTTGTGTCAAAATCTAAATCTTAAAAGAACACTCCAAACCTCTAGTACTTCAGCTTGCAGAAACGCTTTAGGCATTAAGAGTGTCTCCTGTGTCTTAGTCTTTAAAAGTGTCAATCAGACAGCTGTGGGGTGCTCTATTGAGAAGCATTCTGTTGGTGATCACTGCACAAACGCCATAGAACCCCAATGTTTTTCCATGAGATACATTTTTTTGCCCCAAGAAATCCTTACTACTTAAGATCCCCCGAGTGAGTGTGGAGCAGTCAGAGCTGTGGCAAAGAGGCCATATCAAAGCTGATTATAGATTAGCAACAGCTCTATTTTTGAGATACTGGTTGGGGGAGCACGCTCTTATTTAAATAATAGAACAAGAACACTCCAGTTTTACAAATAAATGTATTTATTTCTAATGCTAGAGTATTTCTATAAAATCGCAATGAAAAGAAGCTGCAGCAATAAGCATTGCCAACCAAGTCTCTACGTGCATATAACCACACAATGTGTATGACATATTTGTTAACACAAAAAGTGTATACTGTACACTATGTACAGGAAGATATGGCAAACAGGGTTTTAAATGATAGCGATGCATAGTGTCATCAAATAATGCACTAGGTATTGTCATTTACAGGGTTAGTCAGTAAAGTGAGAATTCAAGGGGAATTTAAAGTTAATTTTAAATTTAAGGTCAAAAGAGCTGAACTGGAAAAATTCTGCTATGCTTTCCATTCCGCTACTCTGGCCTTAAATTTAAAATTGACTTTCAATTAACTTTGAAATCTCACTTGAGTGAATAGTCCTGCATGTTAGGTGAGATTTCTGGTTAAGATCTTATGACCTTCAATGGAGCTCTCACTTTCTCTGTTGTCGTTTTGAAAAGCTCGAGCTGAATAAATTATTTAACATACCTGTAGCTATATTTGCAGATATTCTTGTTCATACAATAGAACGTGATACATTGAAGCACTATAAAACTATTTTCGGATATTAGTTTACATAGGCATTGTCTGTCTATAGCTGGTCCACAAGTTTAACCTTTTGCCTTCTGCATTGTTTTGTATTATAAATAAATATGGGTGAATTTTTTTTAAACTTGTTATTTAATGTAAAACAGTAACTTCAAACCAGTCCTACATCAAGCAAAGCTTGCTGGACTTGAATCTGTAAAATGCTTTAAATTCATAATGGGGATTAAAAGATTGAAAAAGAACAGAGAGTTGAAAGGTTTAGAAAGATAGAACAAATGTTGCCTTTTTATGACACAAAATGTAAACTTAAGTATATTTGCCAAAAATGTGTATAATTTGTACGTTTACTGGTACTTTATTGACAAAAACTTAAAGGAACAATATAGTGCCAGGAAACCAAACGTATTCCTGACACTATAGTGGTAATCTAACGGTTTAACAGAAATCTGTCCCTTGTACTCTGGGGCTCACTAGTTAGTCAGAATGTAGCCACGGTATTCACAAACTGTGCTTTGACTTACTGAGTGATAGATCGTGAGGGAGCAATTTCTGTTGTCTGCACCCGCCAGAAGTACAGACCACACGCTGGGCTACCAGGGATGCAGGGTTTGCACTATACAACCAAGGAATGTGACCACATGTTGGACCAGCAGGTATTCAGGAAATCTGAGTAGGGGGAGGATAAACAGAGTACCACACATACATGTTACAGAAAGCTAGCACACACGTTACACGCACACGCACACACACACACAGCCAGCACACACCACACATGCATTACATACAGCCAGCACACATCATTTACACATACTCACAAATGACACTCAACATAAACAACACACATTACAAATCACATGCACACACATTTCATACACCCACCACATTTACACAAATTACATACAGCTAACACACACCATACTATACAACCCGTCAACACACACTATAGGGGGAGGACAGTTAGTTGATACACTAAACTAAAATGTTTGCAAATTAAATCCGAATGGCTAAGCTGAGTCAAATTCGGTGCATCCTATAATTATTTTTAAATTCTGGTATGATAAATATTAAGACATTACAGATGTTTAAAACACTGCATAAGTTGGATTGGATGCTATGGCTTCTTCATATATCTGCATATGATACTTTATCCTTTACAGAAGACTGAACACGGAAGATAGATGCCAAACCACAGTTATGTGCTCACCTGACATAGCTTTGCTGATAGCTGTAACATGGCCCAGTGCTATTCTTGTACTGTTCTGTTAAGGGAATATCTGAGTATGAAAGCAGCTGAAGTCAGAAGCCAAGTTTTTATGTTCATCATTGATCATTGCACATCCAGAGTTCACACCCCTCTGGACAGGAATCAATTATTGACAGTTTAAAAATGGCAGTGGTCAGTGAAGGAATATCCATCATACAAATGCTCACCATTAGCAATTAGGTCAGACTAACACTTCCCCATTCTCTCTCTTGCATTCTTTTCTTTCATTTTCTTTGTTTGAGCAAGAATACAGTCAGATGTTTAGACCTTTATTCATCTAAACCTATTCTACAGCTCTACGTAAACACTGTGTACCTGCACGCCAAGTCTCACTATTGGCTAATGCTTATTTTTTTTTTTTGCTTGTTGCTATATAATAAGAAGAACGTCAACTCACGGTTTTCCTAAAGTTATAGTTAGTTAATTTAAAAAATAAATAAAGATCACAGTGGAACTGGAAACCAGTGAACGAGTGACATATGTAAATGTGTTAATTTTGCCAGTTATTTATACTGCATGTCTCCAAAAACAAAAGGAACTGGTCATGTGTGATGAGCTGATCTGTTATCCCCACAACCAAACTACATGGAAATAAATGTTTGTAATTTGAATTGAACCAGAACAATTATACATTTTGGAGCAACACTTAATTCCTCTGCAAGCAGTGTTCATGTTGATGAGTAATTTTGCAACATATTGTGTCTATATATATGTGTGTGTGTGTGTGTATATATATATATATATGTGTGTGTGTGTAGAAAGGCCATTAGGCCTGAATTTGTGGGAGGAGTAAGTCCCCTACTTAAACTCCCAGCCCCTACTCACCTCTGCCGTTCAGCTGTTTGTCCCCACCCACCTACACCCTGTTATAATTACATTCTCCTTGGTGGGTCCTCTTTTATTTACAGGCCCACTCGTACGTTGGTTTCGGCACACCACAACCAACTTTGCTCACAGTTACTATCCATTACGTATTAAATTCCGAGCACAAATATATATATATATATATATATTTATATATATATATATATATATATGTATATGTATATATACACAAACCGTATTTTTCCATGTGTTTTTTTCAAAATTATTTTAGTCTAAAATTGGGGGTCGTCTTATACACGGAATGTACTGCGGGGGTTAAAAAAAGCCCTTGTGTGCAGGCCTCCTAAGTTAAGATGGCGCCTGCCGCATTTCAGCGTGCAACGGCCCACACACATACCTGGCCTCCCTCCCACTGATCAACTTCTGAATGCTGTTGCAAGGAGTAAGAGGTCCGTATATGCAGACATAAGTACTTACCACCAACGGAGCTCCAGAGACATGCCACACATAAAAGGAGCAGCCATATTAAGATTTGCTCCACCTCAGGTAGAAAAGGAGCAGCCATATTAAGGTTTGCTCCAACTCCAGTAGATCTTGCTTCCTGATTTATATTTATGGGGGAGGAAATGGGGATCAGGGAGCAGAGGGAATACAACTGTGATGTTTCAGCATACCCTCACACCACCTGCTGTATTATGGGAGCTGTAGTCACCCAGCATGCACTATGGAGTCATCAACTTCACAGAGTACCGTAGCACAGGGGAGGCATGAGAATCAGAAGTGTTGTGCTCCTCAGAAGTCACCTATAAAATATCAAAGTTGTTCTATTTGATGTTTAAAATATTGATTTCTTAATTTTGGACTTAAAAAATAGGGGTCGTTTCATACACAGAAAAATACGGTAACTGTTACTTCATTTCCAATGTGTCTGTTAGGTCAGAATATAAATTGGCTGCCAATTGTAAAATCATACCCAACAGTGGTCTTGATAAAGACTTTGGTGGGGTTTAAACACTGATTATATATATTTTGTTATTTATTTTTTTAACGTAAATACAACTTTTTTGCTTTGGGAAGACCTGTGAGTACAACCTTTATGTTGTAATAGAGCACTGAACACCCATGAATAATAATTTCAATCACATTTAAAGGAAAACTGTCATCATTTTCTAATATTATTTAAATAAGACATGGCACATATTATGACCCTGTTGCATTCATTTACAATACATACCATTTAATACCTTCTAATTAGTCCATCTTCTGGCTTACCCAAGGGGGAGGCTATCTGTATGAAGCGCTTATAATCCTACCAAAAACTATACAGATAATCAAAAACTAGTGTACATTCACGGATCTTAATGCTACGAACAAGATCTAGGCATCTCAAGAATGCACTCTGACACGGTTTCAGTTCTACATAGCAAAATTCCGACAGTTAATATTTTAGAAACATTAGTTTTCCTTCAATTATTATTCAATAATAGTTAAAATGTATTACTTTTACATTGTGCCATTCTACATTTTTCGATGTGCCATTTTAACATCACTTATAGTAAGCTTCAAATACCACTGTAATGAAAAACAATATGCTCTTTCTCATTTCATTTTGGAAGTGCAGTTCTATAAATCGATGTACTATACTAGGGTTGAAGAAAGCTAGGTGTTCTAATGTAGGCAGCTTTTTTTATTGAACCTTTTCGTAAAAAACAATTGTAGCAAATATAACATATACATAATGAATGAGCATGGATACATAGTCTAATGTTTCAGGCCACACAGCCTACTCTTTAGACTGAATTCTGTTTCTAACCATCCCTTTATGAGCGTAATAGTGAGACATTTGAGTTATGAGATGTATACCTGATTAATCCATGAACCTTTTTGTATGTGTAATTATGTACGTTTACGGAAGTGTTGAAAATCGGCATGTAGGCCAAAGATCGAAAAGTGGTGAAGTAATCACCCTGAAGGCAAAATCATATTCTTGCTGATTCCAGCAGTTTCCGTGGTAATGTTGTGAATTTTAGAATTTGATCTTCTATTCTCTTCTAAATCTGATACATTGCTCTCTGTATTTTGTAAATCTAAACGTTTCTAACACATTGATGTATTTACTAATTTTTTAACTTTTTGCTTTAGTTTGTTTTAGAGCAAGTGGACATAAGTCTTCCAGAGAACTCGACCTGGTATGAAAGATATAAAAATGATATTCCTGTTTTTCATCTTAATGGGCACTTTCTGATGATGCATAGGGTAAACCTGAAAAAACTGGAAAAGCATCTTGAAAAATTGGAGCAAGAAAATGGAAAACTTTAATATTGAAACATGTTTGCTTACCTCAAATGTCTCCTTGCTGTCAAATAAAGTAAACTATTGTTATTATTTTAATCATATTCAAACTCCTTTTCCACTTTCAAAAGAACCACTTTAAACTCCTTGTCTATATAGATCTAACTATGTATGTATAGATATATAGATAGTATTGTTAAATGAACACTCCGAGAACCATAACAACTCAATTTTCATAAATTTTAAGTTTTTATGCTGCCATAAGCCACCTGGTAAATGCCATGCCTTTAGTGATTAAACTGCTCACAAACGGTTTAAACCCTTCAAGCAGGGAAGTGCAATGAAGCTCCTGGCACCATGACAACATAATTTAAATTAAGTAGTTATGGTGCACGTTGTGTTCCTTTAAAGTCAGATAGGATTTTGATTTGATTACATATGTATGTATCATTAGCTGTTTAGTGTGAATAAAATCTTTTTTTATTTTTTATTTAAATCAACTTACACTTTTTTTGTGTAATAATTAGTGCACCGATAAAAAAAAATAATAATAATATATCTCAAAATGTCATTACAGCAAGCATGTGATTAATCGACTCCACAATTAAAGGGGGGCTGTCACTTTCCTTGACTAAACTTTTTTAATATTATATGAGTTATCTGCTATATTTGACACGTTTATTATGCTTGTCAGGTTTGAAAACTAAAATTAAATATATAAATCCACACTTTTTATCCTACAATTGCATATTTTGCTTCCTGTCAACCTGCAATAAACTTTCTCCTTTGCAGCGGGCAGCCAGCATAAGGAAAGCATACAGAGAAGACAAGGTTGCAAACATGGACGATAAACAGAAACATTGTAGCATTTCTCCATTTTTGCAATGTTTTCCCTGACTGCAATTTCTGGGTTGTAATGTATTTTGCAAAATCTTTAATATAAATGTAACTCTTTCAATCTCAGAAAACAGAGAATCTCATGAAATAAAAGTTTAACACAAGTTAAAAGACCACTATAGGCACCCAGACCACTTCAGCTCAATGAAGTGGTCTGGGTGCCAGGTCCATCTAGGATTAACCCTGCCTGCTGTAAACATAGCAGTTTCAGAGAAACTGCTATGTTTACATATGGGTTAATCCAGCCTCTAGTGGCAGTCTCATTGACAGTCCCTAGAGGCGCTTCCGCACTTCTCACTGTGAAAATCACAGTGTGAAGACGCTGCCGTCCATAGACTGATGGACTGATTGAATGCGCATTCGGCGGATGATGTCGGAAGAGGGAGGCGAGTCCCCAGCGCCCAGGGAGCACGGAACTGGAGAAAGGTAAGAATTTAACCCCGGTGGGAGTGGGACCCAGAGGGTGGGGGGGGGGGGGGGGGACCCAAAGACCCTATAGAACCAGGAAAACAAGTTTGTTTTCCTGGCACTATAGTGGTCCTTTAATAGTGGATGTTCAATATTGTGTTCAATCATTTGCCATTTGGCTTATCCCTCCTGGAACATCAACCCTGTTACATATCTTAGTATCATCAGCAAAAAGACATACCTTACCATCAAGACCTTCTGCAATATCACTAATAAAAATATTAAAGAGAATGGGTCCAAGTACAGATCCCTGAGGTACCCCACTGGTGACAAGCCCAAGCTTCGAATATACTCCATTGACTACAACCCTCTGTTGCCTGTCACTCAGCCACTGCCTTACCCATTCAGCAATATTGGAATCCAAACTTAAAGATTTCAGTTTATTGATAAGCCTTCTATGTGCAACAGTGTCAAAAGCCTTACTGAAATATCAATACGCAATGTCTACTGCAGTGTTTCCCAACCCAGTCCTCAAGGCACACCTACCAGTCCAGGATTTAAGGATTACCCAGTTTTGTCTAAGGTGTTTTTTCTTTTTTTTCTAAAACACCTTAGACAAAACTGGGTAATCCTTAAATCCTGGACTGGTAGGTGTGCCTTGAGGACTGGGTTGGGAAACACTGATCTACTGCACCACCCTAATCTATTATTATGTTACCCAATCAAAAAGGTTAGTTTGGCATGATGTCCCTGAAGTAAACCCATGTTGGCACTGGATTCAGGCAAGTGATAAAAGGGTTCTGTGCTTTCTTTTAGGGGGAGGTTGCGCGAGCGAGAGGGGAGCACTTTAGGGTACTAAAGTGCTAGGAAAATAATTTTGTATTCCTAGCCCATAGTTTCCCTTTAACTCCACTGAGCGCTTGATTAGACCATGCATTAGCCCTGCTAACACTTCTCAATGAGATGTACTACAACAGACTGAAAGTGTGAATGAGGCCATGCTACAGATGCTTCTTTATAAAAAATTATCTGATTGGCTAATTTGCCATCACAGGCTGAAAGTTTACACCAGCAGAAAAAAAAAACACATTTTAACCTTTTTTGTTTGTTTGTTTTTTGCCTTGTTTTGCAAGGAACAGATATGTGAAAGATTGAACTTAATGGAGATTGAATCCTTTTTTAACTTTAAGTGTGTCATTGTATGGAACGTCATTAATTTATATTAACATGATAACCTGTAGAAAGTATGCATTTGACAATATTACAAACAGCCATAATAAACAGAGATTACCAAGTGAATGAACCATCTGGGTTTTTTTCGGATGCCCAGCCTCGGTCAAATTTTTTTAGGTTACATCACTGATTTAATAGAGCCTATTATACATAGCAATTTATCACCATGCACATTAAAAGTTGGACAACACCTTGACTTGAATCCATAATTTTCTGTTTCTGATACTTGGCAGCAGTTGTAAGATTTAAGTTTCAGTTCTATGAGCTAAAAATGCAAATCAAGCCCTCCACCTTAACACTGTATCATTTCTCATTGGTTCTAAGCTATAAATTCTGTATTTTGCCACATAAATGGACTGACCTTTACCTGATGTGGTGTCATTTTTCATTTTTGTTAGGACACCTCCCAGAAATGTAAATTATAATATGAAAAAATTACCTTTTATTGGCATAGTTTGAGAAAATGGGTTCTGTTTGATTTATTTAATCTTGATCGCATCAAAACGCGTATTAAGGCTGACAGTTATAATAGGTGCAATAGCAAAAGTATGAGCAGTGTGATTCAACTGTATCTGCAGTGATATGTTATCTTCACCATAAGAGCATATATGCAGGATCTTTATTTTATTGAAAACTAGATTTAGTTAATGGAAGTTTTACATCGAGGACCTATTCTTGTATAAAAAGTAAAGAGAATCAATACAGTAAAGGAGGAGACTATATTTTAAAGAAGGAAAACATTGTATTAAATTAGAGGGGCAAAGGTTTAAAAATAATATCAGGAAGTATACTTTGCTGAGAGGGTAGTGGATGCATGGAATAGCCTTCCAGCTGAAGTGGTAGAGGTTAACACAGTAAAGGAGTTTAAGCATGCGTCGGATAGGCATAAGGCTATCCTAACTATAAGATAAGGTCAGGGACTAATGAAAGTATTTAGAAAATTGGGCAGACTAGATGGGCCGCATGGTTCTTATCTGCCGTCACATTCTATGTTTCTGGGGTAACGTTCTCAAAATTAAGCAGTGACCATGGACACAGTTGATCTACTGCATGTGCATATTGTGCCACTTCAGTGGCATACTAAGGGGGGTGGCAGAAGGCGGCGGTACTTCCGGGTGCCACTAGGTTGGGTGGGTGCCATGATCCTTGTCTGGGGGGCACACGTATAGACCAGCAATTACTAGCTGAACTGGCCACACGGTAGGAAAGTGGGGGCGGAGTTGATGAAAGTCAGGGGCAGAGCCATACCGGCAGGGAGGGCAGAGCTTAACACTGATGACTGTTTGTGACTACTTGTAACTGACTGTGTGTGTAACTGTCTGCCTATAACTGTGTGTGTGACTGTCTGCATGTGACTGTGTGAGGTTACCTGTAACCGTGTGTGTGACTAACTATATGTGTGTGACTATCTGCCTGTGACTGTATGTGTGACTGTCTGCATGTGACTCTGTATGTGTGTGTGACTGTCTGCCTGTAACTGTGTGTGTGACTATATGCCTGTAACTGTGTGTGTGGAGGTGCATGGATTTTGTAAAAGGGACAGGGGTTTTGTATTGGGACAGGGGTCTTGTATAATGGGGGCTGAGCAGGGATTTTGTAGAAGGGGGCAGTACAGAGGTTTTTCGAAGCAGGGCAAGACAGTGTTTTGTAGGAGAGAGGCAAGACAGGGGTTTTGTTGGAGGAACTGACAGGGGTTTCACAAAGTTTATACATTTGTGCAATACATAAAAAAAGAAAAAATTTAAAAAATATACTGTTAATCCAATAGAAAAGGTATAACAAGACAAATTTTATCTGTTTTGAATGTACACGCGCATGCACGCACATATACATTTCAATACACGCACACACCGACAAAAACAGACACACAATCACAATGTGTGTCTGGTAGTGTGTATTGGTACCTGTGTGTGAGTCTGGCATTGTGTAACTGTGTATGTGCCTGAGAATGTGTGTCTGGCAAAAAGTATTCGCTCAGATTATTATTTTTATTATTTATCTAGCGCCAGCAAATTCCCAGATTTTACTAGTAACATGACGTAAAGTCATGATTTTATTAAAGACACGGAAGCGAGTATTATGCATAACTCTTTCTTTATTTCCTCAGCAGCAAAGATAGAGGAATATAAATATTATCGAAATTGAAAGCAAAAAACTGTACAGGCATAACAGGTAGCCAATCACATAACAGAGGAAGTAGCTATACAAGTCCTGTGTCTCCCACAATCCCCCTCTTTCTTGCGAAACCGAAGACCAGGTAAGACGAACGATGCTCCATTAGATCCAAACAGGAAACGGGAGACAATGCGAAAACTTCAAGCTACAAAAGATAGAAAAATATGGTAATTTCCAAACTCAAAACTGTAGACTTACCAAACATAACTGTGAGGAGCCATACATAAAACTGGATTCTGAAATATAAAATATATAGAATTAGAAATCAGCAAAAGCGTTCAAAATCATCCAAAACATGATAAAACACATGATACAAATGCATGATCTAAACACATGATATAAATACAGACCTGATTGAAAAAACATACCTGAATCATATCGAAGCATCTCTTATCCCAGATCCACACCGGGAGGGTGGGAGGGAATAATACTCGCCTCCGTGTCTTTAATAAAATCATGACTTTACGTCATGTTACTAGTAAAATCTGGGAATTTTATTAAAGACACGGAGGCTCATATTATGCAAGTTCAAAGCTGTGCCACCACTCGAGATGCGATGTGTTCAATAGGTCTGAAATAGAAGTCTCGAAAGGTCGATTCTCGGGACCAATCTGCCGCTCGCATAATATCTTCCAGACGGCATCCGACTGAGGAAGCTTTCGAAGCCATCGCGCCTCGCACAGAATGAGGCGTAAATACAGAGGTGTCTATACCCGCAGAGGCTAACAGCCAACGCACCCAACGTGCCAGAGTAGGTGTCGAAACTGGCCGATGAGGAGACTTAAAAGATACAAACAAATCGTGCAAATTGTCTGAACGAAGAGAGCGCGTAACATCCAGGTAAACTTTGATGCAATCCACCGGGCAGAGCGCCGGACACTCAGAAAATCTGGGATATGAAAATGACTTGGATGCAGATTTAGTCCTCCTGGATATGTAAAAACTAACACCCTCTGGGGTGAACGCAATGGCGTCCCAATCCAGGGCCCTGACGTCCGAGACCCTCTTGCAAGAGATCAAACAGAGTAGCATCACCAACTTAGATGACAATCGTTTTAAAGTCAGTTCTTGGTTAGGGTACCACGATGAGAGGAACTGTAACATCACGTTGACATCCCAAAAGGCCGAGAAACGAGGCCGAGGAGGACGAGCAAGGCGAATACCCTTTAAAAGATGACATACAAAAGGATGTCTGCCTACAGGGGAACCATCCAAACCCTTGTGGCCGGCCGAGATAGCCGAACGGTAGAGATTGATCGTGCGGTATGCCTTGCCCGAGTCAAACAGGGACGTGAAGAATTCCAGGATCAAACAGAGAGGGGCAGATACGGGATCCACTGCCCGTTCCATGCACCAACCAGACCATGATCTCCATGAAGCTCGATAGGCTGTACGGGTGCCTGGGGCCCAGGCGTTATCGAGGAGCAGGAGAGTTGCCTGCGGAACGTCCGGGACAGTCCAAGGTCCCCTGAAAGGAACCACGCTATCAGGGGTAGCTGGTGTTGCAACACCAGCTCATGTGAGTTCCCATCCGGATCCAGAAGGAGGTCCTGGAAGACAGGTATCAGCCGAGGGTAATCTATCGATAACTCCATCAAGCGAGGGAACCATGGTCGAGATCTCCATAGAGGGGTGACCAACGCCAAACGACAGTCGTGGCGAACCATCTTCGAGATCGTGCGCGCGATCATGTTGAACAGGGGAAAAGCGTACAGATGACCCCGTGGCCATTCCTGGAGAAAGGCATCTGTCGCCACCGCTGCTGGGTCCGGCTTCCAGCTGTAGAACTCCGGCAGCTGAGTGTTCAGCCGAGATACGAACAGATCCATCTGGAATCTTCCCCACAGCATGTCCAGGCTCTGGAACACCGAAGCGTGCAAACGCCAATCTCTAGAGTCTCTTAAGTGTCTGGAATTCCAATCCGCTCCCGAATTGTCCAGACCCGGAATGTGTTCCGCTGTTACCGAAACGTTGTTGTAGAGGCAGAACTGCCAGAAATCTTTTGCCAGAATCGCCAACATCTTGGACTTCGTACCCCCCAGGTGATTTATGTAGCGGACCGCCGATACGTTGTCCATCTTGAGGAGAACGCAGCAATTTGCCCGTCCTGGGGTAAGGCTGCGGATCGCGAACGCCCCTGCCAGGAGTTCCAAGCAGTTGATGTGTAACGACTTCTCCATGTCGGACCATCTGCCTCCTGTGGAAACGTCGCCACAACGAGCACCCCAGCCATGCAAGCTGGCATCGGACTCGATCACTACGTCTGGGATGGAGCCGAAAATTGCTCTCCCGTTCCAAGCCTCCATGTGTGCCAACCACCACACCAATTCGTCCCTGGACTCCGCGTCCAAGCGTATCCGAGACTCGTAGGAGTGACCTGACCGAAGGTGTGACCCTTTGAGCCGTTGGAGGGCCCGGTAATGCAGCGGGCCTGGGAAGATCGCTTGAATAGAGGCTGCGAGAAGGCCAATTATTCTCGCCAGTTGTCTGACGGATAAGTCTGAGACACGAAGAGCCCTTCGAATTTCCTTCTGGATGGCTCTTACCTTTGAACACGGTAGGAACAGAAATTGTTGGACGGAATCCACTCTAAAGCCCAGGAACTCTATGGACTGGGCGGGAACTAGGACCGACTTGTCCCAGTTGATCAGAAAACCCAGCTTCTGTAGCAGGTTGGTAGTCCACTCCAGATGTAGGAGGAGGTCCTCCTTTGATTGGGACAAAATCAGAATGTCGTCCAGGTAAATAATGAGGCGAACCCCGCGGGTTCGGAGGAACGCCACTACAGGCTTCATGAGCTTGGTGAAGCACCAGGGAGCCGATGAGAGACCGAAAGGCAGGCAAGTGAAGCGCCAACGACGCCCGTGCCATGTGAAATGGAGGTAGTCTCTGAACTCCAAAGCAATGGGTACCGTGAAGTAGGCGTCCTTCAGGTCCAGTTTGGCTAGCCAGTCCGACTGGCGTAGAAGGTCTCTGAGGCAGTGTATACCTTCCATCTGGAAGTGTTGGTAACGTAGGAAGGCGTTGAGGGGACGAAGATTTATCACAGGGCGGACTCCGCCCCCTTTCTTGGGCACCAGGAACAGATTGCTCGTAAAGCCTACGGCGGCGAACGGCAATTCCTCTATAGCGCCCTTGGACAACATTTCCACGACTTCCGTGGAAATCATCTCGTCCTGATCCGGTGGAAGAGACTGTTCTCTGGGGGAACAAAACTGGACAGGCATGGAAACAAACTCTAGGCGATACCCCTTTACACGTTGCAGAACCCAAGCATCCGAGGTGATATTTTCCCACTCTCTGTAAAATAAAGCCAGCCTCCCTGCCACTAGAACGGGAGGGAAAGAAAGGGTACTCACCGTAAGGACGTCTGCTGGGGGTACCACCGCGGGGGTATCTGGAGCCCCAAGCCCGACCTCTGGCTGGGAAGAAGGGAGGGGTTCTCTGATCCTGAAATCCCTGGGAGGGAAAGAATGAACCTCTGGTTGCGCGGAATGCGCCTCGGAAACCACGGCCGGGTGGACGGTTCCTGCTACGCCCGGCCCCTCCGAAAACCTTAGGCGCGAACACGCGCTTCATGTTCGCCTGCGCCTTGTCAATAGCAGTAAAGGTCTTGACATACGACCCCATGTCCTTAACGAAAGAGGTGCCGAACAGCAAACCCTCATCGGTCGGCTCAGGCTCCGCCACATTCATGGTGACCAGCTTAGGGTCGATCTTTAAGAGAATAGCTTTACGCCTCTCTGTAGACATCGCCGTATTGGCGTTCCCCAGTAAGCATATGGCCCGTTGGACCCAACCTACGGCCACATCAATATCCAAGACCGATTCGCCAGTCCTGGCAGAGTCGAGAAGCTCGTACAGCTTCGAGAGGGGTCCTAGCGTATCCTGGATCTTGTCCTGGCATCCCTTCAGGGAATGGTCAAGGCCCTTCTTGGGCTTCCAGCCCGACTTATTTAAAAACTGGGCAATCTGCGGGTCAATGTCTGGGGTCTTACAGGCAGCGCCCGGGAGGGTAGGGCGTGGGCATTTGGCGCACAGTTTATTGCGGCCTTCTCTAGAAAGGGGCGTGCGGATGCGCTTAGCCACATACTGGGCAATATGGTCCGGGGGGACCCATTCAGCGGACCTGGGGTGACGCAGGTCATCTGGATCAAACAGGGGGTTACCCTGCGGGTCAAGGATTGCCTTGTCGTCCCCAGAGGGGCCTAATATCTGACCCCGGGCCTTGGCAGAGGACCCCAAGGGGTTCACGCCCGTAAGGGGGCAAATCCTTGCCAGATACCTCATCATCAAAGGAGTCATACTCTATAGCGTCGGATTCTTCCTCCACACTCCGGTCGGTATCCGACCCATCATCAAGGGCTCTAGCCCGTTTCCACAACCTAGCCTTTTTAGCCCGGCCAGGGGCTCTTTTGCGCGTGGGGTGCGCGCCATCTGTGACCGCCTCTAGCGTGTCAGTCATGGCAGGCATAGCCTGCATCGAGGAGCGGGAGCCGACATTTTTAGCCTTGGCCCTAGCCTTACGGGCCCCAGGCACAGACTGGGCAGGTGAAGGGGACCCCCCACCCTGGGGGGCCGGGGAGGCCATAGCAGGCATGAGCGGGTAGGGGAGTGCACGGAGCCGCGGCCGCGAAGAAAAGAACGGCCGCGGCAAAAGAACCACTGCAGGTACCCGCGGAAGACACGGGGAGCAGGGGAGGGTAGGGAGACAAACTCCCGGCAAAGGGGGAAAACCCTGTGGTCCCCAAGGCACACTAAGGAGTGAAAACGAACAAAAAATGACAAGAACAAAACAAATAACAGTCAATAATAAATAAAATAATAATGATAAAGGCAAAATACAGTAAAATAGCAATAATCACAAGCAGAAACACTATGATAAATTGTAATGAGTAAGAGAGCTAAACAGGATACTTAGCTGTCTGAGGAAGCAGCAAAGAATGAGGGGGATTGTGGGAGACACAGGACTTATATAGCTACTTCCTCTGTTATGTGATTGGCTGCCTGTTATGCCTGTACATATTTTTGCTTTCAATTACGATAATATTTATATTCCTCTATCTTTGCTGCTGAGGAAATAAAGAAAGAGTTATGCATAATATGAGCCTTCGTGTCTTTAATAAAATTCCTAAAAATACAGCCGAAACGCAGCCGTGGTAAAGTTCTGACCGGCAACACATGGTCCTATGCCCAAAACAGTTCCAGGGTGTTTGGTGCTTTTGCCGGTCGACTTCGGGAGTTCCATGCGAAAGAAATACCAAACGCACACTCTGGCTTGTTGGTAGCGTTTGTTCTTTGGGTTCATATGAACAAACCTACCGAACGGCGCTCTCCTGACGTGTGGGGAAGAAGCAGGCATTCGTCAAAGTTCAGGAGTTTCAGTGTCCGATTTGAGTTCCGTGCGATCGACACCCAAACACCGCTGCCTGCATTCTTGCGAACAGGATGGCCGCCGACAGAGTTCCCACGTGTTCATGCATACGATTGGCGGCCACTTAGCAGCACAAGTCGAACCCACGATGATAGACATGTCAGGAGAGGTTAACAGAGGTGGTCCGCATTTCGTGAGTTGGTTCGGAACAAATACATTTCACGAACCAAGTCTTTTTAAGAACCGGTTCCATGGCCCATAGTCCTGGGGCAGGACTAGACCAAAGGGCATTTGTCACATTGTGTAGCTTTGACTGTACCTAGGAAGATATCTTTATCTGGGTGTGTCTAAGTATCTTTGTGTCTGTGAGTGAATGTGATGCTACTACTTCATCTTGTTGTGTGTATGGGGAGGGACTTCTTGTGGTATTTATGGTGTTGTGAGTGTGATGGGTGACTGTATGGGTATAAGGGTTACTGTCTGTGGAGGGTGCCTGTGTTTGAGGATGACTGTGTTTCTGTGGTTGACAGTGGCAGGGTAAATATGTGAGGGGTGAGTATTGCAGGGTGTCTTTGTGTGTAAAGTGAATCTGGGGGTAATTGTTACAAGTTGATTGTGTGTGAGGAGTGAGTGTGACAGGGTGACTGTGTGTGTGTTGGGGGGGGGGGTGAAGTGACAGCGTGAGCTGGGGGGTAGATTGTGTGTGGTATTTGTTTGTCCAGCCTTCTCACATACTGCAGCTTGTGTTTTTTTAATTTAGTTGAGCCTCCACCCTGCTTACCTTCTTTGCAATTAGGGGGGCTCTTGATTCCCTGGCGGTTGAGCAGTGTTTTCTAGTGGGCTGCCAGGCTCCTTAATGCCCAGTGCAGACCTCTCTTCCCATATGCAGTGAGCTGCTCCCAGCTCGCGGTGCAGACCTGCAATTACAGCAATCGCAGGGTTGGGCAGAGATATTTATAAACTTCCCACTAACCTGTACAGCTGTGGGGGGCTCAGCATAGCCGACGTTAAAATGGTAGCACTGGCTCTGCTGTCTGAGCAGCAATTTCAAATGAAATTCCTTTGCAATAAACGCTTTCAATTTGCACAGTTTAACCCCTTAAGGACACATGACATGTATGACATGTCATGATTCCCTTTTATTCCAGAAGTTTGGTCCTTAAGGGGTTAAAATCATTTATACATGATTGTGGGGTATGGCTGCACACCCAGACAGTTGTGTGTACATGATTGACAGCGTGTAGGGGTGAAGAACCACCTATGCCATTATCATGAACTATTAACCCCTTAATGACACATGACGGAAATATTCCGTCATGATTCCCTTTTATTCCAGAAGTTGTGTCCTTAATAATCAGAGGATCATGGTAGCGCCTAATTAAAGGACAGCTGCGCTTACTCTGCACGGGCTGGGGCCGCAACACATGGCGGCGGGCACCTGGTCGCCGGAGTCGCAGGGCTGTGATCCCTGCAACCGCGGTATGTATGCCACTGCATGCAGATACATACACTTAAAAGGACCACTATAGGCATTCAGATCACTTCAGCTCAATGAAGTGGTCTGGGTGCCAGGTCCCTCTAGTTTTAACCCTGCAGTTGAAACATAGCAGTTTCAGAGAAACTGCTATGTTTCACTGAGGGTTAATCCAACCTCTAGTAGCTGTCTCACTGACAGCCGCTAGAGGCGCTCCTGCGATTCTCACTGTGAAAATCACAGTGAGAAGACGCTGGACGTCCATAGGAAAGCATTGAGTAATGCTTTTCTATGGGCGGTTTGAATGCGCGCGCGGCTCTTGCCGCACATGCGCATTCGGAGCTGAGAAGCGGATCGGGCGGGGAGATGGAGGGGCGGAGAGAGGGAGCCTGGCACTGGAGAAAGTTTTAACCACACACACACTCTCTCACGAACAGACGCATACACACTAGCTAACAGACACACACACTCAGTAACAGACTCACTAACAGACACACACACAAACTAACACACTCAGTAACAGACACACACAGTAACACACTCACTAACACACACACACTGACCCTCACTAGCAGACACACACTCAATAACAGACACACACAAACTAACACACACACGCACAAACTAACACACTCACTGACACACTAGCAGACACACACTCAATAACAGACACACACACACAACTAACACACTCAGTAACAGACACACACACACAGTTACATACAAAAACTAACACACACACATATACACACACTCATTTTTTTTTATTTAATCCCCCAGCCTCCCTACCTTTGGGAATGCTGAAAGGATTTCCTGGGGTCCAGTGGGGCTGCCCGGCGGCCAGTCCTGCAAGCGGCGAGGGAGCACCGATCCTCCTGTTCAGCTCCCATTATCACGTCATATTCCAGCTCCGGCATCACTGCTGTGCACCCGAGGGAGCTGGGCAGGGAGCGCTCAGTGCTCCCTTGCGCGCCCGCCATGTAACGCCACTACCAGCCTCAGGAGACCCTGAGGTGGCCAGCTCCTGGGCACCCCAGGAGAAGAGGCTGGCAAACTGGCGTACATACCCGGTCGCAGGGCGGCCGGCGCCCCCTGGTGTGCCGGTCCCGGTCGCAGCTGCGACCCCTGCGACCGCGGTATGTACGCCAGTGGACACACACATTGATATACACAAACCCACATGAACACACACACAAGGTCATACAGACAGACTTTCATATACACACACTCATAATTACACACACACTAATAATTTTCATTTTAATAAATAGTATTTTTTTTACTTTGAGGTCCATCCAGCCTCCCTGTTAACAGGGAGAGATGTAGTAGTGTGGCGGTACTTACCTTATCCGGGAGCCGTCCGGGGTCCTCAGCTTGAGGCGCCAGTGGCTCAAGCAGTCCTGCTTCCACACGAGCCACACATGGCTCAATGTTCCCTTCTGAGCGGGTCACTTGCACCGACCGCAATGAGTGTGGCTCTTAAGCAGTGGGAGCTAAAAGTAGATTCAGGCTCCCATTGGCCCATGTCATTCTGACCCCCCACACGCACGTTTTGGGGGCGTGGGCATGACGTGAGCCAATCAAATATTAGTTATGGATATTTAAACTTCCCTAGCCCTATCCACTTTGCCCTATCGTGATTTCTGTTTCAGTACCCTTTAGTGCGTTTCTTGATCTATTGTGTTTATTCTGGTATTGACCTTGGCTTTGTATCTGACTCTGAATTTATCTTTAACCCTTTCCTGTCTTGTTTGCCTGTCTGACTGATTACTGTGTACCTGACTCTGGCTAGTTCTTGTTTCCGCTGTCTCTCCATTACCTTGACCTAGGCTCGTCTCTAATTACGCTTTTTCTCTGTCTAATGTTTAGTCTGGCCATTCTAAGGCCCGGTAATACGTTATCTCCTAGTCTTGTCCCTTGCTATCCTAAACTCTGCGTGTTTGTGTATTACACCGTGACATGTAGAAGTTCATCCCCATGTCTGGTGAGGAGCTGCAGGAATCTCTCTCCCTGACTTCCCAGCTCCCTGCAACTCTGTGCGGTTGGCTGGGTTGATGATGTATACCATCTCTTGCAACAATACAGGGTGCACAAGAGAACTGGGAAATCAGTGTAGAGAGTTCAGGCTGTGCCCTCCCCCACGCTTTTAGTACACCACTGCATATACTCAATGTAAGGGATTCAGTTTTCAAAACTTTTTTACATTTACTTAATTTAAAATGAATCTGTTTCCTTTCAAAACTTGATGAAATTATTAATATAGTAAAAAACATATTTTGAGTTGTCCTTTAAAGTAAATCAAAGTTTAACTGTTAATGGATACAAACTATAACCTTGCACTTCGTAATTCTACAGTAGTGAGCTAGATAAACTAACCATGCATTTTTAATGGACCCACGCACACAGAAATGAATGGAATCTTTCGCTTTTTTTAGTACACCTACCAGATCATGCTTCAGAAACAGTGCTGTGAACAGCCAGGAAATGATTTATTTCTCTCGACAACAAATTGCTCCACATGTGTAATGCTTTTACCTGCAATACTACTATACATCAAAACCGAGAACCCTGCAGGTTTTCCATTAGTACACTATAAAAGGTGTTGTGTTGTTCATTTTCCCTTGCATTGCTTTACGTTACGTTATATACTTCTAATGGATATAAAAATTATTCTTCAGGAAGAATACATTGGGATCTTCTCTCATTTTCAATTATTTCCTGTAGCACAGCCATTATTCTACAACTCAATTGTATACTTTTTATCAACCTCAGAAGCATGGAAGGTTGAATTGGCCATGCCTTGAATTGGCCTGCAACCGAGAGAGTCGAGCCTTGGTCTTCAAATGTTTCTTTAACTGAGCTATTTCACAGCCACTTGGCATACTGCCTTTGCATTTGGGGTCGGGGGCCGAGGGCATGCAATAAAATTTGAGCTATACCAATAGTAGGAAGTTGGTTGTGGTGTGCTTAAACCAACATATGGATTGGCCTGAAAAATACAGCATTTTTTTTTTTTTTTTTAAAGTACCTAAACTCTTAACTACATAATTAATAAAGACCCCTTATGTTTATTCTTACTTGTACCTTGGCTGATACAAGTGAGACTCTATTTGCTAAGCCAAAAAAGTGAGGCTAAAACTATAATTTTGGCTGAAATGCCTATGTAGTTGAGGATGGGTTTTGGCCTCGATAACTATGTAATGGCACAAAAAGCTGAAAAAATATCCATTTCATGAATGACAGAATTAGGCATAACCAGCATGCCACGATGTTACCGGGCCTTATAATGGCCGGACTAAATGTTAGACAGAGAAAAAGCGTAATCAGAGACGAGATCAAGATAATAGAGAGACAGCAAAAACAAGAACTAGCCAGAGTCAGGTACACAGTAATCAGTCAGACGGGCAAACAAGACAGGAAAGGGTTAAAGATAAATTCAAAGTTAGATACAAAGGCAAGGTCAACACCAGAATAAACACAATAGATCAAGTCCGTCCACTCTAAGGCCTGGTAACACTGTGCAATTTTGGGCACCTGTTCTAAAGAAGGATATCATGGCACTAGAAAAAGTGCAGAGACGAGCTACAAAATTGATAAAATGAATGTAGCATTTTAGTTATGAAGAAAGGTTAAAAAATTTAAATCTCTTCAGTTTGGAAAAACGGCGCCTTAGTGGGGATATGTTAACATTATACAAATATATTCGGGGCCAGTACAAACCATTATCTGGAAATCTATTCATAAACAGGGCTATACATAGGACACGAGGTCACACATTTAGGCTTGAAGAAAGGAGATTTCATCTAAGGCAAAGAAAAGGTTTTTTTACAGTAAGAGCAATAAGGAATAGGTGGTTTTGTCAGAGTCTATACAGATGTTTAAGTTGCAATTGGATAAATACTTGCAAAAACATAACATACAGGGATACAATTTCTAATTAGTGGGGTAATAGCTGCTTGATCCAAGGAGACATCTGACTGCTATTTTGGGGTCAAGAAGGAATTTTTTCCTAGTTTGTTGCAAAATTGGAAGCGCTTCAGACTGGGTTTTTTGCCTTCTTTTGGATCAACAGCAAAAGCATATGTGAGGAAGGCTGAACTTGATGGACGCAAGTCTCTTTTCAGCTATGTAACTATGTAACTATGTAACACATTTTATTAGTGAGGTTATACTTTGCATATTGGGATATTGCACTTGTCCTTGACCGTAGGTCGAATGTAACGAACCAAAGTGAATATGGCGTGGCCTACATACTAAATAAAAAATGACTAGCTCAGCTGGACGTGGGCCAAATGTACTGAATCAAGCGAAAATGTAGCATGGCCGAACATAGTCTACATTTACTAATCCAAAATTACTATGTAGTATGGCCGAATGTTGACCAAATGTTTAAATCAAGATGAAAATATGTGGTAAATATAGACTAAATATATTAAACCAAATTGAAAAATTGCTACACGGCTAAATTTTGGCTTTATGTAGCGAGCGGAAATGGTTAAAATAGTGGGACCAAAAGTAGTCCTAGAGTGTTAAATAAAAGTGAAATTTCAGAATGGGCAACTGTAGGCCAAATGTAGACCGAATGTACTGAATGCGAATGAATATATAGCGTGACCAAATGTAGAGAGAAAGTACTAAACAAAAAATGACTATGTAACATGGCTGAACGTAGGCTGAATGTACTTAACCAAAATGGCCATGAAGCATGAGCGAACGTTGGACGAAATTACTCAGCCAACACAAAATATATCCTAGCTAAACGTGGCCAAATGTACTGAACCAAATTTATATTTAGTGTGGCCGAATGTAGTCCAAATTTTGTATCATGGCTAAACGTAGGCCAAATGTAGTGAACCATAGTAAAATAGGTAGTGCGGCCGAATGTACTGAACCAAATTGACTATGTAGCATAGCTGAACATAAATCAAATGTACTGAAACACAGTGCATATGTAGCATGGCCAAACGTGGGCCAAATCTACTATACCATAGTGAATATGTAGTGAGACCAAATATACTGAACCAAAGTGACTATGTAGCATAGCTGAACGCAGATTGAATGTACTGAACCACAGTGAATATGTAACGTGGTCTAACATAGTCAGAAAGTACTGAAACACGTGAATATGTAGCATGGTCGAACGAAGGCCCTACTTACGAACATGAACAGATTCTTGTCCACTGATCATGGGTTGCCATCCTGACCTGTGAATCCCACAAACCAGAAGTTGGATGCAGTAACCTAGCAACCAGGTTCCAAAATGTTGCCAGAATGTCAGGAGGAGGAAGCTGAAAGGTGGTAGATATAGGCCAGCAAAACCCCTCCCACAAGTCCATACATGATGACTTTACATGAAGAAAAAATAAATATATATATGGTATATATATATATATATATATATATATATATATATATATATATATATATATATATATATATATATAAAATGAAAGCTGCATCAAGGTCAAAACTGTATAGTTCATTGTTGGTTTATGGATCCTGAGCCTTTTGAATCACAGCCCATGTTTTAAAAAAACTTTGTTTAAAACAGTGTCCATTGCAAAGGGTATCAGCAGAAATGCAGTATGAAGTCTGAAACACAATGCCTGTTTGTGCTCATCAGCAAGCCAAGCTGGGTTTATTTGCATGCCAATCTGAGAACTCTGGGATAGTTGTGGAAACATGATTTATTACGTTTCTGTGCCAAAGGAGGATGTTCCAAAGTCAACTTGAGATATGCAGGTGATGTACAATGATACATAGATTATATATATATATATATATATATACATAGATTATATATATATATATATATATATATATATATATATATATATATATATATATATATATATACAGGGAGTGCAGAATTATTAGGCAAGTTGTATTTTTGAGGATTAATTTTATTATTGAACAACAACCATGTTCTCAATGAACCCAAAAAACTCATTAATATCAAAGCTGAATATTTTTGGAAGTCGTTTTTAGTTTGTTTTTAGTTATAGCTATTTTAGGGGGATATCTGTGTGTGCAGGTGACTATTACTGTGCATAATTATTAGGCAACTTAACAAAAAACAAATATATACCCATTTCAATTATTTCTTTTTACCAGTGAAACCAATATAACATCTCAACATTCACAAATATACATTTCTGACATTCAAAAACATAACAAAAACAAATCAGTGACCAATATAGCCACCTTTCTTTGCAAGGACACTCAAAAGCCTGCCATCCATGGATTCTGTCAGTGTTTTGATCTGTTCACCATCCACATTGCGTGCAGCAGCAACCACAGCCTCCCAGACACTGTTCAGAGAGGTGTACTGTTTTCCCTCCTTGTAAATCTCACATTTGATGATGGACCACAGGTTCTCAATGGGGTTCAGATCAGGTGAACAAGGAGGCCATGTCATTAGATTTTCTTCTTTTATACCCTTTCTTGCCAGCCACACTGTGGAGTACTTGGACGCGTGTGATGGAGCATTGTCCTGCATGAAAATCATGTTTTTCTTGAAGGATGCAGACTTCTTCCTGTACCACTGCTTGAAGAAGGTGTCTTCCAGAAACTGGCAGTAGGACTGGGAGTTGAACTTGACTCCATCCTCAACCCGAAAAGGCCCCACAAGCTCATCTTTGATGATACCGGCCCAAACCAGTACTCCACCTCCACCTTGCTGGCGTCTGAGTCGGACTGGAGCTCTCTGCCCTTTACCAATCCAGCCACGGGCCCATCCATCTGGCCCATCAAGACTCACTCTCATTTCATCAGTCCATAAAACCTTAGAAAAATCAGTCTTGAGATATTTCTTGGCCCAGTCTTGACGTTTCAGCTTGTGTGTCTTGTTCAGTGGTGGTCGTCTTTCAGCCTTTCTTACCTTGGCCATGTCTCTGAGTATTGCACACCTTGTGCTTTTGGGCACTCCAGTGATGTTGCAGCTCTAAAATATGGCCAAACTGGTGGCAAGTGGCATCTTGGCAGCTGCACGCTTGACTTTTCTCAGTTCATGGGCAGTTATTTTGCGCCTTGGTTTCTCCACACGCTTCTTACGACCCTGTTGACTATTTTGAATGAAAGGCTTGATTGTTCGATGATCACGCTTCAGAAGCTTTGCAATTTTAAGAGTGCTGCATCCCTCTGCAAGATATCTCACTATTTTTGACTTTTCTGAGCCTGTCAAGTCCTTCTTTTGACCCATTTTGCCAAAGGAAAGGAAGTTGCCTAATAATTATGCACACCTGATATAGGGTGTTGATGTCATTAGACCACACCCCTTCTCATTACAGAGATGCACATCACCTAATATGCTTAATTGGTAGTAGGCTTTCGAGCCTATACAGCTTGGAGTAAGACAACATGCATAAAGAGGATGATGTGGTCAAAATACTAATTTGCCTAATAATTCTGCACTCCCTGTATATATAATGGGAAACGTAAAGTACATCCTCTTTGATTTTTATGATTTTACATACCACGACATAATAACAATCATTTGTTCCTTATCAGGTCTCAAAATTTAGTACTGTAACTACAACATCAGATGAACAACAACACATGACATATTACATGTTATATTAAATATAATATATATAGTATTCTGGGCAGTAACAATTGCTTCTCTAAGATCATTGCTGATGTCTCTCCTCCTTGGCATTGTGTTAACACACACCTAAATGCTCCAGACCAGCAAACTGCTAAAACTTTTGCTTTTATAGCGGTGGTCACACTTACTGATGATCAATTACTCAGGAGCATTTGATTAGAGCACTTGCCTGCTACTTAGCCTCTCAATTCCTATGGAAGCATTCAGGATGTACTTAGTTTTTAACGCATGGCTTCTCCATTTTGGCTTTATTTTTGCTAAATAAATCATGACATAGTGAATATGTTATGTGTTGTTCATCTGAGGACGTATTTACCTACCGTATATACTTGGGTATTATTCGACCCAAAAATAAGCTGAGGCACCTAATTTTGCCACAAAAAATTGGGAAAACTTATTGACTCGAGTATAAGCCTAGGGTGGGAAATGCAGCAACTACTGGTAAATTTCTGAATAAAATTAGATTGCAAAAAAATGACATTAATTGAATATTTATTTACAGTGTGTGTATATAATGAATACAGAGTGTGTGTTTGTGCAGTGTGTGTATATAATGAATGCTGTGTGTGTTTGTGTGTAGTGTGTGTATATAATGAATGCAGAGTGTGTTTGTATATAATGCAGAGTGTGTGTATATAATGCTGAGTGTGTGTGTATATAATGAATGCAGTGTGTGTATATAATTAATGAATGCAGTGTGTGTAAACTGGGTGGGGGAGGGCATTTTTATTATTTGTAATATTTTTTTTAATTTAAGATTTTTTTATTTTAATATTATTTTATTTTTATTTATTTTAATTTTTTATTTTAATATTATAAAATGCAATTGTTTAATGTTTTTTTTTGTCCCCCCTCCCTGCTTGTTACCTGGCCAGGGAGGGGGTACCTGGCCAGGGAGGGGGGCTATATGATTCCCTGGTGGTCCAGTGGTGTGTACTGTGTCAGCTCCCTTAACCCCCGTCCCCTTCCGCTCACAGTGTTAGTCTTGCGGTCTGTGTGCCGCGCAGAGCATTGCCACAGTAACCCGTGGCAACGCTCTGACGGCTGCGGGTCTCGCGAGACTTACACTGTGAGCAGAAGGGAACGGAGGTAAAGGGAGCTGACCGGTAAGTAACAGCTTGCTACCGGCCCCCCAACAGGACCGCCAGGCTTGTAATGAGCCCGGCGCTCCTGGTCTGTATTATGGCAATGTAAGTTGCCATAATACAGACACTGACTCGAGTATAAGTCGAGGGTGGCTTTTTCAGCACAAAAAATGTAAAAAAATGCTTATACCTGATTAAATACGGCAGGGCCGCCAGCAGAAATTTTGGGGCCCCTGACAAAGCACAAGGTCTGGGCCCCCCAATCCCTCCCTCCCGGGCCCGCCCACGCCCTACCTAGTCCGCTCACAATTATGCAGGACTGAATGTGGTGTGTATAGTGGAAGTGAATTTGAATGTGTGTATTAGATACTGTTTGTGCAGTGAATGCAGAGTGTGTGTTTGTGTAGCGGATGCAGTGTGTATAGTGAACGCAGAGTGTATTTGAGTAGTGGATGTAGTGTGTGTACAGTGATGTAGTGTGTGTTTGTGTAGTGGATGTAGTGTTTGTATGTACTAGATGAAATGTGTTTAGTGGATGCAGTGTCTGTAGTGGATGTAGTGTGTGTATTAGACGCAGTGTCTGTGTGTAGTGAATGCAGAGTGTTTCAATTTGTGGTGGATGTAGTGTGTGTACTGTGAATACAGGATGTTTGTGTGGTGGATGTAGTGTGTGTACTGTGAATACAGGATGCATGTTAGTGTAGTTAATGCAGAGTGTGTGTCAGTATAGTGAATCCAGAGTGTGTGTTAGTGTGTAATGAATGCAGAGTGTGTGTTAGTGTGTAATGAATGCAGAGTGTGTGTTAATGCGTAGTGAATGCAGAGTGTGTTTTAATGTGTAGTGAATGCAGAGAGTGCATGAGTGTGTAGCGGATGCAGAGTGTGTGTTAGTGTAGTGGATGCAGAGTGTGTGTTAGTGTAGTGAATGCAGAGTGTGTGTCAGTATAGTGGATGCAGTGAATGTGTTAGTGTGTAGTCTATGCAGAGTGTATGTATTTATGTATTAGTGTATGCAGTGTGTGTATTGTATTAGTTTATTAGTGTATGCAGTGTGTGTGTGTTAGTGTATGCAGTGTGTGTGTGTGTTGTGTTAGTGTATGCAGTGTGTGTGTGTGTTGTGTTAGTGTATGCAGTGTGTATGTGTGTGTGTGTTAGTGTATGCAGTGTGTGTGTTGTGTTAGTGTATGCAGTGTGTATGTGTTGTGTTAGTGCATGCAGTGTGTGTGTTGTGTTAGTGTATGCAGTGTCTGTGTGTGTGTTGTGTTAGTGTATGCAGTGTGTGTTGTATTAGTGTATGCAGTGTGTGTTGTATTAGTGTATGCAGAGTGTGTGTTAATGTGTAGTGAATACAGAGAGTGTGTTAGTGTGTAGCGGATGCATAGTGTGTGTTAGTGTAGTGAATGCAGAGTGTTAATGTGTAGTGAAAGCAGATAGTGTGTTAGTGTAGCGGATGCAGAATGTGTGTTAGTGTAGTGAATGCAGAGAGTGTTAAAGTGTAGTGAATGCAGAGAGTGTTAATGTGTAGCGAATGCAAAGTGTGTGTCAGTATAGTGTATGCAGTGAGTGTGTTAGTGTGTAGTGTATGCAGAGTGTATGTTATATTAGTGTATGCAGTGTGTGTGTTAGTGTATGCAGTGTGTGTGTGTTGTGTTAGTGTATCCAGTGTGTGTGTGTGTATGTGTGTTGTGTTAGTGTATGCAGTGTGTGTGTGTGTGTGTGTGTGTTGTGTTAGTGTATGCAGTGTGTGTGTGTTGTGTTAGTGTATGCACAGTGTGTCTTAATGTGTAGTGTATGCAGAGTGTGTGTTAATGTGTAGTGAATGCAGAGAGTGTGTTAGTGTGTAGTGAATGCAGAGAGTGTGTTAGTGTGTAGTGGATGCAGAGTGTGTGTTAGTGTAGTGGATGCAGAGTGTGTGTTAGTGTAGTGAATGCAGAGTGTGTGTCAGTATAGTGGATGCAGTGAGTGTGTTAGTGTGTAGTGTATGCAGAGTGTATGTTGTATTAGTGTATGCAGTGTGTGCATTGTATTAGTGTATGCAGTGTGTGTGTTGTATTAGTGTATACAATGTGTGTGTTAGTGTATGCAGTGTGTGTGTGTGTGTGTGTGTTGTGTTAGTGTATGCAGTGTGTGTGTGTGTGTGTATTAGAGTATGCAGAGTGTGTGTTGTGTTAGTGTATGCAGAGTGTGTTGTTTTAGTGTATGCAGTGTTTGTGTTAGTGTATGCAGTGTGTTGTGTTAGTGTGTGCAGTGTGTGTGTGTGTGTGCATGTGTTGTGTTTGTGTATGCAGTGTGTGTGTTGTGTTAGTGTATGCAGTGTGTGTGTGTTGTGTTAGTGTATGCAGTGTGTGTGTGTGTGTGTTGTGTTAATGTATGCAGTGTGTGTGTGTGTGTTGTGTTAGTGTATGCAGTGTGTGTGTGTGTGTGTTGTGTTAGTGTATGCAGTGTGTGTGTGTATTAGAGTATGCAGAGTGTGTGTTGTGTTAGTGTATGCAGAGTGTGTGTGTGTGTGTTGTGTTAGTGTATGCAGTGAGTGTGTGTATTAGAGTATGCAGAGTGTGTGTTGTGTTAGTGTATGCAGAGTGTGTTGTGTTAGTGTATGCAGTGTGTGTGTGTGTGTTGTGTTAGTGTATGCAGTGTGTGTGTGTATTAGAGTATGCAGAGTGTGTGTTGTGTTAGTGTATGCAGAGTGTGTTGTTTTAGTGTATGCAGTGTTTGTGTTAGTGTATGCAGTGTGTGTGTGTGTGTTGTGTTAGTGTGTGCAGTGTGTGTTGTGTTTGTGTATGCAGTGTGTGTGCTGTGTTAGTGTATGCAGTGTGTGTGTGTTGTGTTAGTGTATGCAGTGTGTGTGTGTGTGTGTGTATGTTGTGTTAGTGTATGCAGTGTGTGTGTGTGTATTAGAGTATGCAGAGTGTGTGTTGTGTTAGTGTATGCAGAGTGTGTTGTTTTAGTGTATGCAGTGTTTGTGTTAGTGTATGCAGTGTGTGTGTGTGTTGTGTTAGTGTGTGCAGTGTGTGTTGTGTTTGTGTATGCAGTGTGTGTGCTGTGTTAGTGTATGTAGTGTGTGTGTGTTGTGTTAGTGTATGCAGTGTGTGTGTGTGTGTGTGTTGTGTTAGTGTATGCAGTGTGTGTGTGTGTGTGTTAGTGTATGCAGTGTGCATGTGTGTGTTGTGTTAGTGTATGCAGTGTGTGTATTGTGTTAGTGTATGCAGTGTGTGTGTGTATATTAGTGTATGCAGTGTGTGTGTGTGTTGCGCTAGTGTATGCAGTGTGTGTGTTGTGTTAGTGTATGCAGTGTGTGTGTTGTGTTAGTGTATGCAGTGTGTGTGTTGTGTTAGTGTATGCAGTGTGTGTTGTATTAGTGTATGCAGAGTGTGTGTTAATGTGTAGTGAATACAGAGAGTGTGTTAGTGTGTAGCGGATGCAGAGTGTGTGTTAGTGTAGTGAATGCAGAGTGTTAATGTGTAGTGAAAGCAGAGAGTGTGTTAGTGTGTAGCGGATGCAGAGTGTATGTTAGTGTAGCGGATTCAGAGTGTATGTTAGTGTAGTGAATGCAGAGTGTTAATGTGTAGTGAATGCAGAAAGTGTGTTAGTGTGTAGCGGATGCAGAGTGTGTGTTAGTGTAGCGGATGCAGAGTGTGTGTTAGTGTAGTGAATGCAGAGAGTGTTAATGTGTAGCGAATGCAGAGTTTGTGTCAGTATAGTGGATGCAGTGAGTGTGTTAGTGTGTAGTGTATGCAGAGTGTATGTTGTATTAGCGTATGCAGTGTGTGTGTTGTATTAGTGTATACAATGTGTGTGTTAGTGTATGCAGTGTGTGTGTGTTGTGTTAGTGTATGCAGTGTGTGTGTGTGTGTGTATTAGTGTATGCAGAGTGTGTGTTGTGTTAGTGTGTGCAGTGTGTGTGCTGTGTTAGTGTATGCAGTGTGTGTGTGTGTGTGTGCGTGTTAGTGTATGCAGTGTGTGTGTGTTGTGTTAGTGTATGCAGTGTGTGTGTGTTGTGTTAGTGTATGCAGTGTGTGTGTGTGTGTGTGTGTGTTAGTGTATGCAGTGTGTGTGTGTGTTAGTGTATGTAGTGTGTGTGTGTTGTGTTAGTGTATGCAGTGTGTGTGTTGTGTTAGTGTATGCAGTGTGTGTGTGTGTTGTGTTAGTGTATGCAGTGTGTGTGTTGTGTTAGTGTATGCAGTGTGTGTGTGTGTTGTGTTAGTGTATGCAGTGTGTGTGTGTGTAAATGTGCAATGTGTAAACTAAATGTAAATGTTTCTCCCCCCTCCCTGCTTACCTGTGTCCAGGGAGGGGGGAGATTCTATTGCTGGTGGTCCGGTGGGGGGGGGGAAGGGGGGTGTTACTGCAGTCCGCAGAGGGGGCCCAGGCAGCACACAGCTTCTCCTCCTCTTCTCCTCTCTGCTAAGAACTCTTGCGAGACCCGGTTGCCATGGCAACTCTCCGCGGGTCTCGCGAGAGTTCTTAGCAGAGAGGAGAAGAGGAGGAGAAGCTGTGTGCTGCCTGGGCCCCCTCTGTGGACTGCGGTAACAGGGAGCCGGGGGCCCGCGGCTGCACACATAGATAGCGATATTCGCTATCTATGTGTGCAGGGAAAGAAAGTGGGGCCCAGGACTGCCAGAGCAGTCATGGTTGTCACCCCCTGATGGCGGCCCTGAAATACAGTAATTTCAAGACCTGCTAAGGAACAGACAATTGTTATGTCCTGATATGTAAAACCATAAAATGTAAATAGAGTGTACTTTCTTTTCCCATGACTATATATGTGTATATACAAATATACACACATGTGTGTGTATATATATATATATATATATATATATATTCAAAAAAATACCGGCACTCTGGGATTTCCAAATCTTAAATTTAATGTAGCAGATCTAAGTCAACGTTTCAGCTCCTCCATGGAGCTTTCATCAGGACTCTAATTTTAAGATTTCTAGAATGAGTGATGGGTACAACAGATGAAGATAAGATAAGAAACCTTTTGAATTTTATAAGGAGATATTTACTTAAATACATACAAACTCCTTCAGGCTCCTTTTATCTACTACTTCTAACGTACATTCTTGAGGAATGCTAGCAATTCTGGATATTCTGGATAATTTGATTGATTCCCTGATGGAAGTTAGGTCATGCGCATTTATTAAAAACATTTATTTTGCCAGAGATATAAATAACAAAGCAAATGTGTATTTTTGATCCTCCATCAGAACTGTACGTAATATCTTGGGATGGTGACATGATAACTCGATTGTATAATTGTAATATTTTATTTTAAATCTGCTCTTATTATAGGACAAACAAATTAATATTTTGATCACATTTCTTCCCAAAAATGTCAATAAAATTGTGTCTTGATGCAATGCGCAAAATCTTAATGCATTCAGTGGAAGAGTGTTCTCTTGCTGGACAGAAGCCAAAGTCCAATAAAAGAACATGATGTGTTTTCAGCTGTGTCCTTCAATTATTTTGTTCATAATAGTAAGCATTACTTTATCTTGAGTAAAAAGCAAGCTTTCTAGTATTCAGAACTTGTGTAAACAAGGTTCTACATCCCTATACCATGTATAATAGTTTTTTTATTTTTAAAAAAGCGCTGGTACATAGTACTACTGGTTATTACCTCTGGAAATCTAAGTAGGTAAATGTCAAGACTAATTAAATACTTACATAGTTATTCATATGCAGTATATGTGAAAATTGTGGAACATGTCTGTTTGTAATTTTATTGTCCATAAAGATCTAGAATTTATATCAGAGTTACACATACCATTACTTCATTCTCATCCATGGACTTCTAATATCTAACCCTGATTTGAATTACCGGTAAACAATATTCTTATTGGGCAAAATGCAAACAAGGTAGCTTTTTTTGTAAATTTCAAAATGTTATTTATTTTACTTTGTGTATCTTTACAGCATTTCACTATAATGCTATCTGAAATTGTCTCTGTGTGCTGTTACATGTTAAAATGACACACCAAACACCATAACAATTACAGCACACTGTTGTGTTTATGGTGCCAGGAGTCCCCAGGTGCTGTCTGGCGGTAATCTGTAAAACCATTAACAAAGGGTTTAGCATTTACCTTGCTATGTCAAGCTCCCGGCTCTTCCAGTCTGATTAAACCTGATAAAGAGGAAGGTCATAACTTCCTATTGTCATACTACCTTATACTAGGTCTAGGATTTACTGGCAGAGAGTATTAGTTGATGGCATTCAGCCTATAAATACTGTCCAAACCTAGTATGAGTTGGTAGGTTAATATGAACGTGGGAACTACTGCATTATCAGATCACCTTAGACTAGAAGAACCACAGGTATCCAGCACAGCAAGGCAGTGTCATTCGGTTTCTATTCAGCTTTCCAGATTACGGTCAAATGGGTTTTACTCTTTGACCAAACTGGAATAATTTGTTTTAAATATTGTTTCTGTATATATATATATATATATATATATATATATATAGAGAGAGAGAGAGAGAGAGAGAGAGAGAGAGAGAGAGAGAGAGAGAGAGAGAGAGAGAGAGAGAGAGAGAGTTTCTCTTCACTGCATAATTCTAATGGAACACTCCCCTTGGGTGGCACTTTTAGGGGGGGGCGGAAAAAAAAAGCCACCTTAGGGCCCCCCAAGGCTTTAAAATGCTCCCAGTGTGGCTGGGAGGGGGAAGTGGGGGGTTACGGCACGACGGAGCCCTCTGAGCTCTTACTGCTCAGCTCCCTCGCACCCGCAGTGATGCTGGGAGCCGGAATATGACGTCATCCGGCATCCACTGAGCGGCGGACAAGGGAGGTGAGCAGGAGGATTACAGCTCCCTCGCTGCCACAACTGTACACCTGCCTGCCTGCACGCCCTGCCGCCCAGCAAGCCACCAGCCCAGCAGCCAGCTCCACTGGATCCGGGGGGAAGAATCCACTCCAGATCTCCTAAAGGTAGGGAGGCTGGGTGGATTAAAATTAATATTTTTAAAATATCTATAATACTTTGTAAGTGTGTGAATGTGTCAGTATCAGGGTGTCTGTCAGTGAATGTGTGTGTGTCTGCCAGTGAATATGTGTGTCAGTCATTGAATGTGTGCATGTCTGTCACTGTGAGTCCGAGTGAGTGTGTCTGTCAGTGTGTGTGTCTATTAGTGAATATGTGTGTCTGCCAGTGTGTGGTGGTCAGTGAACGTATGTTACTGTATGTGTGAATATGAAAGTGTGTGCCTGTCAGTGAATAGGTGTGTCAGAGTGTGTCTGTCAGTCAAACTATTTGTTCGTCTTAAACAGTTAGGGCCGGGGTGCCTGAGTTTTGACATGCCTATGGGAGCACATATCCAAAATACACCACTGCCCACACCCATAACAATGTAAGTTAATTTCACTTGGAAAATATAGGACAGGTGTGTGCAGGTGCATTCTTACCCTTAGGGTTTGACAGGGCCAGATTCCCATAAGACCACCAAGGCCATGGCCTCTGGGTGACAGGCAAGAGAGGGGCAGCATGGCTGATGGGAAGATCATAGCCAGACCATTCTCATGCTGAGGGAGCAGTTGCTGGGCCAGCCCCTGTAGCTGTGTGTGCTGTGCTCAGCCAGCACAAAAAGAACAGTACTGAACTGCTTGTTCTCCTTCTCAGTGCACTGCTGAGCCACTGCACCAATCAGAGGAAAGCAGACAGGTCTATGGCATCACTGTCATAATGCTGCACAATCTCCTCCTTGCAGGTAAAGGAGGCAAGGGTGTTTAAAAAAGGACTGCCAGCACAGAAGGCCTGCTGTCAAGAGCAATTGCCCTCGCCTTCCCTAATCTACCCTGCCTTTCTCACTCTCTCGTCCAGCAAGGGGCCAGTGCCAGCTACCAGCCTGCCTTGCCCAGCCCAGTGATCAGCCACCTGTACACACCCATGTACATGTGTGTGTGTGCATGTACATGGTCCAGTGTGTGAGTGTCTCCATGAGTGAGTGAGTACGTTTGTCTGTATGGGTCAGTTTGTTTGTTTGTATCTGCATGAGTCAGTGTGTATAGGTCAGTGTTTGTGACTGTATGGGTCAGTATGTATATGCATGGGTCATTCTGTGTGTCTGCATGGGTCACTGAGCGTGTGTGTATCTGCATGGGTCAGCGAGTAATTACAGACCAATCACTTGCTGCCCCATAACATCTGTCAGGTGCTTAGCCTTCAAGACCGATGGACATATGTGTCAGTACATGGCAAATGCTCAAAAGAGGATTGATAACAATCCTAGATGATCAAAACACCAACTGATAGTAGTCTAAACAGTCACACAGAATTAAATGACCAGACTGACCAATCTGTGCATAGCCTGGATTGACTACAAGAAAGCCTATCAAAAGGAAAAAACCCAGGCACTCACTGTGATAATTTTAGGCAGATGTAATGTACAGGTTCAAGAGTGGAGCTACGAATAGCCACCTACTCTACATGTCATGCCAAGAGTGATCAGGACATTGACACACAGATACACCTTACTAGGATATACAGCAAGGACATCATAGATAAGTGTGGGCGAATGACAACAAAAAAGGGAATATGATCAGGACATAAGGAGTTCATGTACCAGAAAGTCAAATAGAAGATGTAGAAAGCAGCTACAAGTACATGGGGGTACCACAAACATATGGCAACCACAAGGAAGAAGCGAGGAGGATAGCAAAATCCAAGTAGCTCCAGACAGTCAGACAGGTCCTGAAGTCCCAGTTCAATGGCAAGAACAAGATCCAAGCCATCAACACACATGGCCTACCAGTCATCACGTACCCAGCTGGAATAATAACTTGGCCAAGGAATGAGCTGGTCACAATGGATGTCAAAACCTGAAAAGAACTCACTATGAATGGAGGATTTTACCTTAAATCCAGCACTTAGAGACTGTACACCAGCTGGAAGGAACGAGGTCAGGGTATAAGTGTCAAGGTCAAAGTCCTGGATGAAATAAAGAACATTCACAAGTACCTCATGAAGATGGCTCTCAAAGATGAACTGCTAAGACAACAACAGATAGATGTGTAAAAAGAGAGGAGATTCCATGGCAAGACAAACAACTCCATGAGGTGTACCACTGGCAGATAGTGGACTCACATTACAAAATCCTACTAGTGGTTGGAAAATGCAAGACTGAAAGACAGCACAGAGGTAACCTTTACTAGCATCTCAGGAATAAGCACTCAACACCAGTTCAACAGAAGCAGGGATCTACCACACAAGGCAGATACACCCAGGGTGCAGACTGTGCAAAGAGGCCCCTGAGACAATCCAGTACATAGTAGCCGGGTGCAAGATGTTAGCAGGTATAGTATACACTGAGAGGCACAACCAAGATCCTGGGATTGTGTACTGAAATATCTGCATAGAATATGGTCTGGACCTGTAAAAGTCCAAATTGGAGATATCACAAAGATTAGTTGAGAATTATATGGTTAAGATCCTGTGTGACTTCCAGATCCAGACAGTAAAGCAGGTAGTGGCCAACCAACCTGAGAATTCGGTGGTAGACAAGGAACAGAAGACTGCAGTGGTGGTGGATGTGGCAATGCCCAGTAACTATGACACCAGGAAGAAGAAGGAACATAAGAAGATGGACAAATACCAAGGACTGAAAGAGGTGCTATAAAGGATGTGGAAAGTGAAGGCAGTAGTAGTCCCATTTGTAATAGATGCACTCACGGCTGTGATCTCCAAGCAGGGGGAGTGGCTTTAGCAGATTCCAGTTGAGACATCTGAGATGGCTGTCCATAAGAGTGCAATTCTAAAAAACAGCTGAACATACTGAACAGAACTCTTAGGCTCCAAAGCCTCGGTAGAGGACCCAAGAGGACCCATTTCCTCCCCAACTCGCATTAATATTAAAAGCCAGAACCATATCCTGCTCGATTGGATTCTCTCCAGTTGTCCTGACAGAATCCAGGAGGCAGGCGTTCTCCCTAACAGTTTCAGTGACCACTGTCTAGTGAACTGCATAAGCAAAACAAAGGCCACTAAGTCCACTCCCAAGATTATAATCACGAGGTCTTACAAAAATGTAATCTTGAATCCTTTTTAAATGATCTCAAGAACATACCACGGCACAGATTATGTATAATACCAGATCTAAACTCTGCAATTGCATTTTTTCAGTCCGAGCTCTTGCTTGTTTGGAATTTGCATGCCCCTCTGCGTAAAGTGAGACTAAAAGGGACACACCTGACCTAGTTCAAATGTACCAGTTTAGAGATTCACTGTGGTCAAAGTTCAAGCGTACTGGCTCCATGAACGATCACTGTACTTACAGACATTGGCGAAATGCATGCACAAAACAAACAAAAATGGCAAAGGCCAGATATTTCAGTGAAAATTTGAACAACAACCTATCAAACCCAAGAAACTTCTGGAAAATCATAAATAGCATACAAACCCCCACAATCCACTCCCAACCCTCCACTGTCAAAATGGACAACCAAACATTGCAACCCCCTAGGTGTAGCAAATACCTTTAATAATTATTTTGTTGGATGTGCTACCACCCTGGTTGCAAAGATAACAAATGACACTTATTTTCAGACCGCAAATAAAGATCAGGCCCTACCAAATCTTCAAAATACTAATTTAGAGATATTCAATTTTAGACCTGTGCCTGCTAGTGTCGTTAATAAACATCTTAATAATTAAAAAATGAAAAACCAGTGTGGACCAGATCAAATCCCAGCAATGTTGCTGAAGTTCAGTGCGCCAGCAATTGCTAATTCTGTCACTACCCTTATCAATGAATCATTGGTGTCAGAATACATACCCAAACTTTGGAAAACTGCAAAAGTTGTACCTATCCATAAAAGTGGGGACAATACTTTGCTATCTAACTATCGCCCGATATCATTGCTCCCTGTATTGTCAAAAATCTTGGAAAAATGCATCCACTATTCAACTATGTGAATATTATCTACAATCAAATTATCTGACCCCTGATCAATCAGGCTTTCGTCCAAATCACTCAACTTCGACTGCCCTCTTAAAAGTTTGCAATGACATCCAAATTGGAATGGAACAAGTAGACCTAACTGGAGCTATTTTCCTTGATATTGCTAAGGCCTTTGACACAGTAGACCATGGCATTCTTTTGCAAAAACTTAAAAACTCAGACATTGGTGCTTGTCGACTAACCTGGTTTCGATCGATGTTTCAGACTAAGTGCAATATGTGGCCATTTCTGATAGCGCTTTCCTCCCTCTTCCAGTCACGTGTGGTGTTCCCCAAGGTTCCATACTCGACCCCCTGCTATTCACATTATTTATAAATGATCTGCCTAACGTCTGCAAATCCTCAACTGTACACATGTATGCAGACGACAAGGTCATCTACGCTAGTAAACCCAAGCTACCGCAGCTTGAGGCTGTGCTCCAAAACCAATTCACAGAGGTAGAAAAATGGATCGCGGATAACAAACTCTTCCTAAACACTGACAAAACTGTTACAATGATCTTTGGAACTGTACCTAAATTACGTAAACTACAAAATCAACAACTGTGTATCAGAACAAATTCAAATAACACACTGACAGCAGTCTGCTCTTTTAAATATCTAGGTATGTTGCTAGACCCCAATCTATCCTTTGGCCTTCACATTGAAAAAAAAATCACTTCAAAACTTTACTCAAAACTAGGTGCCCTGTACAGAAACAAATCCTGCCTAAGCCCTAAAAACAGATAGTGCAACAAATGCTAATGCCGGTCATTGATTATGGGGATGTAGTGTATGCACCCGCACTGCAAACCCACCTTAATAAACTTAATACATTATATTATTTGTTCTGCCGCTTTGTACTAGAATGTAATTACTTTACCCACCACTGTGACATGTTAAAAGAGCTAAACTGGCTATAGCTGGAATCCCGACACACTCTTTCCAGCCTTGTGCATAAGAGCATTTCTGGGAAGCTCCCACCCTACCTGAGTAGAATGCTCTCCCCAGCTGTTCCCAACTCCTATAACCTCCGATCCAGTACTAGCATGATAATTAGCATACCGCAATACAAAAATAAAGTGGCTCTATCCTACTTTTCCTACAGAGCACCGCAATTATGGAATAACCTCAGGGACACAGTCAAATCCTCATTCAATCTAAAATCTTTTAAGAGATCTATGGCAATATACTTCAGCACAGAATGCACCTGTCATGGTTGAATATATTTATCACCTGTTATGTATTAAATTTATATGTGTGTATATATAGTTTGTATATTGTATATGTGTAATATTGTACCCTATTGTAATGCAATGTTTTGTAGACCAGGACATACTTGAAGACAGAAATCTCAATGTATCCATCCTGGTAAAATATTTTTATAAATAAATATACATATATCATTAACACATTCTATCTGCAGTTCAAGTGGCTGAATTTGAAACTGTTTGTAGTATTTTAGCTTTGCTGTTTCCGTATAATACAATGAGATGTAATCTTTTGTGATCAATATTTCATGTTAATCTTCTCTGTAAAAAGTAACACATTTTTCTGACAGGTCCCAAATTACAGACACACATGCCTGGATGAAAAAGAGACCAATTAACTTGATATATCAGAACTAAGTGATATTTTGTGATGTAATGTTAATGTTGCTCATTAATTGCTGTAATGGTTAATCTATAAGTTTACTTGTTTCCCTCTGCTGCAATCCTGTTCATTGGTATTAGTAATGCACATACATCTAATGTATGCTTTTCATTTAAAGAGGCACCATCACTAATGAAATATTTTAACAACTAAATAGAAAACAAAAAAAATTAAAGGGGAACTGTCAATTTTCTAGCATTCAGACCGGGCAAGGCAAGTCAGGCCAAACATTGCAAATGAGAACGAGAAATACAAAAATTGTTTTATCTCTCATCGTCTTTGTATATTTTCTTTATGCTTCCTGTCAAGTTGAAAGGACAGAGCCCCTTTAACAATGATTATCAGGGGTCCAAGATGGAGCTGCCCATTTGCAAGGCATGCTTTAATTGGCTCTGATTTTTTGGAGGCACAAGACTATCCACACTGTGATGATTGTTGACCACTGGTCCATCCCAGGGATTCACAGATGGTATCATGATCCTATTTCCTTTCCCAATTGTTTCTTTCTCTAGCATTTCATTTTTTTTCAGATTTACTTATATTTTTCTTTCTATTAAGGTTCTTATATTCCTCTAGTACAGTGATTTAACTTACTGTTACTGAACACGAGATTTTGGTAACAGGTGCATCAGTATTTTTGGCGATCTTAAAGGGACACTAAAGGCACTTTAATCACTTCACATCATTGGCACTTTTTCTTCATTCCGTGTCAAACTATTTTCAAGCAGAGCCCCACCTCCACTAGAAGTACGGCTAATGCAGAGATCACAGACTTCCTTGTAGACATACCTATTCATTCCTGCAATGGGCACTGTGATAGTCCATTGACCCTCTCAGTCATTCACAGCCAACCATTGCTGCTCAGCAGCACAGAGGGAATGGGTTGGTGGGGACTCCCATCTAACATTACAACATTAAAACCGGTTTAAAACTGAATAGAAGGCCAGCCGTAGGGGACTACAAACCAGTGTTAATTTTGGCAGCAAATTTTAAATTAGTTTTAGTCATAGGCTTTTGACTAAAAAGCCATTTTAGCCATTTTAGTAATATTTTAGTCATCTAAATTGTTTTAGTTTTAGTCAACTAAATCTCAAAAATTATAGTCTACTAAAATTTGACTAAAATTGTTAGTCAACAAAATTAACACTGTTATAGACACTATAAACACGTCAATGAAATGAAGCAGTTACCGTACTTACAGTGTCCCTTTAACTGTTATAGGTCAAATAATGAGTCCTCATGCTCAGACTCCTTTGGATTTCGTATGCAATTATTGAATTACCTTTCCTGAATTAGAAATGTTCACTTCTTCAGTAACATGGTATTTTATATTCTCAGGTTCCTTATATGTTGGATAACATGTTCTAAATAAAATAATTTAAAAGAAAATTAAGAGTTACATTGAAGTTCACATTCTTCCATTGTACAATATATCTACGTTAATGTTAAATCTGTTTCTCTTTGCCGGTTCTAACAACTTGCTAAACAACAATTTATAGACCATTCCCTATTCAAATGAACGAATCATCCATCCGCAAGTTACTATGTGTGTAGATGTTTAGATTAATAAGTGTAGGGAATTACAGAAGGGAGCTTGAGGAGACTTTTTTAAAGTTGTAATTAATTATGCTGGGAGATACCAGATTTCTAACTCATGTTATAGCCTTAGAGGAAAAAAATGGTTTCTAAAAACAAATAGCTACCTACAGGTCTTTTTTTGGGGTGTTTAGTTGCTAGGAAACAAAACCGTGCGGTTAGATATTGCATATTGATCCTATACAACATTGCGACAAATCAAAAGCAAGAATTACAAACGAGAGTGGACATTTAATACAGAGTGAAAAAGCAATCTTGCTTTCAAATATAACCCATTCACTGCCGGTCTTCATTTGTCAGCTCACTTTTTAAAAAGACAATGATGTTACTGTGGTTTTGAACCTAGACAAACCAATAACCTTTTCATTGTCAATTATTATTTTTTTTTAAATGGACGCTGGAATCTGGGTTTATGGTGCTATGGAATAATGTATTTATTTTAAAAAACACTATCCATAAATAATGCATGATACAATGACAGCCTTTTTATATGGTTTGCTTTTTCAGGATAAAATCGAAATCAAGTAACTATCAAAAACAATATCTAATTTAATACTGTTTGGCAGTCAAGAGATACATAATAGAGCAATATATATAATGTAAAATATGGTGTTTTATATGATGGATATCATTTTCACAATTAGTTCTAACCACACATCTATAGTAATTCTAAAATTACATGATCATACATTTGATAACAAAATCTAGTCTTTAGTTTTGGAATGTTGATTTTGCAAACTTATCAATTATCAATAAAAAAACACCATATCAATTGCTACGTACACTCACCTGTGGATGTCATTAGGCGCATGCAATGTGTTTTGATCTTTCATCTGTTTAGTAGATAGCTCCCTAATTTGTAAACTCCATATTTGTGCATATTAAATTAGGGAGATATCTACTATTGAACTGAAAGAGCAAAATTAAGAATAGGGGTTTTGTTCATTTTGATCTTTCAGCTGTATAGTATATAACTCCCTAATTTGTGATATTTACGTGGGATCGCCATATTTAAGGTTGCCGAATTAGGGAGCAATTTACTAAATAATTGAACGAGCAAAATTGAAAAGGGCTTTACATCATTTTGATCTTTGCGTTCTTTAACTCCTTAACTAAAATTGGTACGGTTGGGTTGGAATGCCATATTTAAGAGATAAAATCCCTAAATTTGTACTCTGTAACTACCACCTCTATTAATTCCCCATAGGCAATAATAGCCATCCAAACTTTAAAAATGAACAACAATTTTGCACAAAAGTTTGTTCATCCGAATCAATGTTTTCTGAATTTTTAACAAACCGAAATTAGAAAATGAACAAATGAAAATTAAGCAGATTCCTCTAGATGAAAAGAACTTGTAAATAAAGGGGTTAAGAAACGCAAACTGTTATTTGTGGACCAGATCACTTTATATAACTGTAAGGATGATTCTCTTTACACTTGTAATAGTATTAAATTCAGAGGGAAAATATATTTGAAAGCCTATATTATTATTATGAATAAATTAAGCAAGTGATTATGATATACATTGGATCCCTGTATATTTCACAAACATATATCTCCTGCTCAGGAGCTTGTTTGTATCTTACAGACTCTAAAATATAATGCCGTTCAGCTCATCTAATACACTTTCTGATGGATTCTCAGACAATTCACCCTCTGACTTCATTAATTTACGACTGAACTCAATAACTAGATACAATTTTCGGTATTCTTCAGCTCAAAATATTCCATGAGAGCTGGGGACTTGAATTAAATAACTAGATAAATATATCATCAAGAGGGACACATTCTACTGTAAGAGATAAGCAAAGATTAGACAGAGGCTTTACTATAGATGTCAGCGCTGCTATTCAGTAACCAGTGTGAAGCTATCAATGGCGAAGACAAGGCTTTACAGCTCTGCCAGCCACTGGAATATCAGGGTGGAAGGAATAAAGAGACAATAGGCTGCTGATTTCCCTAACTATACTGATAGCCTTGAGTAAACCTGACCTAAAAGAGAACGAGGGTCTTCAGTCAAAGGCTTACTAGAACCGTGTTAGCATTAAAGGGACTCTATACGCACCCAGACCACTTAATCTCATTGAACTGGTCTGTGTGCAGTGCCCCTGTCCACTTAGCCCTGCAATGTAAAACATTACTGTTTTAGAGAAACTGCAATTTTACTTCACAGGGTTAAGACTGCCTCTAGTGGCTGTCTTCTGGACAGACACTAGAGGCACTTTATCGATTTACATGGAATGTAGAGGAACACTATAGTGTCAGGAATGTAGTCATTTAGGTTATCGCCACCCCTGTTAAAAAAAAGTAATTTACTCACCTTTTTCCAGTGCCGCACAAGATTCAATGCATCTCTATGACCCCCTACCCTGCCTCTTTTAGTTTGACCCCCTACCCTGCCTCTTTGACTGAGATGATCAGAATTGACAATCTTTGCCATAGGAAAGCATTTGATTGGCTGAGATTGTTAATTTTGATCATCATCTCAGTCAAGGAGGCAGATCAGGGGTAGAGTCAGCTCCCGCAGTCCCGCAGTCCCGCAGTCCCACACTGCGCTTGAATAAAGGTGCGTTTTACAGCTTTTTTAGACCCCATAGTGTTTTAACACTATAGGGTCAGGAATACACATTGTGTTCCTGACCCTGTTGTGTTCCTTTAATGCTGTCTATGCTGAACCTCCATTCCTGCTTGAATTCTTTATCCTACCATTGCTTAACTTGGTGAGGGGACTTACATAAAGTCCAACCAAAAACCTCACAATTACTTGAGGGAGGAACCTGATTGCTCTTCACTACACAATGGAGGCTTGAATTCCATTAGGCAGAGTAGGCATCTGCCTAGAGGCGACAGTCTTGTAGGGGGGTGCCTACTCTGCCGGTTAAAATCCCCCTTCCAGTGACCACTGAGGGAAGTTATGAAATATGGCTAGATCTCATTGTTTTAGTATTTAGGTATTAACTACCTGTTGTGCCCTAGACAGCAGTCAGTAGCATGTTAAGTTAATATTTGATGTTAAATGCTGGTTTCAAGTTTATAACCCTGTGGCCAATGTTTGTACATAAACTCAGTTGGCTGTGTCTTATTTGGGTGTTTAGCTATTAGCTGGGGTAATTCTGGTAACAATCTTGCAAGCCAAGTAAGGACACTGTTTCTGTGTATTCTAACCACCCGTGAGCCCTGCATGCAGTGTTATATGCAAATTATTTCTGCCAGGAGGGATAGATTATTTTATAGGTGGTCCTAATCAATGCACAGTTCTCTATTGCCACATAGTAAAATAATTATACACTGCTGATTGAGAACGTATTTTTTTATTTGAGAAATATTACTTGTGTTCCTGCTTTGCAAATGTCTACAGTTTCTATTTTTGATATGTGAGAGCATTTGTGTCTTTGGTATCATTAGAAAGAAGAGATTTGAAAGAAAATAGATATGTAAGTACAAGTCTGGGAAATGATAAAAGCCTTTGATATCGCAGGATAACAAACTGCATAGATATTTGTCGTTGTTCTAACATCAAGATCAGCTTTGCAGCACTGGCACAAACAAACCACGGGCATAACAGAGAGAGAGAGAGAAAGGATACCTTTATTTATTTATTTATTACCAGCATTTATAAAGCGCCAACATATTCCGCATAATAGTGAACTGTGGATTTTGGGGCAATAATACCAAATCAATTGGTCTATTATTTCTTTCTGGATCCTGAGATGAGATTATCTTTAATATTTATCTTTAATAAGATTTTATTTAGGATTAGGGATAGGTTTAAAGTTCATTTTAACTTTGGATAGCAACAGTATATCAAGGCCCAGTTTCTCAATGACTGGGCAGAACTACATTCCCGGGCAGCAGATCCTATTTGCTGATGCCACTATAATTCAGTTCTTCTTCCAATAATTGTTTTGGTGACTTTATGAGATGACTTACATTTTACTATTGGTCCCTGAGGAAGTTCCTTATTGGAACGAAACATGTAGGACCTGGACCTATTGTATATTTTATTATATATTATATTATATTTAATTTTACATTAATACATTCATTTGTTACCTACCAATCTGGATTCCAGTTTTGGTTCCTGGCTAGAAGTGGTGACTACAAGGAGGTTACAGCCTTCCATCAACTCCAGGGGAGGCACCTTAATGCCTGAAAGTCCATATGTTGTGAGTACCTCGGAACTTGAACGGTCCTGTTCTCGAACAATTCGGAAGTCAAACAAAAATTTTGAGTAAAAAATGTCTCGGTACCCGAACATACAACAAAGAGCCATGACTAAAAAATGGCTCGGTACCCGAACATACAACAAAGAGCCAAATGTCTCGATACGCAAACGATCTTCAATACCCGAACATACAACAAAGAGCCATTTCTCATTTTTAAGTCAGAAAATTATTATAAATAATTGTAATAATGGCCAACAGTACATTTTTAGCAAGTTGAAAGGGAGGAACCACTTAAATAAATGTAAGGTGCTTATTATTTATCTATTTTAATGCATACATATAAATGTAAAATTCTGTAATTTTGGGGGTCTGGAACAGATTAATACATTTTACATTAATTGTTATGGGAGATGTTGATTCGTTTCTCGAACACTTTGGGACTCGAACAACCTTCAGGAATGGATTAAGTTAGAGTTCCACGGTTCCTCTGTATTTTAAACAATATCACACTTTGTTTTTTGTATTTAATTCCTTTTAGGAATATCAGCTGTATCCCAGATTGTACATTCAGTATCTCTTCTTCCAATAATATGTGAAGAGTGGAGCTGAAAAGACAGTATTGCATTGTTGCTGTCTCCTCAGTTCCTAGCCCAACAAACATTTCACTAATAGGAAAGTCCTGAATTAGTAAGAGCTTAACTCCAGGTCAGGACACGTATGTCCCACAGGCAGGGCCATATTAACATAGGGGCTGATGGAGCTGCAGCTCCAGGCCCAGGCCCATGGAATAGGCCCATTTTAAATTTAAAAAAATATATATCATATTTTTATTTTTCATTTTATTTTTTTACACACTACTCTTAGGTTTGCCACCTGACTTTTATTTTACTGGCACAGCCGGTATATGAGGCTGCCTGGCAGTGCCGGTATTGCTGTAATACCAGCAATACAAATGCAGGTATTTTTCTCAGAATAAATGGAGATTACTCTGCAATACCAGCACCGGTCAATAGTGGTCACTGTGTGTGGAGAGAGGCAGGGATAGGAAGTTACAGCATATCCCTGCCTCTCTCTACTACTCAATGATCCGTGGGGGAGCAGCAACACAGCACAGAGTTCAGACAGCAGCTCTACAGCTCAGGTAAGTGAGGGATGGGGGGAAAGGCAGCAGGGACACATAGGGACACTGAGACACTAGGGGACATATGGGGACAATGAGACACTAGGGGACACATGGGGACACAGACACTAAGGGACACTGAAACACTAGGACACATGGGGACACAGACACTGGAAAACATGGGGACACTGAGACACTAGGGGACACTGGGACACATGGGGATGCTGAGACATATGGGGATGCTGTGAGACATAGGGACACGGAGACACTATGTCCCCATGTCTGCCAGTGTCCCCATGTCCCCCCGCCAGTGTCTCAGTGTCCCCAAGTCTCCCAGTGTCTATGTCCCATGTCTCTCAGTGTGCCTAGTGTCCCCATGTGACCCTATATATCCCAGTGTCCCCATGTCTATGTCCACAAGTGTCTGTCCCCTAGTCTCCCAGTGTCCCCTAGTCTCCCAGTATCTGTGTTCCCATGCCTCTGTGTCCCTAGTGTCTTAGTGTCCCCAAATGCCTGACATGCATTCATGCCAGGCTGTCCTTCAAATTCTTTGGACAGACATGCCCCCTTTTTGGGCATGTTCTCCCCTTTTGGCAGGTCTGGTCACGTGATTCGCACCAGTGGCCCCTCTTTCCCCCACCCATTGACTTCCTGCTTCACTGGACACTGCTGACAGATGAAAGCATAAATTAGAGCATAAATTAGAGAGAGATTAGCATAGAGTATGTGTTTTCTTATAGCTGCATCCTATGAGTTTCCCTCCAGCACCATCTCCATCAAATACATGACGCTTGGGAGGTATGATTGTTTTAGTGTTTTGGCTCGATAAGATTCCGTAATTAGGCCCATCATAATTGTCAGCACCAGGCCCACTGTGCTCTTAATCCGGCCCTGCCCACAGGCATAGCTGTCCTGCAGTTGGGGTATTTTATTCACCCTTTAGGGCTATTAAAATCCCAACAAATAAGATAGTGTGACCATTAGAAATTAAGTGCCTCCAAAGATTCAAACATCAAACTTCAAAGCCACTGTCTACGCGTTTCATTGTAAAAGTTTGATGTTTGAATCTTTGAAAGCACTTAATTTCTAATATGATATAGGATTTTAATAGCCCTAAGAGGTGAATAAAATAAGTGTATTTTATATTTCTGGCTGTTCCTGTTTACTTTGTTTTGTTACCTTGGACTGACTTCGGCCTTTGAAACTCAAGACTAGTGAGTATTTGAATTGTAAATGTCGTTCAGACAGGACTACCAAACAGTGATTTCAGTGGCATGCTGAATTTTTGTTTAGCTGGTATTCAATGTGTTTTTCTTTTATTTATTTTTAAATATATTCTGCAATTGAGGACCAACAAACTGCAGAGTTAATCAATTAGTTCTGAGCACTATTTTCAAAGTCCATTATTACCTTTGAGGATGCAAGTGACGCTTCATCCATTATTGAGAATATACAGTGAAAAAACAATGTTATGTGTGTTCTCATCTATATTTATATATCTATTAAATTGAAACTAGAAAAAGTTTTTTTTTTTTTTTTTTTAAAGTGTTATTTGTAAAAAATGAATTGTCATGATGAAGACTCCAATTGTCTTTTTACATATGCTTAATGTAACCTTTTTTTTTATTTCCCAATCATTTCCTCTTCAAACACAGTTATGATGATAGATATTGCCTCAAATCAAGTAAATGCCTAGGTGCCTTGGGCCCAAGGAATTAATCATTACTGTGTAGGAGGTTTATGCATGGCATTAAAATACCTTGAGTGGGCGTAAAAAAAACAGCTTGGCACAGTGAGGCCTAATAGGCTTTATATAGCCAATAAAGAATAAAAATCACACCAACAATTTAATCCGTATTTTTCAACTGCTTTGTGCAATACATTACAGCTAATAAATGCTACTTAAAATATTATATAATAATTATTTTGTAATGGTTGTGTGTAAAATATTGATATTGATCCAAAATCATTTCTTTTCTCGGTGGCAGCAAAATATATTCTGTAGACATTGGCTCCTTTATTTAAGTTTATGTTTTTTTCCTTTTAATTTTAAAAGTGATTCCTGGAAGGCGCTATGCATTTACATTCCATTTTACATTAATTATCCCCTTCAAGTTAAATACCTATAAAATATAACTTATCTTCTATATTTATTCTATTTCCATGCACGTTTTATGGAGTGGAGTTTCTCTCTTGCCAAGTGAAAATCCTAGTTCACAGTGACACTGTAAATTTGAAAGTTTTGTCTGTGAAATGGCCAAGACTTTGCTGCACTATTTTTTGAGAATTTATGTCAAACAGTTCTGTGCGCTGTGTAGCTACAGATTCAGGTTTCTGTCTTGGAAACCCATGGGGAAATTTATTTCGATGTATTTGTAGCCACATCTTCGGGGCTGCAGTTTGGAGAGGTAGATGACTATAGTTGAAATATAGCAATTACATAAGCAGTGAATAAAAGTAAATTGTAAGAGAAGATGGTAAGGAGAAGGAGAAGATGGTAAAAAATAGAGGGTGGTTTAATTGGTCAAGCCCTCTATTGGTAATCTTCAGTACCTACTGCAAATTCACAGTGGAGCGAGAATATAACGAGCGAACGCCTTTTACCGATCCAACAATGGTGCACACACAAACAGTCAAACAAAGCAAAAGTAGAAGAAACTAAATCCTTGACATTAAACTATCAATGTTTTGATTATCTTCTGGTGTTTCTTAAGCCACCCCAAATTCAATATATTTAGACTTTTGAAATGTTTCAAGTTGTAGGAGTTTAACTCAGTTTACCTGTCGCAACACTGTACAAATGTTGTCTCTTTGTAATCGTAAAGGGTTACTAGCACCATGTCAATTCCAGTGTTTTGAAGTGGTTATGGTACTTGGAGTCTGTATGTGTAGCATTTCTGTTTGACGTGCTGCACATGCAGAGGAATAGTACATTGCTCCTTGAGCTGTAACTCCAATTCTGATTGTGTCATTGACAGCCTGGAGCAAGAATTTCAGACTCATTAAAGCGAATAATGTACATATTGGGCATCAGCACGCATAGCAAGTTGACGACAGAATACCAATGGAGACACAGCTGTTTCTTCATGCAGCCTAAGTCTTCTCCTCTGTTCATAATCTAAGGCATTCCTACCCTCAGTGAAAGTAAGTGACATCACCGGAAGAGGACCGAGCTGCAGGGAGACCTTGGCCTTGGTTTGGGTAATAATTTATTTCTTTATTATAATTTTTTTGCATGGTGGGGGGTGTGCCAGCAAGGTCACTAAAACAAAAGACTGTGTTTTATACACTACTAAGCCAAGACATTAAAAACATCTGCCTAGCAAGGATTTGGCTTTATTTCTCATGGAAGCTCTGTTTGGAATGGAAATAAACTGTACAAAAAAGATGGTTTGCATCTTTCTCAAAAAGGAACAAATGTTCTCAGTGAGCAGTTCAGAGGTTTTTCTAGGATGTATTTAAACTAGGAGGGGGGTGGTGGGGCAAAAGGGTGATAAAACATCAATCCAATTGTCCCCCAAAACAAGGACAGAAGGTGCCTGTAGCAAGTGTGTTAATAAATGATAGGCTTAGAGTCATGTCTACAAATGCTCGCAGTTTAGGGAATAAGATCCATGAACTTGTGGCAATAATGGCAACTGATAGTGTAGATTTAGCCGCTGTTACTGAGACATGGTATAATGAGAAAAATGACTGGGACATAGCAATACCAGGGTACTCTTTATTTAGAAAAGACAGGGAAGGCAGGAAAGGGGGAGGGTGACCCTGTATGTGAAGGATAGCATAAAATCTAGCCTAATAAAAGTTAGTGAGGCGAACATAGAGTCCGTTTGGGTTACATTAGAATTTGGTAATCACACAGAAACTCGTGTAGGTGTGATTTATAGGCCCCCACGACAAATAAAAGAGTTAGATAATCTACTAGTTGAGGAAATTGCTAAAATGACAATGAGGGGGGAAGTTATCATCATGGGTGACTTTAATCTTCCTGATGTGAATTGGAAAACAAAAATAGCTGCTTGTGCCAGGAGCACACATATTCTAAACTCCCTACTGGGATTGTCTCTAAAACAAGTCGTTGAGGAGCCAACTCGTAAAGAGGCCATACTAGATTTTGTGTTTACAAATGGAGATTTGGTATCCGATATTACTGTAGGATGATCCAGTGATCATCAGTCAGTGTGGTTTAATATAAGAACCGTTACTCACACCACACAAAAACAAAAGTTTTAGACTTTAGAAAAACAGACTTTTCTAAAATTAGAATATTTGTAAAGGAGTCATTATCAGACTGGAGCAATTTTAATGGAGTCCAATAGAAATGGGATTATTTAAAAGTTGCACTACTGAAGGCAACAGAAAATTGCATTAGGCTTGTCAGTAAAAGCAAAAAATTCAAGAAACCACTGTGGTACTCCGCAGATGTGGCCAAAATAGTAAAAAAACAAAAAGTTAGCATTTAGTAATTATAAAAAAAAACAGAGTGAGGAAGACAGAATGATCTATAAGATTAGGCAGAAAGAGGCTAAGCAAGTTATAAGAGCTTCCAAATCACACACAGAAGAGAAAATAGCACAGTCAGTAAAAAAGGGTGACAAAACTTTTTTTAGATACATAAATGAGAAGAGAAAAGTAAAACAAGGATTAGTTAGATTAAAAACAAAATAAGGAAGGTATGTAGAAGAGGATAAAGGTCTAGCTGACTGCCTCAATTAATATTTTTGTTCGGTATTTACAGATGAAAATGAAGGAAAGGGACCTCAGTTAAGAAAAAGGATAAATTAGTCTTTTATTACACGTGAATTTACAGAGGAAGAGGTTCTATTTCAACTCTCAACTGTAAATGCAAATAAGTCAATGGGACCTGATGGAATACACCCAAAGCTATTAAAAGAGCTTAGTGGTGTACTAACAAAACTATTAACAGATTTATTTAACCAATCATTGATAACAGGAGTAGTCCCAGAAGATTGGAAGTTGTCGAATGTTGTGCCCATTCACAAGAAAGGTAATAGGGAGGAGTCGGGCAACTATAGGCCAGTAAGCCTTACTTCAGTAGTGGGGAAAGTGATAAAAACCATGTTAAAGGATAGGATTGTTGAACATCTAAAAACACATGGATTTCAAGATCAGAGACAACATGGATTTACTTCAGGGAGATCATGCCAAACTAATCTTATTGATTTTTTTGATTGGGTAACTAAAATTATAGATCAGGGTGGTGCAGTAGACATTGCTTACCTAGATTTCAGTAAGGCTTTTGACACTGTTGCACATAGAAGGCGTATCAATAAACTGCAATATTTAAGTTTGGATTCCAATATTGTTGAATGGGTAAGGCAGTGGCTGAGTGACAGGCAACAGAGGGTTGTAGTCAATGGAGTATATTCGAAGCTTGGGCTTGTCACCAGTGGGGTACCTCAGGGATCTGTACTTGGACCCATTCTCTTTAATATTTTTATTAGTGATATTGCAGAAGGTCTTGATGGTAAGGTATGTCTTTTTGCTGATGATACTAAGATATGTAACAGGGTTGATGTTCCAGGAGGGATAAGGCAAATGGCTAATGATTTAGGTAAACTAGAAAAATGGTCAGAGTTGTGGCAACTGACATTTAATGTGGATAAGTGCAAGATAATGCATCATGGACGTAAAAACCCAAGGGCAGACTACAGAATATTTGATAGAGTTCTAACCTCAACTGAGGAAAGGGATTTAGGGGTGATTATTTCTGATGACTTAAAGGTAGGCAGACAATGTAATAGAGCAGCAGGAAATGCTAGCAAAATCCTTGGTTGTATAGGGAGAGGCATTAACAGTAGAAAGAGGGAAGTGCTCATGCCATTGTACAGAACACTGGTGAGACCTCACTTGGAGTATTGTACGCAGTATTGGAGACCGTATCTTCAGAAGGATATTGATACCTTAGAGAGAGTTCAGAGAAGGGCTACTAAACTGGTTCATGGATTGCAGGATAAAACTTACCAGGAAAGGTTAAAGGATCTTAACATGTATAGCTTGGAGGAAAGATGAGACAGGGGGGATATGATAGAAACATTTAAATACATAAAGGGAATCAACACAGTAAAGGAGGAGACTATATTTAAAAGAAGAAAAACTACCACAACAAGAGGACATAGTATTAAATTAGAGGGACAAAGGTTTAAAAATAATATCAGGAAGTATTACTTTACTGAGAGGGTAGTGGATGCATGGAATAGCCTTCCAGCTGAAGTGGTAGAGGTTAACACAGTAAAGGAGTTTAAGCATGCGTGGGATAGGCATAAGGCTATCCTAACTATAAAATAAGGCCAGGGACTAATGAAAGTATTTAGAAAATTGCGCAGACTAGATGGGCCGAATGGTTCTTATCTGCCGTCACAATCTATGTTTCTATGTTTCTAATATCAGATAGAGCCCCTCATGCTGCCAAAACAGTTCTGATGTGTCACGTCATGGACTCCACAATACCTCTGAATAGTGATGTCCCAAACTGTTCGCTGGCGAATAGTTCCTGGAGAACATCGCTTGTTCGCGTTCGCCACGGATGGCGAACACATGCGCTGTTCGGCCTGCCCCCTATTCGTCATCATTGAGTAAACTTTGACCCTGTAGCTCACAGTCAGCAGACATATTCCAGACAATCAGCAGCAGACCCTCCCTCCCAGACCCTCCCACCTCCTGGACAGCATCCATTTTACATTCATTGTGAAGCTGCATTCTTAGTGAGAGTAGGGACAGTGTAGCTGCTGCTGATTTCATAGGGAAATTGATAGCTAGGCTAGTGTAGTCAGTGTCCACTACAGTCCTGAAGGACTCATCTGATCTCTGCTGTAAGGACAGCACCCCAAAAACCCTTTTTAGGGCTAGAACATCAGTCTGCTTTTTTTTTCTGTGTAATGTAATTGCAGTTGCCTGCCTGCCAGCCTGTGTGTCAGGCTCACAGGATATACTGTGCCCACTTGCCCAGTGCCACCACTCACTCACTGGTGTCACAATAGCTCGCATTTAAAAAACAAAACAAAACTTTTTTGACTGTAATATAATAGCAGTCAGTTTCGTTCACTAGTGTGCATTTCAGAGCCTGCCCAGTGTTACTACTCACTCACTGGTGTCACAATAGCTTGCATTAAAAAAAAAAAAAAAACGTTTTGGACTGTAATATAATAGCAGTCAGTTTCCTTCACTAGTGTGCGTTTCAGGGCCTGCCAGGGCACAGTGCCACACCAGTGCAACTCATATCTGGTGTAACAGTAGTGTACATTTTTAAAAAAAATATATAACATTTTGACTGTAATAGATTGAATAGCAGTTAGTTGTCTGCCAGCGTGTGTGTCAGGTTCACAGCGTATACTGTGCCCACTTGCCCAGTGCCACCACTCATATCTGGTGTCCCAATAGCTTGCATTTAAAAAAAAATAAACTTTTTTGACTGTAATATAATAGCAGTCAGTTTCCTTCACTAGTGTGCGTTTCAGGGCCTGCCCAGTGCCACCACTCACTCACTGGTGTCACAATAGCTTGCATTTAAAAAAAAATAAAATAACTTTTTGGACTGTAATATAATAGCAGTCAGTTTCCTTCAAGAGTGTGCGTTTCAGGGCCTGCCCAGTGCCACCACTCACTCATATCTGGTGTCCCAATAGCTTGCATTTAAAAAAAACTAAACTTTTTGGACTGTAATATAATAGCAGGCAGTTTCCTTCATGAGTGTGCATTTCAGGGCCTGCCCAGTGCCACCACTCACTCATATCTGGTGTCCCAATAGCTTGCATTTAAAAAAAACGAAACTTTTTGGACTGTAATATAATAGCAGTCAGTTTCCTTCATGAGTGTGCATTTCAGGGCCTGCCCAGTGCCTCCACTCACTCATATCTGGTGTCCCAATAGCTTGCATTTAAAAAAAACTAAACTTTTTGGACTGTAATATAATAGCAGTCAGTTTCCTTCACAAGTGTGCTTTTCAGGGCCTGCCAGGGCACAGTGTCACACCAGTGCCACTCATATCTGTTGTCACAGTAGCTTGCACGCATAGTACCACTAATCGAAAAAAGAATGACAGGCAGAGGCAGGCCACCCCGCAGGGGCCGTCGTGGTCGTGGTGCTGTGATTCCCTTTGGCCCTAGAATAATGCCCAGTGTTCAGAGGCCACGTACCCTGAACTTGAAAAGTTCTGAGGACATAGTTGACTGGCTAACACAGGACACCCAATCTTCTACAGCTTCCGCTCGGAACCTCGACGCACCATCCTCCTCCAGCTTAGCTTCGGGCACCTCTCAAGTTAACACTCGCCTGCCTGCCGCCACCACCAACACTAGCACCACAGCCGCTTCACTTGGTATGTCAGAGGAGTTATTTACACATCAGTTGGAAGAAATGAGTGATGCGCAACCATTATTGCCAGAGGATGTAGATAACAGGGATATGTCTCAGTCAGGCAGCATTACACACGTACGGTGTGATGATGATGATGTTGTACCCACTGCTGCTTCCTTTGCTGAGTTGTCAGATACAAGTGAAGCAGTTGATGATGAAGATGCGTCCGTGGATGTCACGTGGGTGCCTGCTAGAAGAGAAGAAGAACAGGGGGAAAGTTCAGATGGGGAGACAGAGAGGAGGAGGAGGAGACGAGTTGGAAGCAGGGGGAGGTCGTCGCAAGGAGCTACTGACACAGTCAGACAGCATGCATCGGCACCCGGGGTCAGCCAGACAGCACGCCAATCAACGCATGCTGTTGCCACCACCAGAATGCCGTCATTGCAGAGCTCAGCAGTGTGGCATTTTTTTTGTGTGTCTGCCTCTGACAACAGCGATGCCATTTGCAACCTGTGCCAAAAGAAACTGAGTCGTGGGAAGTCCAACACCCACCTAGGTACAACTGCTTTGCGAAGGCACATGATCGCACATCACAAACGCCTATGGGATCAACACATGAGTACAAGCAGCTCACAAAGTCAAAGCCGCCATCGTCCTCCTGGTCCAGCATCTTTAGCCACGTTAACCACTGCTGTTCTCCTTGCCCCCTCTCAACCATCCGCCCCTCCGTCTCTCGCCTAGAGCAGTTCCTGCTCATCTGCCCACAGTCAGGTGTCTGTCAAGGACATGTTTGAGTGTAAGAAGCCAATGTCACAAAGTCACCCCCTTGCCCGGCGTCTGACAGCTGGCTTGACTGAACTCTTAGCCTGCCAGCTTTTACCATACAAGCTGGTGGAGTCTGAGGCATTCAAAAAATGTGTAGCTATTGGGACACCGCAGTGGAAGATACCCGGCCAAAATTTCTTTGCACAAAAGGCAATCCCCAACCTGTACTCGATTGTGCAAAAGGAAGTAATGGCATGTCTGGCACACAGTGTTGGGGCAAGGGTCCATCTGACCACTGATACCTGGTCTGCAAAGCATGGTCAGGGCAGGTATATCACCTACACTGCGCATTGGGTAAACCTGCTGACGGCTGCCAAGCATGGAATGAAACCATTTGTTTTCTTGCTGGAGCATGCCCTGCGAAGAGTGCTGGATCCGGCCGTAGATGAGCGTGAAGAGGAAGAGTTGTGGTCACCATCACCACCAGAAACAGCCTTATCAGCATCGCTTGCTGGACCTGCGGCAACGCTGGAAGAGGATTGTGAGGAAGAGGAGTCAGAGGAGGAATGTGGCTTTGAGGAGGAGGAAGAAGACCAACCACAACAGGCATCCCAGGGTGCTCGTTGTCACCTATCTGGTACCCGTGGTGTTGTATGTGGCTGGGGGGAAGAACATACCTTCAGAGAGATCACTGAGGACGAGGAACAGGACATGAGTAGCTCGGCATCCAGCCTTGTGCACATGGGGTCTTTCATGCTGTCGTGCCTGTTGAGGGACCCTCGTATAAAAAGGCTGAAGGAGAACGACCTGTACTGGGTGTCCACGCTACTAGACCCCCGGTATAAGCAGAAAGTGCCTGAAATGTTACCGAATTAGGGCAAGTCGGAAAGGATGCAGCAGTTCCAACATCAATTAAAAAGTGTGGTTTACACAGCGTATAAGGGTGATGTCACAGCACAACGGGAATCTAACAGGGGAAGAGGTGAAAGTAATCCTCCTCCTCCCATGACCACGCCGGCAAGGACAGGACGCTTTATAGACGTGTTGTTGATGGAGGACATGCAGAGCTTTTTAAGTTCTACGCATCGCCACAGCCCTTAGGGGTCCACCCTCAGAGAACGACTTGACCGACAGGTAGCAGACTACCTCGCCTTAACTGCAGATATCGACACTCTGAGGAGCGATGAACCCCTTTACTACTGGGTGTGCAGGCTTGACCTGTGGCCTGAGCTATCCCAATTTGCGATAGAACTTCTGGCCTGCCCCACTTCAAGTGTCCTGTCAGAAAAGACCTTCAGTGCAGCAGGAGGTATTGTCACTGAGAAGAGAAGTCGCCTAGGTCAAAAAAGTCTAGATTACCTCACCTTTATTAAGATGAATGAGGGATGGATCCCAAAGGGACTTACAGTGGGCGATACATTCGACTAAAAAAGGCCTGATGAGGGTTAACACACCACTCCTATCTGGTGGCACATTAGATTGCACGTGCAGTGCCCCAAATTTGAAGTAGGAGGACCGACCAAGCATCTTTTTCCATCTCCCGCTTCCTAAAATCGATGCCTTATATACACGTCCCCTGATAGGGGACGTAACAGGGAGTAAACTGATAGGAATAGTACTACTTAACACACCACTCCTATCTGGTGGCACATTAGATTGCACGCGCAGTGCCCCAAATTTGAAGTCGGAGAACCGACCAAGCATCTTTTTCCATCTCCCGCTTCCTAAAATCGATGCCTTATATACACGTCCCCTGATAGGGGACGTAACAGGGATTAAACTGATAAGAATAGTACTACTTAACACACTACTCCTATCTGGTGGCACATTAGATTGCACGCGCATTGCCCCAAATTTGAAGTAGGAGGACCGACCAAGCATCTTTTTCCATCTTCCGCTTCCTAAAATCGATGCCTTATATACACATCCCCTGATAGGGGACGTAACAGGGATTAAACTGATAAGAATAGTACTACTTAACACACTACTCCTATCTGGTGGCACATTAGATTGCACGCGCAGTACCCCAAATTTGAAGTAGGAGGACCGACCAAGCATCTTTTTCCATCTCCCGCTTCCTGGGTGGAGGAAGAGACCTTCAATGACATCAGTGAGGACAAGGAACAGGACATGGCTAGCTTGCTATCCAACCTTGTGCAAATGGGGAGTTTGCGGTTGTGCAAATGGACTGTTTGCGGTTGTTTGCGGTGCGATAAACGGGGAGTTTGTTCTGTCACTGTTAAGCGGGCGTAACCCTTACACTACCTGATCGATACAACATCATACCTGATGTTTTAAAGCACGTTATTCCAAACAATTTAGGAATATTAGGTGATTTATGCCCTTTATGGATTAAAACCAGACTCTGCATCAACTATGGAGTCAACTATGGAGTTTCCATAGGAGTTTTGCCATGGATCCCCCTCTGGCATGCCACAGTCCAGGTGTTAGTCCCCTTGAAACAACTTTTCCATCACTATTGTGGCCAGAAAGAGTCCCTGTGGGTTTTAAAATTCCCCTGCCCATTGAAGTCTATGGCGGTTCGCCGGGTTCGCCCGTTCGCGAACATTTGCGGAAGTTCGCGTTCGCCGCTCGCGAACAAAAATTTTATGTTCGCGACATCACTACCTCTGAATGTGTCCTGCGGTTTTTGGCAGCAAGGCATTAGTAGCAGATCCTTTAAGTCCAACAAGTTGCAAGGTGGGGCCTCCATGGATCACATTTGTTGTTCCAGCAATCAGATTGAGATATAGGTGAACTCTTTGTCATGTTCCTCAAACCATTTCTGAACAATGTTTGTAGTGTGGCAGGGTGCATTACCCTGCATAAAAAAATACCACTCCTATGAGGGAACACCATTGCCATGAGGGGGTTGTACGTAATATGCAACAATCTCTAGGTAGGGGGCAAGACTTGCCATTTTGGTGATGCTCTGATGCTCCTGTTGTCTACCAATCAGTATTTGGACCTGATTTTCACTTATCTATTTTTCCTGCTTTCAATACATGAAATTCAAGAACTGTCTGTTCACTTTCTGCCTAATATATCCCAACCCTGGAGTGGTGCCATTGTAACAATATAATCAATGTTATTCACTTCACCTGTGAGTCGTTTTTATGTTGTGACTGATCCGTGTATATTTATACACGCTCAGTACGGAAAGCACAATGTCATGTCGAAAGGGTATGGAACAGGTATAGCGGATATGGAATGTGCCATGGGTGCCACTTGAAGGGTGTCCCACTGAGGAGTGGACAGGCAGGCAGTTTGTTTTATTCTCTACATTTTGCAAATTAGTACTAAAGTTACAGAATCTCACAATTTAGTAAATAGGTATCTTGGAGTGTATTTACCTTTGCTCTCCAGGTTTGCTTGTCGGTGTGTGAGTGCGGTATGTATCGTCAGTTATAAAGCTGTAGATTTGTGAAGGAATGTGAGTATGTCTTGTCATTTATCGGAGGTACTGAGTTTGCTTTGAGCGATTAGCCTCCTGCACTGACAAGGTATACAGGAGAAGAAATCAGCCATGGCAGCTGTCATGATCTACATCTGTCTACTCTACTCCTATGACAGCTTTTCTGCCAATGAAATATACTAATTATTAAATATAAGCAAACTATGATTATATATTTCTAATGCAAGCTGTGGAATCCCTGAATGCTAATATATTTATGTAATACTGTAGCAAATTACAGACTTGCAAATTCCAATCCACTGAATACTGTACATCATCCTTGATATACTTAACTTTTTTAGTCTCTTTTTAAATTTTGTTAACGTTACTGGTGTATACATTTTACTGTGCATCCGTGAAAGCTGTATTGTTGCTATTTTGCTAGCAGTATTTTAATGAGGAATACTTCAAATGCTATGTGGGAATAGGATATGTTCTAGGGAATGGCAAATTTGGGCACTGGACTTTTGGGGGCTATTACACCTTGTTTTCTAACAAACTGCAGATCTTTTAGAAAAAGGAAATATCATCCATCGAGCTGGAGAATATCCTGCTGGACCACCAGGGAGAATGCCCTCCCATTGGACAGCGAGGGATCACTGCTGCCTTTCCTTGAAGAAAGCCAACATAGAGGACAACCACACAATACATACAGCCACCACATACCACACACATATCGCATACAGCCAGCACACACCACAGACACATACATATATTACATAACGACAGCTCACCCCACACAAACATGACATACAGCCAGCACACACTACATCACATACAGCCAGCACACACCACACACACAAACACACACATTACATGCAGCTTGTATTTTTGAGCTGATTTATGTATCTATAATATATGTGTCATATGTTTGGACAGAAGCCATATGGGTTGCAATTTCAGTGCTTGGTATAGGTGCTATTTTAAGTACCTCTGACAGAAAGTGCTAAAGAATATAAGGCCTTAAAGTGCCTTAATTTCCCTCTTAGTCAATAAGGGAAACGTTGTGCAGAATTGATATTTTTCTAAAGTGGAGTGAGAACTTCCACTTTTTAGATATTGTAATGAGTGCTGACACTGGAGGAACCCAGGTGAGTGTGAAACCATTCAAACATAGTATGACTCTTTACATTGGTATAACCAGGGGTCAAGTCCTGGGTAAAAAAGTGCAGGAACTCACCCAAGATCCATTCCCCGCCCCCTCCCCCCACCCCCAAAAAAATTATATGCTTGTATGCAGCGGCTGAGGAGGGGGACAGGAGCTGAGGAAGAGGGACAGGAGCTTAGGAGGGGGGGGGCAGGGGCTGAGGAAGGGGACATGGGCTGAGGTAAGGGACAGGAACTGAGGGGCTGAGGAAAGGGACAGGAACTGAGGGGCTGAGGAAAGGGACAGGAACTGAGGGGCTGAGGAAAGGGACAGGAACTGAGGGGCTGAGGAAAGGGACAGGAACTGAGGGTCTGAGGAGGGGGACAGGGGCTGACGAAGGGGGCATGGGCTGAGGAGAGGGACAGGGGCTGAGGAAGCGGGACAGGGGCTGAGGAAGGGGGACAGGGGCTGAGGAAGGGGGGCAGGGGCTGAGGAAGGGGGGCAGGGGCTGAGGAAGGGGGGCAGGGGCTGAGGAAGAGGGGCAGGGGCTGAGGAAGATGGGCAGGGGCTGAGGAAGAGGGGCAGGGGTTGAGGAAGAGGGGCAGGGGCTGAGGAAGAGGGGCAGGGGCTGATGCTCGTATGCAGGGGCTGAGTAAGAGCACTGGGCTGAGTAAGGTGGACAGGGGCTGAGTAAGGTGGACAGGGGCTGAGTAAGGTGGACAGGGGCTGAGTAAGGTGGACAGGAGCTGAGGAGGGGGACAGGGGCTGAGGAGGGGGACAGTGCTGTGGAAAAGGGACAGGAGCTTAGGAGGAGGGGGCATGGGTTGAGGAAGGGGACATGGGCTGAGTAAGGTGGCAGTGCTGAGGATGAGGGTCAGGAGCTTAGGAGGAAAGGGACAGAGGCTGAGGAGGGGGGCAGGGGCTGATGAAGGGAGCAGGGGCTGAGGAGGGGGACAGGGCCTGAGTAAGAAGACAGGGACTGAGGAGGGAGACAGGGACTGAGGAGGGAGACAGGGACTGAGGAGGGAGACAGGGACTGAGGAGGGGGGCAGGGACTGAGGAGGGGGGCAGGGACTGAGAAGACAGGGACTGAGGAGGGACTGGGGAACTGGGGAAAGGGACAGGGACTGAGGAGGGAGACAGGAACTGAGGAGGGGGGGCAGGGCCTTAAATAGGGGGACAAGGACAGGCCTGAGGAAGGGGGACAGGGCCTTAAATAGGGGGACAGGGACTGAGGAGGGGGGCAGGAACTGAGGAGGGGGGACAGGGCCTTAAATAGGGGGACAGGGACTGAGGAGGGGGACAGGGACTGAGGAGGGGGGCAGGGGCTGAGGAGGGGGGCAGGGGCTGAGGAGGGGGGCAGGGGCTGAGGAGGGGGGCAGGGGCTGGGGAAAGGGACTAAGGAGGGGGGCAGGAACTGAGGAGGGGGGACAGGGCCTTAAATAGGGGGACAGGGACTGAGGAAAGGGATAAAAAAAAAAACTGAAGTGCCTTCCCCCCTCCATGAGGCTTACCTTGGGCCAGGAGGGGTGGGACAGGATCTGGAACCTGCAGCCTGCAATCAGTGGAGTAAGCCAGCCTCTCCTGATGATGTCAGGAGGAGGGGGCGTGGCTTCCTATGCTCCCCAGCGGTCCTGTGAGAAGAGCAGAGAAAGTCACGCCCCCTCCTACTGACATCATCAGGAGAGGCCGGACGACTCCACTGACTGCAGGGGGAGAGGTGAGTTTAGAAATCCGAGTCCCCAGTCAGAGGCAGGGGATTCGGATTTGTGCTCCCCCTGCTCTGTCAGCCGCTTGTGCCAGCCCTGGGTCCTGCAGGACTAGTAATGGGAACGGCGTTCCTGCTGTGGAAAAAGTGCAGGAACGCCGTTCCCATGCGTTCCTGCAGGACTCGAGCCCTGGGTATAACCCTGGGGGGACTGGTATAACCCTGGGAGGACTCCTGGCATCAAGACAACTTTAGTATTTATAGTGCTTAGAATGCCCCTTTCAAATAAACCTGATTTGAGCATTTAAAGGGGGCATTAAACACCTAAGGACATGTACTAAAGTACAACATGTATAAGGAAATATTTAGAATACTATAGGTTGGTAGCAACAGCATTTTGTGTGTAAACCTACTATTTTTCTCTGAATATGTTAACAATGAACAAGGCAGACTTAGTATATTGTGTGCAACTCCAGTCAGCATGGGCACACAACAGCTACTTATTTTATTGGGTCAAGGAAAAAATAGACAAAAGTTTTGTCTCACTATGTGTCACGATTCGGGAACCTAACACGCTAACAGGTCACAGAGAGGAAGGGTGCAATACCAGTCCTTAGAATGGCCGGGTTAAGCACACTAAGAATAGTCAGGAGACACTGCAGATCTTTTAGAAAAAGGAAATATCATCCATCGAGCTGGAGAATATCCTGCTGGACCACCAGGGAGAATGCCCTCCCATTGGACAGCGAGGGATCACTGCTGCCTTTCCTTGAAGAAAGCCAACATAGAGGACAACCACACAATACATACAGCCACCACATACCACACACATATCGCATACAGCCAGCACACACCACAGACACATACATATATTACATAACGACAGCTCACCCCACACAAACATGACATACAGCCAGCACACACTACATCACATACAGCCAGCACACACCACACACACAAACACACACATTACATGCAGCTTGTATTTTTGAGCTGATTTATGTATCTATAATATATGTGTCATATGTTTGGACAGAAGCCATATGGGTTGCAATTTCAGTGCTTGGTATAGGTGCTATTTTAAGTACCTCTGACAGAAAGTGCTAAAGAATATAAGGCCTTAAAGTGCCTTAATTTCCCTCTTAGTCAATAAGGGAAACGTTGTGCAGAATTGATATTTTTCTAAAGTGGAGTGAGAACTTCCACTTTTTAGATATTGAGAAAGCTGTAATGAGTGCTGACACTGGAGGAACCCAGGTGAGTGTGAAACCATTCAAACATAGTATGACTCTTTACATTGGTATAACCAGGGGTCAAGTCCTGGGTAAAAAAGTGCAGGAACTCACCCAAGATCCATTCCCCGCCCCCTCCCCCCACCCCCAAAAAAATTATATGCTTGTATGCAGCGGCTGAGGAGGGGGACAGGAGCTGAGGAAGAGGGACAGGAGCTTAGGAGGGGGGGGGGCAGGGGCTGAGGAAGGGGACATGGGCTGAGGTAAGGGACAGGAACTGAGGGGCTGAGGAAAGGGACAGGAACTGAGGGGCTGAGGAAAGGGACAGGAACTGAGGGGCTGAGGAAAGGGACAGGAACTGAGGGGCTGAGGAAAGGGACAGGAACTGAGGGTCTGAGGAGGGGGACAGGGGCTGACGAAGGGGGCATGGGCTGAGGAGAGGGACAGGGGCTGAGGAAGCGGGACAGGGGCTGAGGAAGGGGGACAGGGGCTGAGGAAGGGGGGCAGGGGCTGAGGAAGGGGGGCAGGGGCTGAGGAAGGGGGGCAGGGGCTGAGGAAGAGGGGCAGGGGCTGAGGAAGATGGGCAGGGGCTGAGGAAGAGGGGCAGGGGTTGAGGAAGAGGGGCAGGGGCTGAGGAAGAGGGGCAGGGGCTGATGCTCGTATGCAGGGGCTGAGTAAGAGCACTGGGCTGAGTAAGGTGGACAGGGGCTGAGTAAGGTGGACAGGGGCTGAGTAAGGTGGACAGGAGCTGAGGAGGGGGACAGGGGCTGAGGAGGGGGACAGTGCTGTGGAAAAGGGACAGGAGCTTAGGAGGAGGGGGCATGGGTTGAGGAAGGGGACATAGGCTGAGTAAGGTGGCAGTGCTGAGGATGAGGGTCAGGAGCTTAGGAGGAGGAGGGGGGGGGCATGGGCTGAGGAAGGGGCCATGGGCTGAGGAAAGGGACAGAGGCTGAGGAGGGGGGCAGGGGCTGATGAAGGGAGCAGGGGCTGAGGAGGGGGACAGGGCCTGAGTAAGAAGACAGGGACTGAGGAGGGAGACAGGGACTGAGGAGGGAGACAGGGACTGAGGAGGGAGACAGGGACTGAGGAGGGGGGCAGGGACTGAGGAGGGGGGCAGGGACTGAGGAGGGGGGCAGGGACTGAGGAGGGGGGCAGGGACTGAGGAGGGGGGCAGGGACTGAGGAAGAGGGCAGGGACTGAGGAAGGGGAACAGGGCCTTAAATAGGGGGACAGGGGCTCAGGAAAGGGACAGGGACTGAGGAGGGAGACAGGGACTGAGGAGGGAGACAGGGACTGAGGAGGGAGGCAGGGACTGAGGAGGGGGACAGGGACTGGGGAAAGGGACAGGGACTGAGGAGGGAGGCAGGAACTGAGGAGGGGGGGCAGGGCCTTAAATAGGGGGACAAGGACAGGCCTGAGGAAGGGGGACAGGGCCTTAAATAGGGGGACAGGGACTGAGGAGGGGGGCAGGAACTGAGGAGGGGGGACAGGGCCTTAAATAGGGGGACAGGGACTGAGGAGGGGGACAGGGACTGAGGAGGGGGGCAGGGGCTGAGGAGGGGGGCAGGGGCTGAGGAGGGGGGCAGGGGCTGAGGAGGGGGGCAGGGGCTGGGGAAAGGGACTAAGGAGGGGGGCAGGAACTGAGGAGGGGGGACAGGGCCTTAAATAGGGGGACAGGGACTGAGGAAAGGGATAAAAAAAAAACTGAAGTGCCTTCCCCCCTCCATGAGGCTTACCTTGGGCCAGGAGGGGTGGGACAGGATCTGGAACCTGCAGCCTGCAGTCAGTGGAGTAAGCCAGCCTCTCCTGATGATGTCAGGAGGAGGGGGCGTGGCTTCCTATGCTCCCCAGCGGTCCTGTGAGAAGAGCAGAGAAAGTCACGCCCCCTCCTACTGACATCATCAGGAGAGGCCGGACGACTCCACTGACTGCAGGGGGAGAGGTGAGTTTAGAAATCCGAGTCCCCAGTCAGAGGCAGGGGATTCGGATTTGTGCTCCCCCTGCTCTGTCAGCCGCTTGTGCCAGCCCTGGGTCCTGCAGGACTAGTAATGGGAACGGCGTTCCTGCTGTGGAAAAAGTGCAGGAACGCCGTTCCCATGCGTTCCTGCAGGACTCGAGCCCTGGGTATAACCCTGGGGGGACTGGTATAACCCTGGGAGGACTCCTGGCATCAAGACAACTTTAGTATTTATAGTGCTTAGAATGCCCCTTTCAAATAAACCTGATTTGAGCATTTAAAGGGGACATTAAACACCTAAGGACATGTACTAAAGTACAACATGTATAAGGAAATATTTAGAATACTATAGGTTGGTAGCAACAGCATTTTGTGTGTAAACCTACTATTTTTCTCTGAATATGTTAACAATGAACAAGGCAGACTTAGTATATTGTGTGCAACTCCAGTCAGCATGGGCACACAACAGCTACTTATTTTATTGGGTCAAGGAAAAAATAGACAAAAGTTTTGTCTCACTATGTGTCACGATTCGGGAACCTAACACGCTAACAGGTCACAGAGAGGAAGGGTGCAATACCAGTCCTTAGAATGGCCGGGTTAAGCACACTAAGAATAGTCAGGAGACAAGCCAAGTAAAGGGAGCCAGAAAACCGGAGATCGAGAAACAAGCCGAGGTCAAAGCAATGGAGAATACAGGAAAATCGGAATAACAAGCCAAATAATCGGTAACCAGAGAGAAACACGAGCAAACTGCAATACAGGTAACCAAAGACCTCAACAGGGCACTGAGAGACAGAAAAGGTAAGTATATAAACCCTGTGCTTAATTCTGATTGGATAACTTCCAATCAGAATTCACAATCACAGGTGGGAGATATTTACACCTCCCACTGTGACTATGGTACTGTGTCTTTAATGCCGGGTCACGTGACTGACCCCGGCGTTCGCATAAGTGCGCGGGCTCCCAGCGTGCAGCGTTATAAATGCTGCCGCTGGGAGGCGAGGCGGAGGACGGGACTCGCCGACAGGTAGGGGAAGGGGAGACCGCGGGGCCCTGACAAGACTTGACAGAGGTCTCAAGGTGAAGCTGAACTGTTACTTATTTTTCCCTTGAACCCATAGGTTGTTGTGAGCCTGTGCCGATTGGATTTCTACATACGTGTTGGACATTCTTGCCATCTCTGGTGTGAGTGCACCAATTAAGAATTCTTTCCCCAGCTACTATGTTAACATGTTACAAAGTCTGCTTCGCAAAGCAAATGGTAATCATTGTAATTTGGTTGAAAAGCCGCATGAAGTGTTAAAATAGGTTTAAAACTATTTTACTGCTAGGATTCCTGACAGACCTTTTGTGAGACTGATGAGATCTGTAGTGTGCTGCAGCTGCTTGGTATACATTGGCTATCTCTAAATAAAATGTGTGTATTAAATGGCAAAAGTAGCGTGGGAGAGAGATATCAATAAGCAGGGAACAGTAAGAGAGAAATAAGTGTTTTCTATCAGATTAAATATTTTATACACTTTTTATTTATTCCATAGAGAAATGTTGTCAATCTTCTGGTCTGCCAACATACATTCATGATTTTCTCAACTAAAGTTGCAGTAATACAATACCACCATTTTAATTTACTAAATTTATTTTCAACATTTTAAACAAATAATGTTATACAGCAGGTTTTAACAGTTTTAAGGATTTTTGTTTCACAAACTGCTATTTAGTCAGGGGTGGCCATACTTTTGAAAACAACATTCCTCATACTACAAAGTAGAAACAAGGAAGCTGGTGGGCAATTAGGGTGGATGCTATAGCACTAATTTCACAGTTAAACTTTTGGAAATGATGGAACCACTGAAGGAAAGTACCTAGACAAACTTGCCCTCATAACAGCTTCAATGAGCTGTAGTTGTGGGAGTGTTCTTTTAAAGAGACGTGCATCACTCACCTTCCCAATCTCCTCCAAATTAATGGAGGCTCAGACAGGAATAGAAGAAGGCATCAGTTGAGAGCTACCAGCAAGACACTGGGCTTGGAACCGAGCAAGTTTTCCACATATAGATATTAGTTTAATTTCTAGTTGAATCTTAGAGTATCTTTATTTTTATTGCTGTGTTTACAAATGGGCACCATATATCTGAAAAAGTGCTACTAGCCCACATCACTCTTTTTCTTTCTTATAGTTTGCAATTTATTTATTTAGTTATGTCTCTTCTCCTGCAGGTATGCACAAGTACTCTCATACTTCCTTAATAGGCTTGTACACCCAGAGCCATCCACTACATAGGCACAGCTAGGTTAGGGAGTGGCTCTTTTTGGGGGTACATGACTCCTAGGTAAAGCTACATTGAGCCACAAACATCTTAGGTATTAATATAAGATGGGACCTACCCTCCCAATCGACATAATCACTACACAGTACTGGCAGACGAAGGTTAATAGTTATTTATTTATTTTTGAAAGAAAAAGGAAACACAAGGAATCACAGCAGCTGTAAGATTAACCTTAGACACTTGGTTTGCCCAATGGTTCGACAGTCTACATGCTTCTACCAAACCATATAAGGTAATTGCAGGTTTCTTAGTTCTCCTGACAAACAGCATACTCACAAGATTGTACCACCCACAATTGCACCTTTCATAGATACAAATGTTTTTTCAATGTACTTGTTTATTTTTTTGTACTCAGCTCTCCTTAGTTGAGCCTTTTGTATCTATTTACACTTCTACCTATTTCTTTCCAGCTGTAGCGTTACTTACCTTATCCGGGGGCCGGCCGCGGTCCTCTCTTCAAGCCGCGCGCGGCTCATCCAACTTGCCTTACAGGAAGACGGGCAGTGACCGCGAGATGCGGTCACGTGTCCCGCCTGCAGCTAAGAGCGCGCCGTGAGTCTCAGGCGCGCTCTTAAAGAGACAGTGGGAGCCTAAATTGCAAAAAGGCTCCCATTGGCTCCTGTCATGCCAATCACCCCATACACTTACCTGTTGGGGGTGTGGAAGTGAGAGGAGCCAATCACATTAGTTTGAAGGCTACTTATACTCACCCTTTTCCCTTAGTTCCTTGCCCTATCGTGGTTTCTGCTTCAGTTCCCTTTAGTGCTTGTTGTGTTCAGTTGTGTTTCTCCGTATTTGACCTTGGCTTTGTATTCTGACTTCGTTTTCGCTTTATCCTTGTCTGTACTGTTTGCCGGCTTGCTGATTCCTGTGTACCAGACCCCGGCTAGTTCTCGTTTACGCTGTCTCTTTGTGCCCTTGACCTCGGATCGTTCCTGACTCTGTACTTCTCCTATTACGTCGAGTCCGGCCACTCGAAGGTCCGGTAGACGTATCTCTCCTCTGTGCTGTCTTCTGTTTGGCTGGATCCTGCGTGTAGGGGTATATACTCGTTACATTACGATAGGGCCATGGACCCCGCAGATTTAGCTCAACAGATGGCGTCCCATGAGGCTAGATTTGTAGAGCAGGATCACAGTATGGATCAGATAGCTCAGGCTCTCCAGACGCTCTTAGCTAGAACCATTCCAGCAACCGCACCTAACCCTCCTACACCCCTGCTTCCTGAAGTATCGACTGTGCCTAATGCTACGGCCCATTTAACGCCTCCTCCTAGGTATGGAGGGGATTCTAAGACATGCAGAGGGTTCATTAACCAAATAGAGTTTCATTTTGAGATGTATCCACGTTCATTTCCCACAGAGAGGTCTAAAGTTGGGTTCTTTATGCACCAACTTACCGACAAAGCACTTGAATGGGCAAACCCTATTTGGGAGGCTAATGGACCTATGGTGCATGACTTTCACAGTTTCCTTACAGCTTTTCGCAGAACTTTTGACACTATGAAAAGGTCTAAGAATGCCGCAAGAGCATTAATGAGGGTTAAACAGGGTTCTAGGTCTGTGGCTGATTACGCTATTCAGTTTCGTACCCTTGCCTCACAGGTAGATTGGACCAACAATGGGTTAACTACTGCCTTCATGGAAGGCTTATCAGACTCTATATTGGATGAGGTAGCAGCTAAGGGGCTTCCTGTTGCCTTGGAGGACCTTATTGACTACCTCATCGATATAGATAATAGGATTCGTGACAGGCTCTATACCAAGAACAGGAATAGAAGTTTTGTTACACCTATTCACCCCAGAGTTAATACACCGGAGAGTGTAAAAGTATCTGAAGAGGAACCCATGCAATTAGGGGTTGCCAAACTCTCTGATAATGAAAAATTACATAGGAGAAGGGAGGGACTCTGCCTATATTGTGGTAAGAGAAACCATATGGTAAAGGAGTGTCCTTTGCTCCCGGAAAACTCTCGCACCTAAGACCTTATAGGGGACTGGCCTTGGGTGTGATTTCTAAGTCTCCCACATTGCCTCCTAACCGACTGCTTCTCCCTGTTTCTTTACATATGGGAGAGAGTTGTATAGTTGAAAATATATACGCCCTGGTTGACTCTGGGGCAGCTGAGAATTTTATAGACTCTGGTTTTGTAAAGAAAAACTAAATTCCCATCAGGGAGAGGGAGATACCCTTGGCCGTTGAGGCCATAGATGGTAGACCATTGATATCTCCAGTTGTTACTCACGAGACGGCACCGCTACACATGTACACAGGGGTTCTACACTATGAAACCATTCGTTTCCAGGTCATCGCCTCTCCCTCTTCACAGTTGGTGTTAGGGTATCCATGGTTACGTGCCCACAATCCCATTTTTGACTGGGAGACAGGGCAGATAAAATCATGGAGTGAAGCCTGCCATGAGTCATGTACTATTGAAGTCACGCCTGTGAATTCTATTAATGTTCCTACCATTCCTCCTTTGTCTACGGCTATACCCTCTCAGTATTTATCTTTAAAGACTGTCTTTGATAAAAGAGAGGCTGACAAATTACTGCCTCACAGACCCTACGATTGTGCTATTGACTTGTTGCCTGGCACTATACCTCCCAAGGGCAGGGTGTACCCTCTATCGGTTCAAGAAAACCGTGTCATGGAGGAGTACATTAAAGAATCATTAGACAAGGGATTTATTAGGAGATCCTCTTCTCCGGCTGGAGCTGGGTTCTTCTTTGTATCAAAGAAAGAAGGTGATTTAAGACCTTGCATTGATTATAGAGGTCTTAATAAAATCACCATCAAAAATGCTTACCCTATACCATTAATAACAGAATTGTTTGACAGGCTCAAACATGCTACGGTATTCACCAAATTAGATCTTAGAGGAGCATACAATTTGATACGTATAAAAAAGGACCACGAATGGAAGACAGCCTTTAACACTAGGTCAGGTCATTATGAGTATACCGTCATGCCATTTGGGCTTTGCAATGCCCCAGCAGTATTCCAAGAATTTATTAATGATGTCTTAAGGGACTTTATTCACTCATTTGTTATTGTGTACTTGGATGACATTATAATATACTACAGACTTACACACTCATCACAGACATGTTACGACAGTTCTGAAGACCCTTCTTGCCAATGGTCTTTATTGCAAACTAGAAAAATGTCTATTCGACCAATCCAAGGTCCAGTTTTTAGGGTATTTGATTTCCGCTAAGGGTTTTCGGATGGATCCCCAGAAGCTTGCTGCGGTCATAGAATGGCCTTTGCCGCAAGGTCTGAAAGCCATCCAGCGTTTTCTGGGTTTCTCTAATTATTATAGACGTTTTATCAAAGGTTTTTCGTCTATCGTAGCACCTATTACTCGTATGACTAAAAAGGATGGCAATACACGTGCCTGGTCTACCGAGGCACTTCAGGCTTTTGACTTTCTTAAGACTACGGTTGCCTCTGCACCTATTTTACAGCATCCTGTCCCCTCATTGCCATATATACTTGAGGTTGATGCTTCCGATATAGGGGTAGGTGCTGTCTTATCCCAAAGAGAGTCTCCTGACAAGCCATTGCATCCTTGTGGCTTATTTTCTAAACAAATGTCCAAAGCAGAAAGGAATTATGATGTGGGTAATCGCGAACTCCTTGCTATCATTTTAGCACTCAAAGAATGGAGACATTTGTTAGAGGGCACTAAGGATCCTATCCTCATATTTACGGATCATAAGAACCTATCCTACCTTAGCGAAGCTAAAAGATTGTCTTCCAGGCAGGCTAGGTGGTCACTGTCTCATTTTAATTATATAATCACCTATAGGCCAGTTGATCGGAACACTAAAGCGGACGCTCTGTCCAGACAGTTCGAGACTATTGACAAACAGGAGATTGATGTGACTCCTGTCATTCCCCCAGACAGGATAATAGCAACTACTATATTGTCTATTTCCTCGTCCCTCTTGCAGGCCATACAAGCGAAACAAAGCATGGCACCTAGCGAGAGACCTAATGATAAATTGTTCGTTGACGTTCCCGAGAGACGGGATATTCTGTCACTGTATCATGATACTAAGACTGCTGGACATCCTGGTATTTTCAAAACGGTGTCAGCCGTTTCCCGGTATTTCTGGTGGGATACCTTACGTAAGGATGTTACTGACTATATAAGTGCTTGTACTACTTGTGCATGTATGAAATCCTCTCGTAGGGTTCCTTGTGGGCTGTTGCATCCGTTACCCGTTCCCGAGAGACCTTGGTCTAATCTATCAATGGATTTTATTGTTGAATTACCCCCTTCGAACGGTAACACAGTCATCCTAATGATAGTAGATCGGTTTTCCATAATGGCTCACTGTGTGTCTCTTCGCAAGTGGCCCACTTCCAAGGAACTGGCTCTTATCTTCGCTAGAGAAGTGTTTCGATTACATGGTATTCCCTTATCTATCGTATCCGATAGGGGTAGCCAATTTATTTCCAGGTTCTGGAAAGCCTTTTGTTCGGAGATGGGTATTTCTCTCTCATTTTCTTCCGCTTACCATCCCCAGTCTAATGGAGCTGCTGAACGTGCCAACCAGTCTCTGGAGCAGTACCTCCGTTGTTTTGTGTCTCACCATCAGGACAATTGGTCTGACCTGCTTCCTTGGGCTGAATTTGCTCGGAATAACGCCACTCATGATTCTTCCGGCAAAAGCCCTTTTTACGTTGTCTATGGCCAGCATCCCGTGGTTCTTCCGGCTGTGTTCTCCTCACAGGGCATGCCAGTTCTGGATGAGCATTTGGCTGGTTTGCGTAATACTTGGGAGCAGGTTCAGCGTTCTTTGGTGGACTCTGCTGCTCGCCAGAAGGCTCAGGCTGACAAGCATCGCAGAGCGGCTCCTTCCTATGTTGTGGGGGACTGGGTTTTGCTTTCCACACGGAATATTCGCCTCCGGGTGCCTTCTATGAAATTGGCTCCCCGCTTCATTGGTCCTTATCGCATTATACATAAGGTTAATCCCGTTTCTTATGCCTTGGGTCTGCCTAAGAATCTGCGTATACCTAATGTATTTCACACCTCGTTGTTGAAGCCTTACGTACGCAACCGCTATACCCGGCATACTCCCCCTCCCCATCCTGTCTCTGTGGAGGGTCATGAGGAGTTCGAAGTGTCTGCTGTTATTGACTCTCATTTCCTTAGGGGTCGGCTTCAGTACTTGGTACATTGGAAGGGTTATGGGCCTGAGGAGCGCAGTTGGATTTCTGCGGATGCTGTTCATGCTCCCCGCCTTGTACGTTCTTTCCATTGGCGTTTTCCTGACAGGCCTGGTCCTGCCCGCCCGGAGGGCGTGTCCTCAGGGGGAGGTACTGTAGCGTTACTTACCTTATCCGGGGGCCGGCCGCGGTCCTCTCTTCAAGCCGCGCGCGGTCCTGCGGCTGCACGAGACGCGCGCGGCTCATCCGACTTGCCTTACAGGAAGACGGGCAGTGACCGCGAGATGCGGTCATGTGTCCCGCCTGCAGCTAAGAGCTGCCGCGAGTCTCGGGCGCGCTCTTAAAGAGACAGTGGGAGCCTAAATTGCAAAAAGGCTCCCATTGGCTCCTGTCATGCCAATCACCCTGTTGGGGGTGTGGAAGTGACAGGAGCCAATCACATTAGTTTGAAGGCTACTTATACTCACCCTTTTCCCTTAGTTCCTTGCCCTATCGTGGTTTCTGCTTCAGTTCCCTTTAGTGCTTGTTGTGTTCAGTTGTGTTTCTCCGTATTTGACCTTGGCTTTGTATTCTGACTTCGTTTTCGCTTTATCCTTGTCTGTACTGTTTGCCGGCTTGCTGATTTCTGTGTACCAGACCCCGGCTAGTTCTCGTTTACGCTGTCTCTTTGTGCCCTTGACCTCGGATCGTTCCTGACTCTGTACTTCTCCTATTACGTTGAGTCCGGCCACTCTAAGGTCCGGTAGACGTATCTCTCCTCTGTGCTGTCTTCTGTTTGGCTGGATCCTGCGTGTAGGGGTATATACTCGTTACACCAGCCATGTGGGTGACCAGCCCCTCCGACTCCCCAGAGGTTGTGTGCAGCTCCCTACTGTATTAGAGATATGAAGAACAGCAAGCCCAACATAGAACAGCACATATACCGGTAGTCCCACACACTGAAGTAAAGGTGTTGATTCAGAAAGACATAAGTAATTCATTTGCTTAGTATTACTCCCAATTATATAATTTGAAAGATGTCCCTGATATTCCCCAACCTACTAAAGAAGGAAGCGCTGACTACTTAAACTATCTCTCAATCTTCCCTGACAGCTGAGCAGAGAGCTGTATTTGATACATCGATATCAGAAGAAGAAAGTAACCAAGGTCATACAATTTCTCCCACCCTACAAATTCACAGGTACTGATGATTAACTGATGAGTATTACATGAAATGTTGTCACCCGTTAGTTCCACATCTAGTGTTCTTATTTAAGTCTGCTGTAACTTTACAAAGCTTACCGAAAGAAAAATGAGTTGCTCATGTCGTCACTGTTCTCAAAATGTCATACCCAATGTCAGAATTTTCGCCTGATCTCACTCTTAAAGGGACTCTATAGTCACCATATAAAAGCAAGAAAGACAGGTCCCCCAGCCTTCCTTCTTGCTTTTATATGTACTTTCATTCATTAAAAAAAAATTTCGAGGTGTTTTTATATTAAAAACTTACCTCCGTTCCAGCGCCGAGCTCCCCGCTAGGCCGCGCCCCCTTTTTCGTCAAAATGACGAAATCGCGGGGCCCAATGGGACGGCTTCGCGCTGCACCAATCGCGTTCTTCATAGAGCGGCATTGAATGCCGCCCTATGAAGAACCTGAGCGCTTTACCGCGCATGTGCGCGGAATGCGCGTTCGCGAGCTGAGCTGTCTGACTGACAGCTCAGCTCGCTTTCTAAAATTATCAATAAGGGGGGGGACCTGCTGTCCCCCCCCGGCCCCCACCCCTGTGCGGCGGGTGGGGGCCCTAAAATTATCAATGAGGGGGGGGACCTACTGCCCCCCCCCGGCCCCCACCCCTGAGCGGCCGGTGGGGGCCCTAAAATTCTCAATGAGGGGGGGGACCTACTGCCCCCCCCGGCCCCCACCCCTGAGCGGCGGGTGGGGGCCCTAAAATTATCAATGAGGGGGGGACCTACTGTCCCCCCCTCGGCCCCCACCCCTGTGCGGCGGGTGGGGGCCCTAAAATTATCAATAAGGGGGGGGACCTACTGTCCCCCCCGGCCCCCACCCCTGTGCGGCGGGTGGGGGCCCTAAAATTATCAATGATGGGGGGGGACCTACTGTCCCCCCCCCGGCCCCCACCCCTGTGCGGCGGGTGGGGCCCTAAAATTATCAATGAGGGGGGGGACCTACTGTCCCCCCCCGGCCCCCACCCCTGTGCGGCGGGTGGGGGCCCTAAAATTATCAATAAGGGGGGGGGACCTACTGTCCCCCCCCCCCGGCCCCCACCCCTGAGCGGCGGGTGGGGGCCCTAAAATTATCAATAAGGGGGGGATGGCTTGAAATCCATCCAATCACAGTGCTCTGTGTCATTTTACAAGCGTGGGAAAATTCCAAAGAACTTTCCCACGCTTGTAAAATGACAAAGAGCACTGTGATTGGATGGCTTGAAATCCATCCAATCACAGTGCTCTGTGTCATTTTACAAGCGTGGGAAAATTCCAAAGAACTTTCCCACGCTTGTAAAATGACAAAAAGCACTGTGATTGGATGGCTTGAAATCCATCCAATCACAGTGCTCTGTGTCATTTTACAAGCGTGGGAAAATTCCAAAGAACTTTCCCACGCTTGTAAAATGACAAAGAGCACTGTGATTGGATGGCTTGAAATCCATCCAATCACAGTGCTCTGTGTCATTTTACAAGCGTGGGAAAATTCCAAAGAACTTTCCCACGCTTGTAAAATGACAAAGAGCACTCTGATTGGTTTAAACCCACCAATCAGAGTGTTCTTAGCCTAATTGCAGGGCGGGGCAAGGCTTTATAAGCCTTTCCCACCCTGCGGAGCTCAGTCTGCGCGGAGCCCTCCATGGGTGAAGATGGATTATTTTTTTTGCGCTCGTTTTTTTTTTTTTTTTTTTAAATTGCGTCGGTTATTATGGATTTTTATTTGGCCTTTTTTGGGGCTGAAGAAAGAAGATTTTAGAAGAAAGAAAACATCGAATGGTAAGTTTTTTTTATCTCTTTTTTTTTTTTTACAGGTTTTTAGTTAATGTTCCCCCCCTCATTATTTTTAGGGTGAGGGGGGTAGGTAGGGAGATATTTTTTTTGGGGGGGGGGGGTGGGGGGGAGGGTTAACTAGGGTCCCCCCCTCCTTTGTATTTAGGGCCCCCACCCACCGCTCAGGGGTGGGGGCCGGGGGGGACAGTAGGTCCCCCCCTTATTGATAATTTTAGGGCCCCCACCCGCCGCACAGGGGTGGGGGCCGGGGGGACAGTAGGTCCCCCCCTCATTGATAATTTTAGGGCCCCCACCTGCCGCACAGGGGTGGGGGCCGGGGGGGACAGTAGGTCCCCCCCCTTATTGATCATTTTAGGGCCCCCACCCGCCGCACAGGGGTGGGGGCCGGGGGGGACAGTAGGTCCCCCCCTCATTGATAATTTTAGGGCCCCCACCCGCCGCACAGGGGTGGGGGCCGGGGGGGGACAGTAGGTCCCCCCCTCATTGATAATTTTAGGGCCCCCACCCGCCGCACAGGGGTGGGGTCCGGGGGGGGACAGTAGGTCCCCCCCTCATTGATAATTTTAGGGCCCCCACCCGCCGCACAGGGGTGGGGGCCGGGGGGGGACAGTAGGTCCCCCCCCTTATTGATAATTTTAGGGCCCCCACCCGCCGCACAGGGGTGGGGGCCGGGGGGGGACAGTAGGTCCCCCCCCTTATTGATAATTTTAGGGCCCCCACCCGCCGCACAGGGGTGGGGGCCGGGGGGGGACAGTAGGTCCCCCCCCCCTTATTGATAATTTTAGGGCCCCCACCCGCCGCACAGCGGTGGGGGCCGGGGGGAGGGGAGGAGAGTAGGTCTCCCCCCCCCCTTTCAACCACTATTGTGGACAGTAAGCGTCCCTGTGGGTTCGGGCTTCAGCTGTCAGCCGAAGCTGAAGCTGTCAGCTGAAGCCACGCCCACAGCAGTGCTGACAGGCTATCAGCACACAAAGCGCGTTCACAGTGCTTTGTGTGCTAATAGCCCATCTGATGCATTCACCCAGAATGCATCGGACGAGAGGCCTTTTTAGGGCCTCTGAACTCGGAAGTCCCTCTGGTGGCCGTCTGATTGACTGCAACAAGAGGTGTTCCAAGCTTCCAATGTAAACACTGCATTTTCTCAGAAAATACAGTGCTTACAAGAAAAAGGCTCCGGGTAGCTGTAGCACTCACCTGAACAACCTCATTAAGCTGAAGTTGTTCAGGTGACTATAGTGTCCCTTTAAATATAGACACTAATATATTCTCCAAAGTATACACTAATCGCCTGAGCCCAATAATGCTTCACATAATACACAGCAATCAAGTAGGGTTTGTAAAAGGCAAAAAAAATTAATCTGTGTATGTTAGTTCCATTTGGAACTTTGTGTCCTGTGCAGAATTTAGGGATGCCAGTAACACAATCTTTGGATCTGTCCTTTGGCCCTCTCGCCCTGGGATAAATCAAGAGAGATAGGCCTGGGAGCCGCAAATGCCTTTATAAAGGCAATATCAATCACTATAAGCAGAGCTGCAGAGGAATAGGCAGAGTGGACAATACCTGCCTGGAAGGAAAGCTGCGGAGGAATAAGCAGAGGGGGAAATACCTGCATGGGAAAAGAGTCTGGTCGGGTGGAAGAGTTCCGGAAAGACCCCAGTCAAGGTTTGGCAACTGGCGCTGAAGCGTTCCAGGCTCCCTACCTAGGAAGTGAATTGGGCGGAAGTACTGTTCGGAGAACAGGAGCTCCATCACACGTCATCTAATTTTGAAACATAAATTAACTTTCGGTGGAATGAACTCATTATCGTTCCTGTTTACGCATCTCTTCAATGGTATGATCTGCTGAGTTAGGTAACCTTTAGACTCACTATGAGGATCTCTATTGAGACAGTCCCTGCAAAGTAAAGTGTTTTTAGATACTTATTTATTCAATTTGGTGGTATAATAGCTATGTTTAATCTGTGTTATGTGGTGCGATCATTAGCTAGGGGAGTATCATAAGTTCCAACTCATATTCACTAAAAGAGTTTGTCTTTTAAGTTAGGTGGGTTGAAAATGTGCTGTCCATTTCGAAGAATTTATATTTAGCGTGTTGCACTCTGGAACCCAATAGTGTTAGGGTAGAAGAGAGGGAAGATGTAAACAGTAAAGGTAGTTGTAGAAAGGCTGAGTCACTGAGGCCCATGACCCCACACACCCTTGGGTATGGGAGAAGTGGGTGTTGAAGAGGGAACTGAAAGCTAAATATTTATAAGACCCAAGCCTTAAGTGAACAGATGATTTTAGGTCAAACATTTACAATTGATTGGAGATCGAAGGCTATTCAAAAACAACTGAATTATAAAAAATAATCTTATATAAAAAAATAGTTGTATTGTAAAATGGTGTGATTCTAATATATAAGGATATTTGTCTGTTCCCGTTTCCACTGTATTTCTTACAGCCTCACTAAGTCTCTAAGAGAGTAAATCTTTTCATTTGGTAAGCAATTCTAAAAAAAATGGTTTCCTTTTCATGAAGTAAATATATCATGATATAATCTTAACGATATTTAATTTACTATGATTGCCTGGGTAGACTTTTTTGCTTGTCACTGCTGAATGGCTTGTAATAGAACCATAGAGATTTGTGCATCCCACTTCTGAAATATACAATTAATCAAAGAATATTTCATATATGTATCGAGTGTAACATTTTATAACAGTTTATATAAAATCATATAAACCTGTCACATTAAAAGTTTTATTCTTAGGTGAACAGCCATGAAGACGTGATCTATCATTCAGTTCTATAGTTAGCTGTGCATATGCAAGGTAAGCAAGACATATTTATTGATATTTGTTTCACTAAAGAGGCATACAGCTTGTAAATAAACCATTTTATTCAATACAAAAAATATGTGAAAACAACCACTGGAGATAATAAAATAAAGGGAAAAATAATACAAAGCAAAAAAATCCAAGCAAACTCATTAAAGGTTTTTTTTTTTCCTGTAAATATCCACACATTATATCATCACCCTTGGCCTTTGCCTATTTTAATCCTGTTATTGGGGTCAGAGGAGTCTGAGCTGTTGACCATATTTAACTTAGCATTACCACAGTTAATTGGAAAATATGGTTCATTAGCGAATTTAAAGGTCTATGTACACAGCCTCTGTTATGCTTAGAGCACAGGTTTCTGAGCTAGTTCAGTTGTCAGCTTCCTACTGATAAACTTCAATGGCTTTGCAGAGCTGTCTTGTGATATGAGGTAAAGAATTGAAGAAATTGTCCAACGCACAGTGCACAGACTTTGGTACTGTCAATAACCTGGAGCAATATCAAAGAAACAGATGGTTCATCACAGACCTTAAATCAGAATGTAAACACTTTATTAAGGTTCCAAACTGAAAGGTGACAGTTGGCCCCACAAGGCCTTTATCAAACCTGACAGACACAAATAATAAATAGATACAACACTAAGTAAATGTGGGGTATCTCCCTCTAAAACATGGTTGAAATGTGAACAATAATAAATGTATAAGGGATCGCACTGTAAGACAAGTAAACCGAATCACATTACTAAAGTTCATAGTTATAACGTGCATTAAGATAATTGTTGCTATGTTTAAAGATGTGCTAAGTAAAAATTGCTACAACGCAGCGGCATATACTGGGCCCCTGTTCAGCAGCAATGCTTGCCGTTCAAGTGCAGATCCAGAACGTAATCTTGGGAGGAGCACTCATAGATTATTTAAAGAAATAATCCAGACACAATAACCACTATAGCACTTTGTAGTGGTTATGGTGCCAGTAGTGCCATAGTGTCCTCCCAGAGTAAGTAGTAAAACTGTATAAGAACAGTTTGACAACTTACCTGGGATATGTCGGGATAGGGGCCGTAGAAGGGGATAGGGGCAGTAGTGTGTGTGAGTGGTGCAGTGTGCACGTTTGTGAAGGGTGCAAAGTGCGTGTGTGTGAGGGGTGCAGTGTGTGTGTATGTGGGGCAGCTTGTGCATGAGGGGTACAGTGTGTGTGTGGGCAGGTTGTATGAGGGGTACAGTGTATGTGGGTGGCAGTGTGTGTGAGGGGTTCAGTTTGTGTGTATGGGGGCATTGTGTGTATGGGTGGGCAGTGTGTTTGTGTATGGGGCAGTGTGTGTGTGTGTGTGTGTGTGAGGGGTGCAGTGTGTGTGTGTGTGTGTGTGGGGCAGTTTGTGCATGTGTGGGAGCTGTGTGTGTGTGGGGCAGGTTGTATGAGGGGTACAGTGTGTGTGGCGGCAGTGTGTGAGGGGTACAGTGTGTGTGAGGGGTAAAGTTTGTGTGTATGAAGGGGCAGTGTCTGTGTATGGGAGTAATGTGTGTGTGTGGGGGGGAGTTACTGTGTGGTGTGGGGTCTATGGGGGTGGGAGGGCAAATTCATGAATATATAATTTTTTTTTATTACAAATAATTATTTTCATATCCCCCCTCCCTGCTTACTTTTGCCTGGGACGGGGGACATTTCCTGCAATCCCTGGTGGTCCGGTGGGGAAGTCCTGGTGGTCCCAGTGGTGAGAGTAAACAACAGCAGCCTCAGGAGCTGCTAGAGATCACTCTTGCGAGATTCGGAGCATTGCCGTGGTAACCACAGCAATGCTTTGAGCTCGCAAGAGGAGAACCCAGCGGAGCTGCATGTTAGAGCTCCCCTGGGATCTCTCTCCCTTCCCTGCCGGCTGCCAGCAGTACACTGATCTCCCCTCCGGTCCTGCAGAGCTGGCCAGGGAGAGGGATGCACAGTTCCCTGTGCTATCATCATAGCACCGGAAAAATATCTTGTGGAACCCCTGTGTGCCCACAGTTCCCACAGTTTGGGAACTGCTGCTTTAGAGACAAAACTGTTCCATATTTATTTATTTATTTATAAAATATTTTACCAGGAAAGATAGATTGAGATTTCGCTTGTTTTCAAGTATGTCCTGAGTCCACAAATCATTGCATTGTTACATTATGGTACAATAAGATACAAAACCAATATTAATACACAATAAATACAATAAATAAAAAATTTAACCAGAATAGGTAGGAAATATATAATCAACCATGACAGGTGCATTCTGTTTTGAGGTATGTAGAGAGGGATCTCTTAAAGGACTTTAGGCTTAGGCATATAAAGACTGTAGTGGAAAAGGGTAACACAAACGACTACAAACAATGTCATATGAAAATGCTACAAAATTGTTCCATAAAAATATATTGTAGAAACCTGCTAAATAACATTTAAATTAATGTGACTGCAATGGATTCCCAGTGTTAAACCATGAGCTCCAGGCCCCCTGATGACATCCTCGGTAATGACTAAGCCTGTAGGAATAAAAATCAAAAAGCCAATATTAGCGAAATATACTCAGGTCAAAATCTCTGTTCATACCACAAGGTTCCCAACAGTTGAACCATTTCATTCCAAAAAAACAGATTTTACAATGAGTGGTAGGACAGAGAACACTAATTGGAAAGGTGTCAGCTGACCCTGGTATCAGTATATCTGAGTGATAAACCTCTGACCAGCAGGGATTTATTGGATTTATTTGCACTATAGTAAAAATGTGAACAAAACGATGTTAGCAATCTTTTTATTTGGAAAATATTTAATATTTGCTCCCCAAAAAATCACAGTTTGTTATATATATATATCCCCAATGAAAACAGACATACATTTAAGTATGCATTTTTTTCATTGGAGAGGTTTCTAAAAACAGCTTGTAATCCTGCAGATATTTGGTCTGCAGCCTTTGCAAGCCCTCCCCTTCGAATGTCAAACAGACTCAATTGAGAAGTCTCTATGCTGGAGCTGTACATGTGTGCACGAAGGTAGCATTCCAATGCTTCTCAATGAGCTGAAATACCGCTCACTAAGAAGGGTGGAAGGCAGACACATGCTAGTGCAATTCCGTTAACTCAGTGGCGCTAAGTGAAGCGGAAAAAACAACCTCCCTGGATTTCTGATTAACGGCCAGTGAGGTGTTTCTGCCCTCAATTGAATGAAGGAAAGGCTCCAGACACAGAGAGCACGTTACATTTGTGTAGTGTTCCTTTAAGCTCCATCCAAATATTATAAATGCGTAATTCTACAGCAGAATATAAAATATTGCATTATCATGAACTTGCAATTTTCCAGAACTATCCATGGAAAATGCAGTCATCTAAAACATTACTGTGCAGTGAGTTAGTGTAGGAAGCTTCCTCAGTCTCACGCAGAAGGATGGAAATATATTGACTATTTTAATCTCTCTCTCTGAGCTAAGCTTCAATCTATTTTTCAGAAGTAGTAATACTAGGTTGTTTTGGAGAATATTGTTTGCTATTAATACACTATACATTTCCAAAGGCATTCAGATTTTTTTTTTAATGCACTTTTTTTTGTTTTATTTTTTTCATTTTTTTCCTGTTCTGAGCTAAGTAGACATATTGATCGCTGCAGAATTCTAAATATGCCAGAGGTTAGGCATAGTAAATCAACACAAGAACTAATTCTGGAATTCTTTCAAGATAAAATAACAGTGCCCGGTGATTTCATACCTCTGAATGTTCATTGAGACTCTGCCAAAGAAGTATGTATGCGACCACTATATAGGAAAATAAATCCTCCAACAGACAAAGATTAGTGATATAAATCATGTTTATAATGCATTAATCCTTTCAACCCTTAAATACAATCAAACCATCACCAGAGGTAAACACGCTTGGTGTCACACATAAATCCAAAGCTATTGCATGAAATAAGGAAAAATATAATTTATAGGTTGCTGGACATCAGAATCTAACTTAACAGTAATTAGAACAGTGTAAAATTTGTAAAAAATATTCCCATATACCGCTTGTGGCTATGTGTGTGGAATCTGCAGCCAGATTTGTGAGTAGAGACTTCAATCACAATGTATCTGGTACGTAAAGTACTTGGCTATCACACCAATTACAGAAAATGTGTTTTGTGTTTATATTAAAAATATGTGCAAATGTAATGCTAAAGTGACACCCTTGGTTTTCTATCGTGAATAAATGATATGAAAATTCTTCTCTAGGGTATTATTTGATCCATTTATGTTAGTGATACAGTCCTAAGAAATACTGATGTTTATCTCAGTTCCACTGGTAGGAAAACTACAGGTATCGCAATTTGTGGTTGAGATATAAATGGAAAGTTTAGTCGATATAACCCAAAGGAAAAGCATGCATCTATTTAATTATGCATATTTCAATGGTGTATATCAAAAAGCAGCTTGCAAAATCTGCACATCTCATGTCGGAAGCCTTTGGAAGCCCTCCCCTTCTAACTCCGCCCTGACTTTTTGCATCTGTCCAATCACAGACTTCCCAGTGCAGCTCAATGAGAAGTCCTTGCAATGCAGCTGTTCTGAGCAATTTCAACATGCAAAAGACTCCATGCACAACATGTTAAAATAATGTTCAGACTCCCATGAACTCATTTATTCACAAAATTAATTAAGGTAAAAATTGCCATATCTGATGAGTTTAATCCCTGTGTTATGGATGAAACACATTAGATATGTCGGATTTAGCCGTGTTTAATTCCTTAATAAAGAGGCTCTTAGGAGTCTGAGCATTATTTTGCCATGTTGTCTTTGGATTTTTGTTTCCCATGTTGAAGTTTTGCCATTAAGGAACGGAGTTTTAGAACTGCGTCCAGGTTACTATTGCAGTTTGACTGGTGAGTTTGTGTGAAGCTTCCACAATACTAATGTTGGAACATACTCCTAGGTGATCACCAGACCTCTGCTATGGACCAAACCACACCCTTTGAGTACTGGGAGACACTTCAGTGAAAGACAAGCAAGGGAGGCAGTTCAGGAAAATGTCTGATCTTTATAAAACAGAAGAATGGTTTTATAATAACACGCAATAAAGGGGAGTCATGGGGAGTGTCATTAATTACCAATCAAATATTGACAACTATTAACTAAACAGAATAGACAGCTTGTGCACGCATCATCGTATGGACATGTAACAAATCATGGTAGGGGCATTACTAGATGGGGACTTTTTAGAATAGAAGGATATAGGGGTAGTGTCTTCTTAGAATAGGAGGATATAGGGGTAGTGTTTTCTTAGAATAGGAGGATATAGGGGTAGTATCTTCTTAGGATAGGGGTAGTGTCATCTTAGGATAGGAGGATATAGGGGTAGTGTCTTCTTAGAATAGGAGGATATAGGGGTAGTGTCTTCTTAGGATAGAAGGATATAGGGGTAGGTCATCTTAGGATAGGAGGATATATGGGTAGTGTCTTCTTAGGATAGGAGGATATAGGGGTAGTGTCTTAGGATAGGAGGATATAGGGGTAGTGTCGTCTTAGGATAGGAGGATATAGGGGTAGTGTCTTCTTAGGATAGGAGGATATAGGGGTAGGTCGTCTTAGGATAGGCGGATATTGGGGTAGTGTCTTCTTAGGATAGGAGGATATAGGGGTAGGTCATCTTAGGATAGGAGGATATAGGGGTAGTGTCTTCTTAGGATAGGAGGATACAGGGGTAGGTCATCTTAGGATAGGAGGATATAGTGGTAGTGTCTTCTTAGAATAGGAGGATATAGGGGTAGTGTTTTCTTAGAATAGGAGGATATAGGGGTAGTGTTTTCTTAGAATAGGAGGATATAGGGGTAGTGTTTTCTTAGGATAGGAGGATATAGGGGTAGTGTTTTCTTAGAATAGAAGGATACAGGGGTAGGTCGTCTTAGGATAGGAGGATATAGGGGTAGTGTCTTCTTAGAATAGGAGGATATATGGGTAGTGTTTTCTTAGGATAGGAGGATATAGGGGTAGTGTTTTCTTAGGATAGGAGGATATAGTGGTAGTGTTTTCTTAGAATAGGAGGATATAGTGGTAGTGTTTTCTTAGAATAGGAGGATATAGGGGTAGTGTCTTCTTAGAATAGGAGGATATAGGGGTAGTGTTTTCTTAGAATAGGAGGATATAGGGGTAGTGTTTTCTTAGGATAGGAGGATATAGGGGTAGTGTTTTCTTAGAATAGGAGGATATAGTGGTAGTGTTTTCTTAGTATAGGAGGATATAGTGGTAGTGTTTTCTTAGAATAGGAGGATATAGGGGTAGTGTTTTCTTAGGATAGAAGGATATAGTGGTAGTGTTTTCTTAGGATAGGAGGATATAGGGGTAGTGTTTTCTTAGGATAGGAGGATATAGTGGTAGTGTTTTCTTAGAATAGGAGGATATAGGGGTAGTGTTTTCTTAGGATAGGAGGATATAGGGGTAGTGTTTTCTTAGGATAGGAAGATATAGGGGTAGTGTTTTCTTAGTATAGGAGGATATAGTGGTAGTGTTTTCTTAGGATAGGAGGATATAGGGGTAGTGTTTTCTTAGAATATAAGGATATAGGGGTAGTGTTTTCTTAGGATAGAAGGATATAGTGGTAGTGTTTTCTTAGGATAGGAGGATATAGGGGTAGTGTTTTCTTAGAATAGGAGGATATAGTGGTAGTGTTTTCTTAGAATAGGAGGATATAGGGGTAGTGTTTTCTTAGGATAGGAGGATATAGGGGTAGTGTTTTCTTAGAATAGGAGAGAATAAATACTGCATATGTGACGTTCTGACATGGTCATGTGCAAAACTGTGTATGTGACATCCTTATGATTCAGCCTAACAGAAATTAACCCTATCACATATATTTGCTTTTAACTGAGTCACATTGTTACTTTCTGCAATTGGAGCAATGCGAGATTCCCTACTTGGATGCTGCTCTGGGCAATTGCCTGCCTCTCGAGTAACTGGAAGTAACAGGACCGGTTGTCTGATCGAAAGGTAAAGGGGTGTAACAAAGTTAATTTATAAAACTGCCAATTTCTATTTAAATCTGCACTTTATGTAAAATGAAAAAAAGAGGACACATTTCACACACAAAGCATTTCCCCAAGCTAAAGTGTTTTAGGGGTCTGGACTCGGAGTGCCCCTTTAAGTGTAGTAGCTCTGAAAGACTATAAGTCCTATAATGCTTTCTAGTCCCTCTGGTGACGGACCATCATGAAAGTTGACAGCCGGAGTTCTCCAATGCCTGATAACAGAAATTGTACTCATAAATTCCATCTGACTACCAGCAGCCTACATTCTAACACTTTGTAATCTTACAGAAATATCTTCTTTAAGTTAAACACAAACATGCCCTATCAGAATAAAATATAGTCTCTGTCTGCAGCACAGGAGATTCTATAAATCACTCCGTGCCATTTTTATATATTGAAAGATATCGTTTGAAATTGTCAGAGAAGAACGCACTGGAAAACAGTCTACTTTCCTTCACAACTTCATAACTGTCCAGGGAATTGTGTACCAACTATTAAATGAACATCCGTTCATATGAGCAGACATTATCTCGTTTTTTTTACTGCAGTAACAATACCACACTCACCAAATGAGCTGGTGTGCCTGACTTGTCATAGCTGATTTATAGAGTCCATTCTGCCAGAACAGGCAATTCAGAATGTTAGCATTTCTATAAACCACAGAATTATTTAGAATCTTTGTGTCTAAGTATCTCTTGCAGAGGAACTAACATTTTAATACTAATATACATAGACAATACACAAGAATAAGTATGTCCAGGCACAGCCCAAATCAGGGCAACATTGCCCTCCTTGTCCTCCTCCAGCTAACTCTGAACTCTGACCTTTAGTACATTAAATCCAAATTGCAAAATGGAGGGTAAAATAGCTAAGCTGTGACTTTAATTCCTTTGGAGACTTTCTTTCAAATTGTCGAGTTTTGTCTGAATATTCCAGTTCAGATTTAATTTGTTAAAAAAAAAAGAGTTTAGCGAAAAAGACCAGCTAGTTATCATGTGAAAAAAATACATGTTGCATTTCATTTATTAATTTAGCATTTTTAAGTAAAGTTTAGATGGTCATTTGCTCGAGGTACACACCATAATTTAATGTTCTGTGTGCACCTATTCTAATATAATTCCTATTTTTATGCAACTGCAACACATTTTCACCTTCAGTATAGTTAATATATCATTAAAGTACCGTTTAGCTAGATAGGTTTAATCTTTTTTACAATGGCAGCTGGTAATTCCTCACAATCTAAGGAGATATATGTTAAAACTATATTGCAGGCACGCATAACAAAAAACGTTTACTACTGTTAATTGCTGGGTTTATGAAATGTGTCTTGATAGAACCAACTTTTAAAGCTGCTTCTATAGAGATTAACCTAGAATCTATTATTATTTTTATATGAACATGTTTACATTTAAAAAAAAACAGACTTGAATAGTGCAATATTTTTATTTTCCATGAAAATGTCAGTTTTGAATAAGAAAATCTGTTTATTACATATACTATGTTGGAAACAAATGTTAATGGATCACACAGTAAATAAATTATGTGGTGGAAATATTTATAATGAACTTAATGGTAATCATTGAGTCTGATGTTTGTTTGAATTGATGAAATTGTGTAAATCTAGAAAAAGTTAAAGAGACACTACAGTCACCAAAACAACTTTAGCTTAATTAAGCAGTTTTTGTGTATAGACCATGCATTTGAAGTGTCACTCCTCAATTCTCTGCCATTTAGGAGTTAAATCACTTTTGCTTCTGTTTATGCAGCCCTGGCCACACATCCCCTGGCTGTGACTGACAAAGCATTCATGAAAAAAAAAAAATGATTTCACTTTCAATTAGATATTAACTTACTTTAAAAGTTTGTCTCCTGCTCTCTAAATTGAACTTTAATCACACACAGTTGGCTCCTGCAAAGTCTAGCAAACTATCAACAGAGCAGGAGATAAGAAATTCTAAATTAAACAGAATTTGCAATAAAGGTGTAAACATTAGATGACTCTTTACAGGAAGTGTTTAGAAAGGCTGTGTTAATCACATGCAGGGAGGTATGACTAGGACTGTATAAATAAAGTGATTTAACTCCTAAATGGCAGAGAATTAAGCAGTGGGACTGCAGGGGCATGATCTATACACCAAAACTGCTTTGTTAAGCTAAAGTTGTTTTGGTGACTATAGTGTCCCTTTAAATCCTTGTGGGAAAACAATTCAGTAATAAAAACAAGTTAGATACTATCTATCTAGCTAACTATCTAAATATGAAATAATAATACTGGAAAATAAAATATATGTCATTATATAAATGTAACATTGTGTACATATGAAAAGCACATTTTTCTTACTATTATCTTGCTTTACAAAGACTAGTAGGAAAAAAAGTATTTTAGAGCATCAGCAGGAGGCAATTTCATGCAAGCATTAACTTCTATTGTTTTTTTTTAACCAATTATCATAATATAGACATATTACACATTGATGGAGAGGACATTTTATGACTTTTTGGAACATTAAGATAATTTGATATGACTGGAAGGTTATATGATCACTGGAGTGATAACGGTTTTCTTATGCAGAATATAATTTTCTGGCTTGCGCTCAATATTCCTGCTAGCATCCTGCTGTGTAAAGTAAAAAAAAGATAGTTAAAAAATGCAATTTATTTCTGAACTCTTAGCATCAGTATACAACATCTCACATTAATTATTATTCTGCCGCACATCTACAGCAAAGTATATTCGGATACTCTGTACTCAAAGACAGTATTGTGATGTTTTAGTTGGGTTAATTAGTATTACACGTCTTGTGAAGCATGATTTGATTCACTTTCCTATAATTTTATAAAACTAGGTCACCACAGGGAATTATAATGAAAGAACATGTATATGTGCAATGAATTGTAAATAAACAACAGGCCTGCAAAACCAAAACTGGTCAAAACTAGGATGTTTGCCAAAATAGCAGGGTTAATCACTAAAGTAGGAATTGTAAGGAATTCACAGTTGAAATTTTACAACAAAACAGCCAAAATGAAAACAGAGGTGTCTTACCTTTTGATTGATTGATTGGTTATATTTTTCAAATGTGACTATTTTAGCCTAAACCTTTGCTTTGAATTCTCTTTGGATTGCTGACAATTCACATATTAGTGTGAAAAGATTATAGGGACTTGTAAATATAGAGAAGGGATCCCTTATGTCCTCTCACCTTTACCTGTAAGGTTAATTTGAATGGACCTAGTTGTGCCCTTTAAAGCAAAGCTCATTCATCTTTTATTACTGAAAATATATAATGCAAGCGTTATAGCCTGGTGAACTACTTTGTAATAAATGCATAGACATAAATACATTTTCTTTATATCTGATAGCGTTTCTTCCTCTGTGGGGGCGGCCATTTTTATCTCATGATCATGATGTCAGAATTTGTTGAAATACAGACTAGCTTATGATTACCTGCATGTGCTTCTGACCAAATAGTATTTAAAGGGAACCTATAGTGAAAGGATTACAAAGTAGTATTCCCAACACTATATTACCATCCATTCCCTGCTTACCCCCAACCCCGCAGCCGATAGAGTGTTAAAACCTTACCTAATTTTGTCTCTGCTCCTCCTCTGCTGACAAGCGCTGTGAACACATTAGGACTCCCCCGTAGGAAAACACTGAATCAATGCTTTTCTATAGAATTTTAGCTGACGCTGGGTGTTCTCATGCAGAGCGTGAGGATATCCAGCGTCATTTAGCGGACATGAAGTCCTCTAAGGACCCGGAAGTGCCTCTAGTTGCAATGAGATGAAGTGGTCTAGGTACCTATAGTGTCCTTTTAAACACGACCTCCTCCATCCAACAAGAACAACCAAGGAAATACACTGAAAATAGGTATTTACTTATATGTTTGTATTACAAGGCTACAATACACGGAATCTTGTATTTTAATTAAATAATTAAAAAATCCTTTATTAAAAAATTCTACATTTTACCAGTAGATGACCGCCACCAGTAGATTTATTCATTTAGCATTTTTAAGTAAAGTTTAGATGGTCATTTGCTCAGAATTCACACCATAATTTAATGTTCTGTATTTTTACCAGTAGAATGCGGTAGATGTTTCTATTTTATTTAAATAAGATATGTTTTCCTGTCATTCCACTACCTTATACTAGGAGTTTATTCAGCTATTCAGCTCTACTTCTACTCTTTTTTATAGAATCTATTTTGAACTCGATATTTGAATAATGATTTATTTAAAGCCATCCCTGTTGTGCAATGAAATATTCTGAAATTCACATTTGAATAATCAGTTGTTTATCTCCTTCACTATTGTGCAATATTAATAAATACCTGCTATCAGGTTAAATATCGTTTACCTTTCCCAATGACATCTAAGATTGGATTCTCTATACCGAGAAACGCACAACACATAAATGAACCCGATGTGAATACAATTTAATCTTTTTCATTTATTAGGTGTGCTTGATTGTGTGAATAGGGTAGAATAGGTCATTTCATTATAGTGTATTTGATATGGTTTTAGCGTTATTTAGTCTTCACACAGGGGAGCACTTTGAGAGCCACTTTTTTTTCTAAGTAAATGCAGCCAGATAGCCTATAATTATGTGCAGATTTCTGGGGTTTCTTTGTTGTTAATTATAAGAGGGAATTGGATTACAATTAAGCCTTACTTATAATAAGATACAGTGGTAGGACAAAATGTTCAATCCTACACATTGTTTTAGAGGCCAATTAAAGTACATTGGAAACGTTAAAGACCAACTACAGTTACTTTGAACAGAGTAACAGTGGGGAGTACAACCACCTGAAAGCTTTTCTCAGCAGGACATTTCAAGTAAGTGCTTTTTGTGTGAAGAGTGTGAAGAGTGTGTCCTCCTTTTTTCATTTCACAAAATGTGCAGCTTTCAACAGAAATTGTCACTTTTATAAATCAACTATGTTACACACATCTGGCTGTCAATCAGACAACTGGTCCTGTTACTTCCTGGTTGGTTATCTCAGTGGAGCTACACTCAAGAGGCCCAGAGACTTTGCCTTGCAAAGACTTCTCATTGAGCTGCATTTGGAAGTCAGTGATTGGACAGCCACAGGAAGTCTGTGCTGGGGAAGAAGGGGAGGGCCTGCAAAGGCTGCAGACAATAGAACTGTAGTTTTGCAAACTGTTTTAGATATACCCCAATGAAAAAATGCAAAAGTAAATGATTTTATTGGGAGTATAGTATATCTACTAAATATTGATTTAAATATATATATATATTTCTTTGCATTTGGGCAGTAGAGAAGTTTTTGGGCACTTAACATATATTGTTTGGCCACTTTGGCCACTTCTCTGCTTTAGCTGTTTCTGCCGACAATCTTTGCATTTATTGGTATCATGTGTGTGACCAGCAGATTGACACTAGGTTGGAGAGTCACATTTGTGATGAATGCACTCTAAGGATTTTATCCACGCCGAGGGCACAACCTTTCTTGCATGCTGTATCACCCTAACTTGAGTCTGTTGTTTCACTATATTATGTGCTTGGCTATGAAAGGTGTCTGCATATCATTGACTACCTGTGCTGTGGATTTCTATATTCATATACTTTGCTATCCTTTCTCCTGAGTCTACACCCCTCTGAGAGTTTCAAGGAGACACAGGATGTACTCATTATTTATTTATTCTTGTTATTGAATTACAGTGCAGTTCATTTTTCCTTTCTTTGCAGATTTTATTGTTCTGATTTTTATTTTGGAACCAACCACATAGTGGAGTTAGTTAGCCTGGTTACACTAGTGGGTTTATACCAAGTCCTTACCAGCTCCTCTGACCCATTGTCAATGTTTAGTCTAGGATCTGGAGCTTTGTCTGCGCTCCAACACCCTGGACTGTTATCTTGTGGCTCCAGGTGCCCGGTGGACTTCAGGTAACTTGCCATGTAGTTCTTAAAGGAACACTCCTCAGGCATAAAGCACTTCAGCTATATGTGTCTGGAGAATGTCACATTTGCACCAGTTTATTTCAAGTGTTGATTTTAATAGACATATTATATAATTTTTGGCAGAAACACCTCTCTGGCTGTAAATCAAACAGCTAGCAATGTATTCTTTCACTTAAGCTGACTGCACAGAGCTAACTCACCAGGCATTCTATGCTAGAGCGAGACCGTCTTCCCTCTTCTCAATAAGCTGTATTACAGGTCATTGAGAAAAATAGGAAACGTCTCAATCAGAAGCCTTTGATTGGAGTATTTCTGTGCTGGGGAAACAGGGGAGGGCTTTGCAAAGGCTGCAGACTAGAGTTATACAGGTTTAGCAATCTTTTTTTTGGTATACACATGGAAAAAAAAATCAGTTCATATTTGAACTAACTACTTATTGTGGGAGGGTGCATGGGCACTTCTTAACTACAGTGGGCTGTAGTGGTTATGGTTCTTGGGCGGTTAATGTAAGCAGTCAGCTGTTTTTCCTAATAGTATAAGTGTTGAGCTATAGTGAAGGCATTAGAGACTCCACTAGGGTTGCCAAATCCATCATGATCCAAGATACATATGCCCAGCAGTATGTTGAAGTTGTAAGCTGTGGTAAGGGAACTGATTATCAAAAAGTAATCTAAAATGAATTGAAATATACCTTCAGCAGCAAGTGCATGCTCCACATTACAGGGTAACACTTTTTAAACACTGCCTATCTGCGAGAAGAAATTATGTGTCAAGAAACACATCTGGGGATCTGGTAATTTTATACTTGGCTGAAGCAAACCTGATGATGTCAGAGAAGCTCAATGAACAGTAAATTAACCAAGCACTCTCAATAAAAATCTGAGGATTAGTTGAGAGTTGAACTCTCATTCCTTAAACAGCTTTTGAGGACATTTGTTGGCTTACTGGGTTCTTTGCCACTGACACACAGTGTTTGTTTCTGCCTGTTGCCCCTTCATGTATCCTGCCTTTAATGTGCTCATGATGTTGTGATGCTACAAACCACCACCAGTATTAGAGGGCTACTCAAAAGCCAGTACACAAGAGCATCTTCAAGTTGACCATCCTGTTGATAACGCAACCTCCAGAGGCAGCCAGATCAATAGAGGCTGGTATTGTCCTTTCTGCCTAAATATCTTTGGACAACAGGACATCCCTTCACATTGAGCACCCATTCGTCAACACAGTGGCTCTTGGAGCAGCAGATTCTTAGCTTAATCGCGGTTTGCTTCACTGATGTTCGGTAGTAGCGTGTCCTTGTATACTCCCACAGCAGCCCTTTTGTAGTACATCACTTAGATTGCATCAATAGTGCACTCTCCAAACCTCATGCTGATGTTGATGATAGAAGTTATTTGAAGTATGCAATGCGATATTGCAGTCATCCACTAGGCGTTTTGTTAAAAATTACATTAGCATATTCATCAAGAGCAGTACGTGCCCTGTTTTTGTATTGTTTTGTCTGCTTCCATTGTTGAAGCTCCCAGACAATTTGTGCTGGTTTTATCTGTACCAATATAGTGTCTAGTTGTGCGTTCTTAACATTATCCTTGACTACATTGCATATTACCATACATGATTAAAATACAATATTTAATAATGGCTTCTCATAATGGATCCTAATACAAAGTCAGAAGACAATTTTATTACGCTATCATGGCCATCATTAATTGTATCCAAAGATTATACAGCATGCCAACAAGGTTCACAACTAATTAGCATGTGAAACAGCGAGTTGGGAAGACTGCCTAGCTAAATACAAAATATATGCAGCGAATAAGACTGTCTGCATGCATAATACAGTTCAGGAAAAAAAACATAACACAAATGAGATGGCTGTTGAACGCCTGGACTATTGCTAGCAATTTAAATTGGTGGGGATAATACAGTCCATTATAAGCATAGAGAGAGGCATTCTGTTGATTCCATTGCTAAAGCAATGAAGCACCAATACAATAATACTTCTGTTGTTTTTGTTCCTGATAAACTTAGTATTCTAGAACTTTGACTTCTAGAATACTAGGTCTTCTTAGATCTGCACCCAGGCCAGATGTGTCTGTTGACATCTGTTTTTAACCCCTTAAGGACACATGACGTGTGTGACATGTCATGATTCCCTTTTATTCCAGAAGTTTGGTCCTTAAGGGGTTAAAGTAGGAAACATCAGGATTGCCTAGCAACCAATTCCACACCAATTTCTCAAGAGAACACAAACAAAGTTTCACTAGATGTGTGCACTGCAAAACAAATTGGTCCAGATAAATCGATCCATCTGGAAGAAAATTAAAAATCTTTGTTTGGCCTTTAAATTGTCCATATGGTGTTTCAGTTCAGATGAATTACACCCATGCAAGTGATATAGGAAAACAATTCTGACAAACTAAAAGGGTGTAAAAATGGTCAAATCAGCGCATTGCAAAATTTAGATATTATGTATATATTTTGAAATACAGTGGTAGGCAGATTTTTCTGCCATTTGAGTCACAGACCAAGTGACAAGACGTAACCAATAAAGAAAGAAAGATGGAGCAGTAAAACATCTATATGTAAATGAACCATTAGCTTTGCACCAGAACAATAGTGAGCTATGGCTATCATATTTACACTGTCATTTTCTACCGGATAATGTTGTTGGAAGATGAATGGCTCAGAGTATATGTAAGCAGTCCTGACTGCTCTGTGAGTTCTGCTCAGTATATATACTGCTGCATCCTGCGATACTCTATACTAGTATAATCTGAAACATTCTGCATACTGTGATGTTATATACTACTGTACTCTGCAATTTATTGCATACTGCGATATTCTTTACCACTGTACTCTGCTGCACACTGTAATACTCTACACTACTTTATGCTGCAACAATCTGCATGCAGCGATACTCTATACAACTATACTCTGTTACACACTGCTATACTTTATACAACTATACTCTGTAACACACTGCTATACTCTATACAACTATACTCTGTAACACACTGCTATACTCTATACAACTATACTCTGTAACACACTGCTATACTCTATACAACTATATTCTGTAACACACTACTATACTCTATACAAATATACTCTGTAACACACTGCTATACTCTATACAACTATACTCTGTAACACACTGCTATACTCTATACAACTATACTCTGTAACACACTACTATACTCTATACAACTATACTCTGTAACACACTACTATACTCTATACAACTATACTCTGTAACACACTGCTATACTCTATACAACTATACTCCGCAGCATACTGCTATACTCTATACAACTATACTCTGTAACACACTACAATACTCTATACAAATATACTCTGTAACACACTGCTATACTCTATACAACTATACTCTGTAACACACTGCTATACTCTATACAAATATACTTTGTAACACACTGCAATACTCTATACAAATATACTCTGTAACACACTGCAATACTCTATACAACTATACTCTGTAACACACTGAGATACTCTATACAACTATACTCTGTAACACACTGCTATTCTCTATTCAACTATACTCTGTAACACACTGCAATACTATTTTGTGTTCTGGGATCATTGTTCTTACTTTATCTATGTTACCAGCAATCACTGCTGCTTTTTACAGTGGTAGTAGCTTAGTTCTGTATTTTGAACACTACACTCTCAGGTATCACTTTTGGTTCATGTTTAGATTATTGACCACTGTACACTTCTTTTTGGCACTCCACTTATATTCACTTATTTCTTACTATCAGCTTCTCGTACTCTTCCTTTCATTAATTCCGCCAGGTATGTCAATTTAGCCATTTTCATTGTTATGCATTTATGTTTCTCAAGTCACCACCCAAGTGACTCTCTTTACGATGCTACCTCCCACCTTAAAACAACCACTTGCTCTACAAGAACGTTGCCTTTAATTTGGTCTGGCTGTTAGGGTACCTAGGTGGCCATAGGTAGATTTTCAGCTTCTTGTACGATCATATAGCTGTCCCCCAAGCCAACTCCCATTCTCAACTATTGAGGTAAGTTGCCCCTCGGTCCAAATCATAGTTATTGCCTCACATCTCCGCCCTCTTGGCAAAGCAGTTAGGGCATCAACAGTCACGGTCACCGTTTCTAGAATCTCTTTAAGCATCACTGAGAGGCCAACACTCAGACACAACAGTCGGTGGCAAATGAACCCAACTGGCCAAATCATCGATAGAGCCTCTTATTGCCACTTGGTAGCTTGTTAGGTTCTCAAGTCACCAATTTAGCTTAATTGTTTTGCCACTTGGCATAACATAGGTCAGCCAGTACCTGGAATGTTATACAGTTGCTCCCACTAACATTTTATTTCTCTTTCAGATATGGTTATTATTGCTGCTACAATACTAGTAATGGCAGAGGAAAGGAGTCAAAGAATAATTAATATTTACAGTCTATAAGCTTTCTGATAATCAATTTCAGGTCCAAATTCAGTATATATACCGATACATGAGCCTTGGGACAGTCATTATCTTCTTACAGCAACTTGTACGGAGCACCGCTCACAACCAACAGTTAATTTGTCTTATAGCTAACATAGCTCCATATTTTCTATATTTAGCATGGGGTTACTGTATCATTTTACTAATTTATCAGTACTGACATAATGCAATTCCTTCGATGTTTTCTTCCTAACAACCTTAAAATTTTGGCGGTAGGTACAGTTGCAGTAGTAGGCTAGGTACAAGCACACTTAACCCCTTAAGGACACAACACGAGGGTCGTAACAAACTGAGGGCGGAATGCCCCCGCCCGATCATACCCGATGCAGTGGCAAAAACACCTGAAGTTGACCCCCAAATTGTGCAGTTTCTGGGCAAGACGGGTTGGTAAACCCAAAAAGGGCCTAGACTACTCAATGCGCAATTGTCAGGACAAATTCCTTGACACCCTGGGCCCAGTCACCAAGCTGTATGAGTTACTGGAAACGGCTCAGTCGAGTGGGGCACCAGTAGACTTCGATGTGGCGTTCGGATGGCTCCAACGCCTGATATGCATGATAGGCAATGCCAGTACGGCTATGTCGACTGAACGCAGGAAGGCCATCCTGCTAAAGATTGAGCCCAAGCTCGCGAGCATGGCCCCCAATGAACCCGGTGCCTCCGCAAAAGGCCTACTATTTGGAGAGTCCTTCGTAAAGGACCTAGGATCATATGTCAAAACCTTTACGGCTTTGGACAAAGCCCAATCCTCCATCAAACGGGTATTTAGCCTGAAGGTTTTTGGCGGGGCCGGTAGAGGTAGGAGCCGTCTACCCGCCCGCAACCCCCGGGGCTTTTCCAGACCGGGAAGAGGCTCCTTCAACCCGCAGAGACCGACTCAGGAACGGTCCTTCACCCCGTTCTTCCCCTCATGAGGACGGGCTTGGCATACCCGCGGCAGTCGAGGAACACCCACGGGAAAACGCCCTTATGGTGAGTACCATGTTTCCCCATTCTTCCCATTTACAGCTAGGGGGCAGACTGGCCCTGTTCTATCAGGCCTGGATTTTGATCACGTCCGACAGTTGGGTGTTACAGACGTAGGGGGTTACCACCTAGAGTTGACTGCTCTCCCCATTCAGACCACTCCCCAACGGGCAATTCACGTGCCTACTACACACCTCGATCTCATCTCTGCAGAAATCAGAGAATTATAGACAAAGAGGGCCATAGAGGAGGTCCCTCTAGACACCCCAGGTTTCGTGAGCAACCTTTTTCTAGTGCCCAAAAAGGGAGGCGGGGTCCGCCCGGTTATAAACCTGCGACCCCTAAATGCCTTCGTCCAATACCGGCATTTCAAAATAGAAGGCATTCATTGCCTCAGGGACCTGCTCCTACCCGGAGACTGGATGGTCAAACTGGACCTGCAGGATGCTTACCTGACGGTCCCGGTAACGACAATACACAGGAACCTACTCCAATTCTGCTGGGGAGACAAGAAGTGGCGGTTCACATGCCTGCCCTTCGGTCTGTCCTCCGCCCCCTGGTGTTTCACGAAAGTGCTGAAACCAGTGGTGGCCTTCCTCAGATTACACGGAGTCTGCCTCATCATCTACCTGGACAACATCCTCATACTCTCCGCGACACGATCCCTGCTACTAGAACACTTAAGGTGGACCCTGCACCTCATACAGAACCTGGGCTTCCTTGTAAACTGGAAGAAATCGGTTCTAATCCCCTCGCAACAAATGGAATTCCTCGGATTCCGAATCGACTCCGTCCTACAAGTCCTCTGCCTCCCGGCAGAAAAGATGTCCAACATCAAAAAGGAAATAAGGAAACGTATGCACCGACCAGACATATCCCTTTGCCAACTGCCACGGGTCATTGGCCTGTTGGCAGCCTCTACACAGGCGATTTTCCCAGGCCCGCTCCACTACAGAGCATTACAACGACTGAAAGTGACCTGCCTGCGAAGTGGCCACTCGTACGAATCTCACGTTACCCTAGACATGGAATCCAGGGAGGAACTGAACTGGTGGCTAACCCACATGGAGGCATGGAACGGCCGGGCGATCTTCGGGTCCACCCCGGATCTGGTGATAGAGTCGGACACCAGCTTACATGGCTGGTGCGCGCGCTGCGGCAATATATCCACAGGAGGCAGATGGTCCACGGAAGAGTCCTTCTTGCACATAAACTCTCTGGAGCTGCTGGCGGCCTCGTTCGCCATTCACAGTCTCTCGCCCAAAGGCATCTCATGCTCAATCCTGCTCAAGCTGGACAATGTCTTGGCAGTGCGATACATAAACCATCTAGGGGGAACCAGGTCCCGCATCCTAGCGGTTTTGGCCAGAGACTTCTGGAATTACTGTTTACAGAACAGCGTGTCTGTTACCGCGAAACACATCCCAGGCCTGGACAACTACACCGCGGATTGGAACTCCCGCTACTTGAAGGACTCAGGAGATTGGAGACTGCTACCGAGCGTGTTCCGCAGGATCTCATCCCTATGGGGACCTTTGAGCGTGGAGCTGTTTGCATCCAGACTCAACACACAACTACCGAGGTTCTGCAGCTGGCGACCTGAACCGGAGGCCATAGCGACAGACGCTTTCCTCCAAGATTGGTCCAAGGGCAGGGCGTACGCCTTCCCACCTTTCAATCTAATAGGCCGTTGTCTAGCGCACCTCCGACGTTTCAAGAGCTCGTTGGTCCTGATAACCCCATGCTGGAGATCCCAACCTTGGTTCCCACACCTATTGGAGATGGCGATAGACCACCCAAGGCTACTCCCGGACCATCCATCTCTGCTGACCAACCCGGACGGGGAGAGCCACTCCCTAGTGGAACAAGGCCTTCTCCGCCTCATGGCATGGCTCCTTTCCGGGGACCCTGCGAAATCACAGAGGTTTCGAGCACAACTATGCAACTCCTGGCAAACGCATGGGCACCTGGTACACGGCACGCATACACTGCGGCACGGAGACAGTGGGCCAATTGGTGCCTGGAACGATCGTTGGATCCGGTATCAGCCCCTGTGAAGTCGGTGTTAGACTTCCTAACGCACCTGTTCGAGTCAGGCAAAGCCTTCCGCACGGTCAACGTATTCCGCTCAGCCATATCAGCTGGACATGACCAGGTGGACGGGCTCCCACTGGGACAAAATCCTCTAATCTGTCGCCTGCTCAAGGGAGTCTGCTTCTCACGTCCCCCTACAACCAGATATGGATCCTTCTGGGACGTCAAATGTGTGTTCAGACTCCTAGATGGCTGGCCTGCTAACTTGGAACTGTCACGTAAACAAATATCGGCAAAACTACTTATGCTGCTCTGCCTATTATCCTGTAAACGGGTATCGGACGTAAGAGCCTTGGACTGGCGGGCCCGCACATTCACTCCGGAGGGAGTGTCGTTCGATATCTCATGGAGAACTAAGTCGGCTACCAAACAGGTTTTCTATCCACGAATCTCGAGTTTGCCAAACTTATGCCCAATAGCATGCCTGAAGGAGTACGAGTCTCGCACCTCTACGCTACATCCGTCCAATGACGGACCCCTGTTCATCTCCCTGAAGAAACCTCATCTACCTGTATCTACACCGACACTATCGCGATGGATCAAATGGCTGCTAGCTACGGCCAGGATCGATGTCTCAGTTTTCTCATCCCACTCTGTTAGAGGCGCCATGGCCTCAAAAGCATCAGCGGCTGGATGTTGCTTGGAAGACATTTTGAAGGCTGCGGATTGGTCTACGGAATCCACCTTCCGGAATTTTTACTTTAGACCTATACAACATTTTTCTGATAAGATTATAGCTCGGCTTTAAAAAAAGCATAATAGGAGCCTCCGTGTCTTTAATAAAATTCCTAGATTTTACTATTAACATCACGTAAAGTCATGATTTTATTAATGACACGGAGGCGAGTATTATTCCCTCCCTCCCTCCCTGGGTTGGAAGTGGTGGGATTTTTCACAGCCATTTAGGTCTAGACCGAATTAGGTCTTACCCTCATATTTTCAGGACGGGTCTTCCTGGCCCCGTTTTTCTTACTTTACACCTAGCCTAGTTGACGTTTCTCTGTAGGGCGTTGTGACACTGTATTTTATTTCAGACGTAGTTGACTTTAGTTTGAATTTTGGTTCTACCTGTTGCATATCGAGTATTATGTCAGAATGCTATGATGTTTATATTTTCTTTCAGACGTGAAGGATACAAGATATACTGGAATATGTTACAACCAGTTGTCAGTTGAGATTTTACCATATTTCTCCTCTTTTTTAGCCTGATTCCACAAGCCAATGGGACTAACAGGAGCTTCAAGGTTGACTCCGCATTTCCCTAGGAAGAGATGTTCAACTTCCCAAGATTACAGTTTCCAGTTCAGAGTTCTTGTTCGGTTTTGACTGGTCTTCGGATCGCTACGGAAAGAGGAAGAGGAAGAGAGTGCTACACCTTATATACTGAAAGGGGGAGGTTCCCTTATGTAGCACTGTTGAATATGTATATATGTTAATTATATGCTATTTTATTTCTCTTTTACTCATTTCTCTCTTTGCTGCTGAGGGAAAATTAAAGAAAGAGAAGCATAATAGGAGCCTCCGTGTCATTAATAAAATCATGACTTTACGTCATGTTAATAGTAAAACCTAGGAATTTTCTTTATTAAAAATTCTGCCAGTTTTCACAAAAATTTCTATTTCAAATTTAGAGTGACGGAGGAAAAGAGAAGTGAAACAGGACACTTTTCTGTCGGAACGATTGATAAATCTATTGCACAGCCAGTAAAAGGCATATATTAAAAAATGACGCACTAAAGTAAGAACTTCGAAGAATTCATAGTGAATATCAAAATGAACGGCCAAAATAGCCAAATTCAAAACCGAATTAACTGGGAAATTATTATCATTTGTCTATTTTGGCCTAGATTTAGAAATTCACTTTGAATTTCTAGTAATTTTCATTTTAGTGAATAGCCCTGTTTGATAAATGATTGCCTCCCATGTTGTCTATAATTATCCACAAGTCCTTCTCATTTACCTTTATTCCTTATCTCAACTCCACCTAAGGTATATGTTTGCGTGTCCCTCATCTCAAAATCCACATCTACATTGAATCTTAACTGCCACTTGTCTATCCTCATCTCTAATTTATCAAAAATTCATATCCTGCTTAAACTACTTTACAATGTTTTACAATTATCTCTTGTTTCCCTCATTTTCATACCATGATATAGAATGTGCTGTTGCTTGGGTGATAAAACCTGTGTTAAAATATAACATGTGATAAAACAAGGTGATACAATTTACAGAATTAGATTTTTGCATACAAAAGTGTAAATGTGAAAATGCAGAATAAGCTTGCACTTGGTCTAAGACCCAGCAAAGAAACTACATTATTTGTATTAACATTTTTCATGCCTGTTCTTGATTTCTTTTATTCTTTCTCTGTTTTACAGATGATTTTATCAATATTCTCTATATTGTGAATAAACAAAGAGAGTGATTTTGTCTTTTTCCCTCCTCTCCCTGTCTGTCTTTACATCAACATCAACAATCATCACACAAGCGACATGGAATAACACTTTACATTGTGCTTTTTTTTAATATATATATATCTCTTGCATATAAAACTTGGCACCAGTCAGTAATCAATATTTACAAAATAAAATCAATTATTTAAAGTAACTGTAAAAGTACTTTTGTGTGTGTGTGTGAATTTCAACATAACAAATATAACTCTAACTGCGAAAGTAATTTGTCAGCCTTCCGCAAAGCTTGTTTCTTAACACTGTCTGCTGTGTCAACAGGTCATCTGGCATTACAGCATCAGAAATCCCAGACTCACTAGGGACTCGCTAGCCAAATTTTCAGTCTTCATGAGATCAAGGTCAATCAAGCATTCCTTTTACTAGGGCAAGGTGTGCGACATTCAGGAAAGACAAAACAGCACAGTAAAGGTTGAGTAGCTGATCAAACGTTGTTTGTTGACTTTTTTTTGCTACCGCCTGGATCTCTGACCTAGTGCCAATTATTTCCAAACCAGCGACTGCAAAAATTATGTATTGGGGGCAGAGCTGTGTTTGTTTACAACTCATAAAAAAACAAAAAAAACAAGTATACATTCTGCTAATGGTGTCAGCGGTGCAAAACTGTAATGGCAATTAGCATTTTAATTCATGGCAAAAAAAATAGCATTATTAAATTGGAGTTCATCATTCAGAATGAAAAAAAAAATACACCAATTTAAATATAGCACGCATTGCATATCTTCTTATCAATTTAAAATGTAAATAATATTAACAATGGAGTAACAACATTCACAACAAATTATCATTTCAAAGAGAATAATAATTGATTATAATATCTTAGACTAATATATTCTCGTCCATCTGTCCCATCAATGCATGTGTTATCGCTGGACTACTGCAATGCATTATAGCCAATGAATACAGATTCAATTAATTTTTCAAACAGGCAGAAAATGCTGTGTCTATGTAACTGGTGGATCCAGCACTTTGTAAAATGGTGAATATGCTACAAACTTAGTTGGATGGGTTTTAAAGGTCTATATAACTCATCTTACTGCTGCTTGATGGAGCTCTTGGTTCTCTATACACAAAAAGCTTCCATATGAAAATGGAAATTAATTACAACTGAGGTTTCAAGATTGTAGCAACACTGAAATTTGTGGAACTCTCTCCCCAACATCGTCAAATAATCAGATTCAGTAGCTATATTTTAAAATGAACCATTTGATCAAGCTTTCGAATATCACCAATCATATTCCTAGCTTCAATATGGATTTATGTTAGAACTGGAAACTTAAAAGCCTTTTGCAGAAAGAGCTCTATATGTTTTTGTTTTTTTATTATTAATAATTGCGTTAAAATGTAGATGGCTATCAGCCATGGCTTGTTGATGAGATCTACGAGAGCCTATGCCACTTGTAAAAAAGCTGTTGTCTAATCTAATGTCGTCTAAATCTACAAATCTAATTTCTAAGAACTTTATTGTAACTTGTAAAAAACAAATTCTGTATATCCGACTGTAACGGATCCCCTACACTCCGACTGCGTATATCCGCTGTAGTTCTCCCAAATCCCAAGTGAAGCAGTGATTAAAGCTCGGAGATAACCAAACATCAGCCAAGACTTGATAAGGGGTACAAGAAGACTGGATTATTATGACATCTTATATACACAGACCCCCAGCATGAAGTCTCCAGCAGTAACATAGTAAACCACTCCCACAACATGCCCAGGAAACTCCCACAACACACCCAGGAGTCTCTGTGTCTGGGAGATAACTTAGTGTACTTTGCTTAAACTAATTATCTCCCAGGCACTAGAGTTACAAAATATAAAACATAAAATATTAAAAATACATACAACACATATAAAAATCCCCACAAATATTATATCCCCAGATAGCCTGGATATGAGTGCCCAAGTTGTCCAAATAGCGCTCAGATCCCACAAACACAGCAGAATCGGTAAAGTTTTGACCGACTGCACATGTGGTGTCTGCCCAAATTAGTTCCAGAGAAATAGTGGTAGTGGTCGGTCACTTTCAGGAGTTCCATAAGGACAAAGTGCCAAATGGTTCCCCTGGCTCATAGGTAGCGATTGTTCGCCTTGTTCGTGTGAACAATCCTACCAAATAGTGACCTCCTGGCTTGTCGTGGAAAGAAGCAGGCACTCTTGTGATTTTACCGGTGTTCGCGATGTCTAGTGTCCAACTTACAGTTCCAGACACTCAACGATCAGGCCCCGCTGCCTGCGTTCATGCGACAAGATGACTGCTGTTTTCTCCAACACATGTTGTTCAGTTATATGAACGGCGGCCACACAGGGAAAGCACTTAAGTTTGTGGTTTCTTTGTAGTTAATGAGCCAGGGGGTGGTCGTGTTCGGTAGATTGTAACTGCCGAACTGAGAACTTATTTCTGTTAGGGAAACTATATACCACAAACCAGGAGGGAAATGTCTTGCGAACAGAAGGGAAAATAGTGAGTTTGGCACAATGTATATATGGCCCATAGTCGGTGGGCAGGAGGCCAGCTTGTACACTCCTCCAGAAGTTTGTGGCTAATATCCAGGGTAAGGATTGTTTGTCACTTACCTACTATTTGTGCTAATTTATTTAACATTTTTGGATTTATAGAGATACTTGTTTGGGGTCTTTTGTATTTATATGTGTATATATTTGTTAATATTGTAATTTTTTTTCGCAATTTCCTCATATTGGCGATGGATCCTCACTCAGGTTGCTTACTTTAAACCTGTTCTATTTATGACAAGGCATTAGTAATTTTATTGTCTTGGCTGCTAAACCTTTGAATTTTCTAAAACACATAGGCATCAATGGCATTACTAAACAGCAAATAAAAAATAAATATATTTTTTTTATAGTGCGTTATTATTGTTTTTAATGTCTTTTAGACTAGAACTCAAATGAATACAAGCATTAAAATATAATTTTATTTTTTTTTGCAGTATGAAGCATTCCTTAAATCTGAGCTTCCCTAACCCCCCATCCCCATGCCCCCTCCACCCCAACTAATTAAAAGCCCTGACAGGTTGCAGGTACCTGACAAAAGATTGTTTTTATTAATCATAGTTGTGTATTACCATAATATGTGCAGTGCCTGGATATGAGCTATAAGGCTAGTATACTAAAAAGTTGAGGTAAATTGGTAGGGACATTACCTAAGCATTGATAGATGACTTTGTTGCATTGGAAATTTTTTCCAGTTTTGCTATTTTGGCATAGATTTTTCAGTTCCCTTGCATTTCACCACAATTTGCTATTTAGATGGCTATTCTCCAAAGAGTCAGCTTTTCAAACGAATTTGTTGCTTCCAATATGGTACAACAATTCCCTTGAATTGTGGTGAATTGCAAGGGAACTGAAAAATCTATGCCAAAATAGCAAAACTAGAAAAATTAACTTTAAATATACTGTGTGTGTGTTACTGTCTGTCTGTTACTGTGTGTGTGTTTGTGTGACTGTCTGCCTCTACGTGTGTGTGTATAGCTGCCTGTAACTATGTGTGACTGTCTGCCTGTAACTATGTGTGTGTGTATGTGTGTGACTGCCTGTAATTGTGTGTGTGTGACTGCATGTGTGTGTATGACTGCCTCTAACTGTGTGTGACTGTCTGCCTGTAAGTGTGTGTGTGTGGGGGGGGTGTGTGACTGTCTGTAACTGTATATGTGTGTGTGTGTCTGTCTGCCTGTAACTGTGTGTGACTGTCTGCGTGCGACTCAAAGACTGTAACTGTGTGTGGGTGCGAGTGGCTATGTTCCTGGGACTATGTGCATGCGGCTATATTTGACAGTATATGTGTATAACTGTGCGCATCATATTATGGGACTGTGTGCATGTGACACTGCAAAAAATCTGAATGAAATGCCACTATACAAACACTCCTAATAGATACACTATACATGGATGAGAGGGGGGTGACCAAGGAAGGGCGCTGTGAAAATTTTGCACTAAACGCCTGCTCACAGATTAACACTCCCACAAATTACAGATTACTCAGACTCCTTTGGTCTGGAGGAGATATCTCGATGGTAGATGAGCAATTTGTGCAAATGCGACTTTGGCGGTGACAACAGGAAAGTATAAATTTGAGAAGGTTTTGGATAGTAATGTCACTTTAATTATCATTTTCATTTGTTTTAGAGCAAATATATGATTTGCATTATGAGTATATACATCAAAGAACTATCACTTTAATTGTTTTGTTTTGACATAGCATTTTTTGTATTGTTTTTTTAATCACATTAATTTTGCATTATATATATTCACAATGATCTTACAACAGATTATTTAAAAATATTTTAGCTCATTTAACACTATTTAATTTGTCACCCACATTGGAATTAGTGTAGGACCCACCAAATTTGGAGGTGCTGTAAAGAAGTGGTGGTCTTAACACGATATGGCCACATGGCATTAGTGAATCCCCACATTTATTTGCTGAGATAGGTCATTCTAGGTAGCGTTATAAAATGTAAAACTGTATTTTCATGTCTGCTCTTCCTTAATCTGTATATTGTATCAATTTTGGTCTCTACGGCAGCACCATTTCTGAGAAATGCATGATCCGGGTGTGCCCCCCATTCTTGCAAAACATTTTTTTTTTGCCATGCATAAGTCTAATTATTTTTCTTTACTTGCAAATTATGTGTAAAAATTACTATAAGCAAAAGTATTAAAAAAATATATATTTTTTTTATTTTTATAATTTTTCTCCATTTGTATGTAGGAATGGGTTAGTTGTAACTAACAGAAAAAATTATAATCTTTTATTCTATGCCAGTGGATATGTAAAAGAAAGAAAGAAAAAGAATGCATTAAAGGGGAATTGTCGGGGCGGGGCCGGACCGCCAGACTGAACGGACGCAAAATGGAGTAGCTCCTGCAAAGGCCTCCGGTTTTAGCCTCAAAACAACAGCTTTAAGCTTACCTGACACCTGGCTGCTGAACCCCGAAGTGAGAGGCCACCCTGGTCCTGAGGAGAGGCTTGCTGAGATGTTTTAGTCCCTTGGAGGGGCGACCCAAGTCTCATGATGCGGACCGCTCGGGCGGTGAGCGGGGTGGACGGCCGCTGCCCAGCTATCCTGCCCACCAGCGGTAAAGCAGACACCCGGGGCTAGGCGCATCCGGCCCCGTTTCCCCCCCCTCTGGGCCGGCGGGGGTGATCCCGGTCCCCACCCTGTGACCCATCGGACCACCATAACGCTGGCGCTCGGAGAGGTGTCAGAGAAGGCCCAGCGCACAAGCCGCTTCTAAAATGGCTGAGACCTCGTGGCAGGCGACCCTGACGACAGCGGGGAGCACTCGCCTCTCCGGTGGGCCCATGAACAGCCTAATGACCCAGACAGAGCAGGAACCGGCAGCAAAGGAAAACGAGCCCAAGAGCAGACCTAGGGAAGAACTAGCATGATATGACAACTTACCTACCAAACCACGCTGCACACAGTGAGGGAGCAGAAACACACAGCCTGACCACTAACGGTAACCATAATTCCTGGAACCTTACTCAGCCTGAGACAAGCGTCGGACCGTTTCACACATAAAGGGACTGTGAACAATGCAGTGACTGCCGAGCTTCATGCACCAACAGTCATGCTGCACAAAGGCTGGTCTCCTGACAGGCAAACGCCGACCCTCGCCTGGCTGACATGGGACTCGTCTGGGGGGGATGCTTCACAGGCTAAACATAAATGCTAGGGCTGTTTCTTAGAGCTACACATGTTTTCTCGCCTGGATGAGACAGGACTCACATGGGGTGGTAATTTTTAGCGTTGAAGCACAATCTCCATAGTTGACGCTGCATTTATGTTTTATGTTTCTCTTTTTACCGAGCGTCAAAAGCTTGTTTACTTTATGATTTTCAATATGCAACTTACATATTATAATATGAGCAAACGAATACTCAAATATGTCACTCGTATGCCCAGTCTTAAATGCTCATTACACACTACTGTTGTCGCATAGCCTGTGATTTTCATGTCACATATAGAGATCCTATAAATATAAAAAAGTGCCTGTATAACAACTGCCATAACATGTAACACCAATGTACACCTAATCTACCGGATGTCGCTCTTGTGGCACACGACGGCTGTTTGTTCATTCCGTGCACAACCAAAATAAAGAATTAAAATAAAAAAAAGGGGGAATTGTCAGTTTCCAGGATTTTTAATAATAAGTTCCCCTATAATATACAAATATGTCTTTGTAAGTTGTAAAAAAACGACTTAAATGTGGAAATCCACAACTCTTTAACTTTAAAAATGGTGTTTCCTTCTTGGCTCCCTGTCAGTCATTGTCAAATGATCTTTCTTTTGCACCTGGCAATCAACATCGAGAAAAAATACAGAGAAGAGGAGAAATTAATCAAGGTTTCTATTTCTCCTCTGGGTTATGATGTAGTTTCCGAAATGTTTAATATAGGTGGTCCTCACTTTACGACCTACCTGTTTTACAATGGCTTACACTTACGACCAGCTTTCTAGCATGGGGAATGGGGATTAAAGGGATTCCCCACTTTAGAGAGCTGGTCTATGTTCCCTGCTCTGGTGCGTATGTCTACATTTGGGTAAATTTCACTGAACATAGGCAAGTGCACCAGAGGAAGAAATTAATCTAAACTATGTTCGGGGAACGTTCCCCAAACATAAATTTGTGGGATTCTCTGCTCTGCTGCGCTTGTCTATGTACCGGGGAATTTCCCCGAATATAGACCTGCACTGTGTAGCGCATCCTCATTTACTGACCAATTTGTTTTACGACTGGGTCGTAAGAACGGAACCTGGTCGGTAAGTGAGGAGTAGCTTGTATAAATTTAAGAGAAAACTGAGTATCTCATTAAAAAGGTCAACAGAAGTTATAGGTGATTTTCAATGCTTTATTTAATGACAGAAATTCTAGGGAAGTGAAAGTAAAAAAAAATATTCCTAAAGCATGAATCATAACTACATTAAATGTTTAAAGGGACACTCCAGGCTCCCAGACCACGTCTGCCCATTGGAGTGGTCTGGGTGCCATCTCCCACTACTCTTAACCCTACAAGTGTAATTATTGCAGTTTTTTATAAACTGCAATAATTACCTTGAAGGGTTAACTCCACCTCTAGTGGCTGTCTACTAGACACCGGCCGACGTAATCGCTGGGAGGAGCGGCGGCGGAGGAAGAAGCAGCGACGTGGGACATGTCGCTGCCTCTGGTAAGTGACTGAAGGGGTTTAACCCCTTCAGCAACCAGGGATTGTTTTCATGGAACTGGAGTTTCCCTTTAATGTAGTCTTTTAGTTTACATTTTTTTGTATCTACACATCATCTTTTTTGGTAAAAGCTTGCAGTTTTTTAACAGCTCTCCAATTCTGCTTTGTTAGGTCTATTTCTGTGCACTAAAGCTGCATAACAACCAGTTAAATTCAGGACAAGTATTGCAGTGCTTTGGAACACTATGTGTCTTCTATAACTAAGTATATCATTAAAATGTTCCAACAATCTGACGTGTAATCATTGAAAAGAGCATCTAATATATTGTGCTTCACATGTTCATTGTAATAATTAAATCACAATCTATTGGAGAAATGGAAACAAGTATTTATTTATACCTTTGTCTATCATATTTGTATTTTACAAGCAGAGCACTTTTCTATTTGTAGAAGGGGGTACGCCAAGATCTGGCTGGCTAAACGTCACAGTAAAGTGTACACTTAGGAAATGGGCTCAAACAGCCCAACAGCCTCAGCATTCATATTCCGCTCCCCGGTGCTCAGCCGAAAAAAAAGAAGAACATGCAAATTCTCCACATGTGAATTTCAAGAGAACAAATTCGGAGGACAGCATGGCGGACAATGCAATTAAAGGGTTGTCTTTTTTCCTAGCCAAATAACATAGAAAAACACCAATCAATGCTACAATGTTTCAGCAATAGCCATAATCATGCATACAGTTACAATGGAAAAGTGCCACATATATACACATTCATAGTGCTTAACTAATAGCATCACATGAGCATAAGGTACACACACCAATCAATCCATGGAAACATGGTATATTTACTAAACAATACATAATGATAAAAACAGCGTATAATACAAATAATTTGAATAATCTTGCAAAAATTATTGCACACTTTTAATACTGCTTTATGTATAGATAAATATTCAAATTTCAGAATTTAAAGTAGCTGTTGGTGTCCTACCTCCGACCACACCAACTATTCTCAAAGGTGCTCGGGGAAAATATAGTACCAACGCAACCTGAGAAATGTGAGAAATCAGTATAAATGGATAATGTATAAAAATGCATAATTTAGAAAAATGAGTGTAAATCAAATTCTCTATTTAGACCCTTATGCCACATAGATTTCAATGTTAAAATCTAAAATGTCTTCATTTTCTGCAGGCGCTTTTTACGGTCGCTTCCCCTCCTCGGGCGAGGGAAAGCACCCATTCGGTGATCTGGAACATGGGTGGGAGATAGAGTGGGCACAATACATGTTCTCGGAGGACGAGTTCTTTATTTTTTGTTCGAAAGGTGGATTTATCCTTGCTAAAGCTTTGCTAGTTTTTGTACTCAGACTCCACAATGTAAATAAGTCTGAATGGACATTTTAACATATACACAACAAAGCTTGATTCACAAGTGAAGAAGTTCCTAATCGGGAAATGTCTGCCTGTCCTAAAAAGATCCCCTTTAATCACTGCCCCACAGGGTGTCATGAGATGCCATTTTTGTGATAGATATCCCTACGTCAGCCTTAACCAGTCTATCACTAATACTTTTAGTACATATAGGAAAATAATGGTGGAATATTAGGGAATGATTTGCACAGAATCCCCCAATATTTGCGAATAGTATATGTTAAAGGTAGAAACAAAAGGCAATTTACCGGCTTGTCTAGATCTATTACATTTAGAACCAAATAAATTCCTTGTGTCCATAAATAGTACTTAAAGGGACACTATAGTCACCAGAACAACTACAGCTTATTGAATTTGTTCTGGTGAGTAGAATCATTACCTTCAGGCTTTTTGCTGTAAACACTGTCTTTTCAGAGAAAATGCAGTGTTTACATTACAGCCTAGTGATAACTTCACAGGCCACTCCTTAGATGGCTGTTAGAGATCCCTCCTGGGTCATGGCTGCCTAAAATGCATCCAAACATTCAGTATCTCCTCCCTCTGCATGCAGACACTGAACTTTCATCATAGAGATTCATTGATTCAATTCATCTCTATGAGGAGATGCTGATTGGCCAGGGCTGTGCTTGAATTGTGCTGACTCTGCCCCTGATCTGCCTCCTTGTCAGTCTCAGCATATGGAAAAGCATTGTGATTGGATCAGTCCACCACTTCTGATTATGTCAGCAGACAGCTTGTTTTTCTGTGGCAGACATGGCAGAGCCAGCAGCTTCAGGCTTGAATACAGTAAGATTTTTACTATATTTATGGAGACATGAGTGACCCAGGAGGGCTAGATGTTGTATTTAACACTATAGGGTCAGGAATACATGTTCGTGTTCCTGACCCTATAGTGATCCTTTAGGCCTTTTCATGCTCCAATGAATCTCTCGGATAGCCTCTAGTCAAAAATGTATTAGTCATTGCACGGAGAAGTGTCTTGAGTTTGCCCAGATCTGATATAATTATTTTTAATCTTATTAATTGACTCCTAGGTAAGGAGACAATAACATGAGGAGGATGAAAGCTGTCAAATTGGCAAAAGGTTATTACAGTCCGTAGGTTTAGTAAACAGGTCACGCAAACGTGTTGACAAAACAACGTATGTTTATAAATAATATCCTCCTCAAAGGCAATTGACAAAAGTTTTTGTATGATGGTTCAACATCTAATCCCATGGTTGCCGCCTGATCTGGAGGTAAAGATCATCTCCAAAAAGAAAATGGTTCTTACTAAGGACCAATGTTAAAAGTGAAATTAAAAGGTCAGTTTGTGTGGCTGAAAAAGTTTTACTCAAGGTTTCTATAATGATAATTATTCCTCTCACATGGGGAATGGAGGTATTAAGACTCTCTACATCCCAGGGAAATAAAATGCATGGTTCAGAAATGCTATAAGATTTCTATATCTCCCTTTAATTTCCTTTGTAAAGTCTGTAGCTCCTCAACAGTAATTAAAGTTTGCAAAGTTTTTTTCAATTGGAGTAATTTCATTTTTTATTTTAACAATTTCCTTCTGCATGAAATCACTAGTCAGTAACATAATATCAAAAGAACACTTATTGAGTGTTTGTTCAATAATCTGTGTTATCAGAAAAAAATGCCACCGTAGGTGGCTAGCTTACATCCTTCAGGACTGTGGGAGAATGGAGGCAGCCAGAGAGTTGTACTCGTCATGCTCTTCCAGTACTGTTCGCTTGTGCATCCTGTGGTGATGCTGGGAGCCAGGTTATAATGGCCCTGGCATCATTAAACAGCGAGCGAAGGAGCAGTGCTGTAAGAGCCAAAGGAAAGGATCCACTTCCTCTCTCCAAAAGGTAGGGAGGCTGGGTGGACCTAAATGAACATAATTAAAAAAAAAAATACTAGCCTGTGTGTGAGAGAATGTGCATGTGTCTGTCAGTGAGTGCGTGTCAAATAGTGTCAAATCAATCAGAGTGTGTGTCAGTCAGTGTGTCTGTCAATGTGTGTCAAATCAATGCATGTGTGTGTCTGTCAGTATATGTGTGTCTGTCAGTGTGTAAAATCAGTAAGTATGTGTGTGTCTATCTTTGACTGTGGGTTCTGTCAGTATGTGTCAAATCAGTGAGAATGTGTGTCAGTGAGTCTCTCTGTGTGCCAAATAAGTGTGTGTCATTAATAAAATATGTAAAGTAAAGGGAATTAACATTTTTATAACGTCAACATATTTCATAGGGCCATACAATTCTACAAAGCAGACTCGTTGTTGAAAAAAAATTTTTACGTTGTCTTCCTCTCAAAAGATGTTTTTTTACCACCTTTCACTGGCAACCATAATCAGGTTCAGATCACTCCAACAGCTCCCTTGCTGTCAGGAGCACCGTTATAAGTCACAGTGCTGACTGTCACTGAGAAGAGGTAGGTGATCACAAAGCTTCCTTCAGGTAGTACGGGGGCAAAGTTTCGAGCAGGGAAATCTCTTGATCTCCTGTCTGAGTCTTTTTGCTTTTTACCACTTTTTCTGTTCTACCAAAAATACTAATGGCATAGCAGTAAAAACTAGAAATACAATGCTATGAGTGCATGAACAGCCTCTCCATCCGCATGTGTCATGCTAGTAGCCTATAGTTCTTATAGTGAACATTTAAGTAATTCAAAGATGGAGTGTCTGATCACTCACCTGCTTTGCACATGTCCAAACTCATGCTGGAGGAAAAGGTCTTCATGTCTGTAACATACATAGCACAATCACCACTGTAATAATACATTATATGTTTATTTGTGTTTTTGACTAAAATGCATTAAGATGACATAACATAATTTAAATCCTGACAAATGAACTTAAATGGGCATTCTAAGCACCTTAACCACTACAGCCCTCTGTATTGGTTATGGTGCCATGGGACTCCTAACACTGTGCCATGGTAAATAGTCAAACTATTTGAAAAAAGGTCTGAGACTTGCCTGGGTCCCTCTGGTGCCCACGATCCTTATAGTGCGCTGACACTGTCAGCCAATGATGATTTCCATAAAGGGACAATACTGAAATTGGCAAAGCTGAGTGCATTAGCAAAGTCTTCAGGACTGGAAGACTATCACAAATTCACAGGTGACCGGTCCATTTGCTGGAATACAAAGTTCCACAACAAGTGTTGCTGATATATAAATATTTGCTTGGCCTAATATTATTAATTCTAATAATAGATTTTTGTCACAATGTCATTATCATAATTTTGGGTATTTAACACCTTCATCTAGAAAAATATAAACGTGAAAAAATAGAAAAGTAGAAAATTATCTGCTTGAATGTTCAAGACTTTTGTGAATGTTAATGTAGTCAAGTTGGCTTTCTTCTACTCACTGAGAGAAGGTCTGCTTCAGGTGCCAATTACATTTATGATAAGTAATACTGATTAGCCACTTTATGATATAACACTTGCCATCATAAATTGATTCATCAACATAAAGGGATTTTGGCTAGCTATGTCATGGAATTCACATATCATCATTCAAACAGTTGCCAATGCAAACCATCACTGGGCCCTACCTCTTTGTCATGGAATGGCTAACATATTTCATAGGACCATACATTTCTATCCAGAGTATATATCTTTAGAGATTAATAAAGTTCATTGTAAAGTGATAATTGTTATTTAACATTATTTAATGAATATTAGGTACTTGGAATAAAATGGCAATTTGAGTGGATGAGCATCTGTATTCCTTCACTTGCTGAGATAACATGGGGTGTTTTTTCAATAAGAGGAAGTGCTGTGGAGTCTAAGATGACCCAAGTTGTGTCTCCCTCTGTTCACATGTTGCAGAGAGTAATCAGCATTAAAGGGATACTATAGTCACCAACACAACTTTAGCTTAATGAAACAGTTTTGGTGTAAAGATCATGTCCCTGCAGTCTCACTGCGCAATTCTCAGCCATTTAGAAGTTAAATCACTTTGATTATACAGCCCTAGTCACACCTCCCTGCATGTGACTAACACAGCTTTCCTAAACACTTCCTGATTGATATGATTCAGCAACAGAGAGGACGAAAAACTCTTTAATGAGGAATTCACATGGTGCAGAGGGGGAATCTCTTTTATGGTGGAATAATTGTTAGGAATAGGGGATTTAGGATAAGTTGGAACATATGATTAGGTATGGCTCAGGATTAAGACAAAGTCAGGGGAAATTAATAGCTGCCTTCAAGACGCATAATTGCATGGCAGCGAGTTATGGAAATTACAAGCTAACATTCAGATGATTACACCCCATCCTCTTTGGGGTATGCTGATGTATCCGATTCCAGTTACTGCAAAATGTACTCCTCATTAAGAATCCATTGGGGTGTCTGCTCTAGGAATTATACAATTCAGTCTTGGACGGCCGCGCCGCCTGACCGGAGCCCTGTTTAGCGATATCCATCGGGCGGTCAAATTGCCTCGGAACTCCAATTTTGTTCTCCAATTGGGAAATGTTGATCAAGAGATATAGTTGACAACATTTCCAGATGTTTTTACTACAGTAATGAGTGCTGGTTTGCAGTACATAACAAAATAAAAGGTCTGTGTATAAAACTGAAAAACTAAAATTTAACATAAAAAAAATTTGAAAGAAATTGAAGAAAAAAATGGCTTCACAACTGGGCTTAAAATACTCAATGTGTGCTTTCCTGCCATGTCTACTAGAACCATTAACAGGCCTTTACGAGGCAATTTGAATTCATGATCCAATAACATTCCCAAAATAAAATGTAGGTCCATGAAATCAATTGTCAATATATCAAATCTGAAAACAGAAATGGCTACGGTTTTAATTTGGCCCTGCAGCTTTACTAAAATCCTAAATTTACTACATTTTGGGGGTCTGGAACAGATTAATCAAATTTACATTAGCTCTTACTGCTGTAGTCAAAATAACAAAAAAAAAAAAAAAGGAAAAGCTCTAATGTAAAATAGCCAAATGAAGTGTTGAAATACTCCAAGGTAAACATTCAAGGTTGTTAGCTATTTAAACATACATATTTTAATGGTTTTTGTAAGGGCTATTAAACTTGGAGGCCAAACATAGCGCAATTAGAAAACCTCATACTTTGAAAAATTACTGAGCTCCATTAATGATGTGTACCTACCAAAATAGATTAAAATTCTAGATATAAAAAAAATGTATAAATCTGGACAAATTGGAACTCGAACAGTCTTCTGGAACGGATTTAGCTTGAGTTCCAAAGGTTCCACTGTATATGTAAATGTCTAACCCCGTTAAGGTAAGACAGTGCCCAGGACCTCCAAGCACAATAACAACTTAATTGAGATGAGGTTCTGATGTTGACCAAAGTGTCCCTTTAAATTAAGTATATGTTCACTGCTTACCTTCTTCTACTTGTATAGTGTACATTGAGGTTTATACTTTGACATGTTCCTCCATTAAATGTATACAATGCAGTCTTTGTTTTGTTTCTCTATACACATATTTTCACATTGAATGCTTTCAAATAAATGTAATTCTATTATGTAATAAATTACATAATTATACTGTTTTCATATGTCACAACCTATTTTGACTCTTACAATTTGTATGAAAATATTAATTTTATTTCACTTGTTAATATAACCTTTTATAATTGTATTTTATAAAAAGATATAGACAATGTATGTATGTTTACTTGTACATTGCCACTGTTGCAATGCTTGCACAATGTGTATGATTACATGTTGTCAGAAGGCATTACATTGTTAGACATCACTTTACATATTGGATAATTCAGATCATCCAATCAGATGTTAGACAGCTTTGTAAAAAACAGTTTGTTACCATAGCAACATCAACAATCCATCAATTAGCTTTTTTTTGAAAGCCAAAGTATGTATAAAAAATAGTCTGTAATATAAAGCCATTTCAGACTAGCATACATTTGTTGCCAATCCTCTCTGTGAGACTCCTTGTAAAAGGGTATAAATGCCATTCAGCCTTCACTATGCCTTTCTTTCTCCTGAGGTCAATAAAATTAGTACCATTAAAAGATCACTAAAGCATTAGGAACACAAACCTGTATTCCTAAGGTTATAGTGTCCTAGGGCCTGGTTAGTTTCTCTAAAACTGCAATTTTTTCAGCTGCAGGATTAAGGAGACGGGGACACTGCGCCCAGGCCTCTGCACCCTACGTGTGGGTGCAGGGAAAGACTAGAAAATATAGACAAAAAGTGAAGGTACTGCACCCAAAGTCACCTCACATCATAATCACTGCAACAACGGTTATAGTACTTAGGGTATTCCATCAAAAAGTAAATATGGTTAACTATCACCTTGCTGCTCATATTGTTCAGGAAATTATTTAATTCATTATAACAAGACACGGCCCCATAAAACCTGACAGAAAACCAAAAATCTAAAAATAGAGTTTCATATTCAAATGTCCATGTCAATGATTTGACCATGCTATAAAAAATAAAATTAAGTCAAATCAAAAAATGTGATTATAAAATGTACAATAAATTATGTGCAATTATTGTTCCTTTGGTAATTTCTTGCTTTTTTTCCTCTGTGAACACTTAATTGTAAAGGGACACTCCAGCAACCAAATTCTGTATACCTTTATGTAGTGATAATGGTGGAAGGAGTATTTGAGTATTTGATGTGTTTTTAAATTATTTTTGAGCAGCTTTATAAAAACTAAGCCTCTCCCAGCACCCAAAGCCAAGCCCTTGTGTTGAGAAAGCCATAATCAGGAAGTATCCATCTAAAATATTTGTATGGTTAGCAGATATTGCATGCACATCCCTTGCAATCATTGGTTCTGAACATTGGTGTGTAGTAAATTCCTGCAACCTTTCTACTAAATAGTTTGAATAGTGCTATAAAGGAAATGATATAAGTACAAAACAGACTTATCTCCACAGCACCTTCATATTCAGGGGTGACATTGTTACTCCATGGTACTCGGAGCACCTAGAAATCTGCAGAGAAATAGTATTTCCAAAGCATACATGCACCATGAGAGTTAAACTAATTTGGGTGGTATATTCTGTCCATGTGATTTGAGCTTGTCCTGGGTGGCTTCAATCTATGTGAGTCCATCTAATTATTCTTATACCAACTTGGATATATTCTACACTATATTTGCTTTCCTCTATTTTTTGCAGCACTAGATTTAGCTTATTTCTAGTGGCTACAAAGGGGTAAGTCGGTTTTATCTCAGTGCTTTGGGGAACTGGTGGTGAAACTTTGGTTTCAACCCCAGGTGACCAGATCTACCATGTTTACAGGGACACATATAATTTTGTCATATTTATGAAAAATATTTCCCCTGTAGTATGTATAATGCATATTCTACAGGATTGTTCATTGCCTAATTGCTTAATTGCAGGATTCTTCATTGCCTAATTGCTTTGAAGGAACACTATAGGGTCAGGAACACAAACATGTATTCCTGGCCCTATAGTGTTAAAACCACCATCTAGCCCCCCTCCCCCCCCCCCCCCCCCGGGCCCCTTGCTTCCCTACATATAGTAATATCTTACTTGTATTCAAGTCTGCAGCTGCTGGTCTGCCCCTAAACTGCCTGCATGCATGACATAATCAGAAGTGAATCTCTGAGCCAATCACAATGCTTTCCTATAGGATTGGCTGAGACTGTCAAGGAGGCAGATCAGGGGCAGAGCCAGCACAAGCCAAACACAGCCCTGGCCAATCAGCATCTGCTCATTGATTCAATGCATCTCTATGAGGAAAGTTCAGTGTCTGCATGCAGAGGGTAGAGACACTGAATGGTAGTACTGCACAGTGTGCAGCACTGCCCCAGGAAGCACCTCTAGCAGCCATCTGAGGAGTGGCCAGTGAAGTTATCACTAGGCTGTAATGTAAACACTGCATTTTCTCTGAAAATACATTGTTTAAAGCAAAAAGCCTGAAGGTAATGATTCTACTCACCAGAACAAATTCAATAAGCTGTAGTTGTTCTGGTGACTATAGTGTCCCTTTAATCTAATACACCTTGTTCTGAATTCTTCCTACTACAGGGCTACCCTATTCATGTGCTGCCCACCAATATGTATATATGATATGTGTCCCAGAAATTCATGGTGGAGAAGTAGCTCTCCATGCTGCTGTAGACTCTGGTCATAAAGGACATGCTCTCTTATTATTTATATGTGTGTGTATGAGTGTGTATGTGTGTGTGTATTATAATAGTGTATCAGGAATTACTTTAGACAGTGTCAGTCTCAGTGCTGACCTTTCCCATACCAGCAGTTTGACTCTCAGCCCTGTGACCTGCCTGCCTGCACTGAGCGTTGTGTCCAGCAGGGGTCCCCATTCTCTCTGTCCCTGTACCTCCGCAGCCCTGAGGTTCACACATCAGAACTGACATCACTTTCCCACAGCTCGCAGACTTGAATGAATCCCCGGCTAAGGCCCGCCCTCTCCCTCCTGACTACTGGCTGCCTTTGTTATTGTCTGCATCGAGCTGCTGTCCTGATTGGTTGCCTCGGCTGTCAGTCTTAACGCTGCCCCTGCCCCCTTTCCAAGCAGGTCAATGAATTGACAGAGCGGAGAGCTGGGGCAGCTGTGAGAGCGGACAGTGAGGGCATCACATACTGAGCGCTGCCAGCATCAACCATCACCGGCCAGCAATACACAGCCGGGACACCCCCTCACAGCCAGGACACAGGCACCCCCTGACAGCCAGGACATAGGCACCCCCTGACAGCCAGGATACAGGCACCCCTTGACAGCCAGGATACAGGGACACCTCCAACCAGGACACAGGGACACCTCCAGCCAGGCATCTTCACTAGGGTGAGCTTATCATTTATATAGAATATATAGCAATGTGTTATAACCCGCATACAGCATCTATAGGGGTCTGTCCACTTGTGTGTTATATGTTTAGTGTGTGTTATAGTGTGTAGTTATTGTGTGGCAGATACAGTACAGTTATTGTGAGTGTGTGTGTGTGTGTGTGTGTGTGTGTGTGTGTGTGTGTGATACTGTGTAGTTATTGTGTGTGTGATTGTATGTATGTATGTATGTATGTGTGTGTTACTGTGTAATTAGTGTGTGTGTGTTACTGTGTAATTAGAGTGTGTGAGTGTGTGTGTGTGTGTGTGTGTTACTGTACAGTTATTGTGTATAGAGGGAAACTGTGTAGTTAGAGTGTGTGTAATTCTGTGTAGTTATTGTATGTATGTGTAATATAGTGCAGTTATTTTGGAGGGAAACTGTGTGTGTGTTTGTTTGTTTGTGTTACTGTGTAGTTATGGTGTATGTGAGGGGATGCTGTGTAATTAGTGTGTGGGGTGTACTTTGTAGTTATTTTGTAGTTAGTATGTGTGGTTTTATATATACACATAATGGTGTTTAAAGGTGTGTGTGTGTGTGTGTGTGTGTATGTGTGTGTGATACTGTGTAGTTATTGTGTGTGGAGCTGTGATGGCTAATCTTGAACTTCTCCCCCTGTGTGGGAGCTGCATGAGGCTGATGTATGTGAAAGTCTGGGTTTCCACTTCTCTTGTCTGAGGCTGTTCTTCCCCTTAAACTTTACGATGTCTGAGCTCCTGCTAATGCAGATTCCTTGCTGCTGTTTTTACAACCCAAGCAGCCCATCTGTTAAAGCACAGCATCCAGTGGGAAAGCAGTCTCAGAGCCTTGACTTTGAACGCCTTCTGTGTGATATTGTCATGTGCAAACCCGCTGATCAGGGTGTCCGGGGATAATAATACTGTTAATATGAAGTGTATTGTAACAATGCAAAATCCCTGGTTACAGAGCATTGCTCCACACATTGCCCCACAGAGCTCATTGCAAGCTGTATCTCTCTGTACAGTGCTTTTACAGTTATGTTCTGATCAAAATGTGTAACAAAAAGGAAATTGTGTAAAGGTGGGTAAAAAAAGGAAACACATACATACACACACATACACACACATACACACACATATATACACACACACACACATATATCAGAAATGGGTAGAAGTTCTAAACCTGAAGCAATCACCATGGAAACCAATGGATTGTTCCCACCAGTTGCTCCACATTTAACACTTTGTTTCTCCCAGAATTGCTCTCTGTATATTACCCCCATTGTCTATAGACCATATAACAAGCCTAATTTACTGGCTTTAAAATCCAACTGCAAGTTCTTGACTGAGCCATCTGCAGTGTTGTGCCTTCTGTCTGGCAAACTGAACAAATGGCAGACAACAGCAGCTAGCCATTCACTGGAAGGTAAAATCCTTGGAGATACACTTGAACTTAATTCCTGTTTGCTGTAAGTTCCGCATCAATGAAGGGCAGTTCCAACTGCTGCCTAATAGTTGTTTGTGTTTTTAAGCACTCCACTTTAAACCACGGTTAGTTATTTAGTCTGCTACAACTTTAATCATCCATTAACAGCTGAGACAATGGAAAATATTCTAGCCAGAAACTTCAGAGCTCATTTTCACCAAACCTTGGCTCAAATGATCAATCTTGCATTTCTGTATTAACTCCCAAATAACCTTAAAATCTGAGAAAGCATTATGGGAGTTGTAGTTTTAGAATACCTGGGGCGCTCATTTTTATGGCCACCTCTGTACTACTTGTTTGTGCAGCACCTCTCCCATGATGCTTTGTTTTTGCTATAATCATATTAAAGTTAATCACCATTTTTTTTTATAAATGAAGATAGCTGTATATTTTATAAATTGTACATCTTTCATAATTTTCATTGGATTCAATGACAGCAAACATAGATTAATGAAACACTTCAGCAGTTATTAATATTTCAGATATGCTGTGTAATTAATTCTATGTAGTCCTTGGAATATTAATAATCCCTTAGTATATTATTCTTTGCATGTTTCCATGTTTGACTTTTTTTTTTATATAAAATATTTTAAGTTGCCGTCACATACAATTCAAGACAAAAGGTACATAGCATAACTTACAAGGCCATACCATTCGGCTGTCCAACAAAATGTGAGGCATATTAGTCCATCGATAGCCGCGGCATCACCTCAACGTCCCTGATAAACTATGGTAACAGTTGCATATCTGACAACAAGGTTTTTATAAATATATAGAAAGAACGTATAACAGTTGTTGTAACTAGTTAACCAGCCCTGTCCTACCCTCTTGCTCTTGTCAAGTGTGTGTGTGTGTGTGTGTGTGTATATATATATATATATATATATATATATATATTATATATATATTACTAATAGGTAGAGACATTCCCCGCCGTGGGTCGTAGCAGGTGGAACTACAGGTACTGGCCCAACCAAGAAACAAAAGAGCAAACATAGAATGAAAAGGAGAAGGGGAAAGAAATGATTGGGGAATGAAGGAATACCAGTGATGTTCCCTATGTGAGATCTATCTGCCATAGTTAGGGTGACCGTTCAGGGTACCTGGGAGTACATATTGCCCCAAGAGAGATTCCCTTCCTCCATTTATCTGCTCACCGGGGGCGGGGTTTGGGATTCTATTTACTGGCTCAGGGGACAAACTACCTCTCCCAGACCCCATGCCCAGCCTTTCTTCTGAGCTCCCAGATCCGATGGCGCCCCCTGTCTGTAGGTCCCCAAGATATGAAGTACCTGTATGGTGCATCTCAAGAGATCGCAGGGCCCCTCACATGACTCCTGATAGGCTCTTCCTCATATAACAATGTCTAATTAAATTTTGTCTACTCATACATGGTTCCCATACTTTATAGAATGAGGGGGGGGGGGTGTTGTGTACAGTTGCTGTCAGTTAGTCCATTAGGTTATTTTCTTCCACCTTTGCTCTAACCTCTCCTATCTGTGGCGGGGAAGGCTGCAACCAATGTGCTGAAGAACGCGTCTTGCTGCCAGAGTTATTCTGTTGCACAATTTTTGTTCTCTGTGGGTCATGTCACCCCGGGGTTTGGATAGCAGGAAAACACAGGGGTCCAGCTCAAACAGTCTTTGAAAGACCTCCCTAAGTAATGCTCGGATATCCCCCCAGAACTGTGACAGGGTGGGGCAGAACCACCACATGTGAGGGTACGTTCCCCTAATCCCACACCCTCTCCAACAATCATCGGTGGATCATATGTTCATCCTATATAACTGCACTGGGGTGGATTTTGTACATTTGTTCCTGGGAGACTACACATACCGAGACCTTCGCTGCTGCCTCCCACACATCCTGCCACTCATCGCCCTCAATCTCCTCCCCACGGTCTCTCTCCCACTGTTCCACATATCGCAGGGGACCCCAAACCTTGGAGGTCGAGCATAAATATCTGTGATATGTCCCTTCCTATATCTTTCCTGAGAACAGAGTCTCAAATAGAGTGAGTGAAGCGCCCCTTGACCTCACAACCTCCTCCCCATGGGCAAAGTGTCTGATTTGCAGGTATCGGAAGTAGTCATGGTTAGTTAGTCGGGCCTGCTGTTTCAACATGTCTAAAGTCACTAACTTATCACCGTCCCACAGGTTTAAACATCTCTGCAGACCTGCGTCTTCCAAGTTTCCAAAACCTTGGGGGGACATCCCCGGAGGGAAGTCTCTATTCCGCAATACCGGGTCAGGGGGGAGGGATTGGAGCTAAGTCCATATTTATATCTGATCTTGTCCCATATGGACAAGGAAGCGACAATGCCATGGCACTCGGTTCATAACAGTGCCCGTTGGGATTTTACCAGCCACATATAAAACATTGGTAAATCTGAGCCCATTCAAGATCTACCCAGTGTCTCTCCCCAGGGGCAACATGCCACATTACCATCTGTACTAATTGGGCTGCATAATAGTACATGAGGAGATTTGGCAATCCCAACCCTCCTCTTGTTTTTGGCCTATAGAGCATATTCCTAGCCAGTCTGTTGTTTTTTATCCCAGATGAAGGAGTCAATGTGTTTCTGAACAGTATCTAAATCAGTCTTAAGCAACAAGATTGGAAGTGCCTGAAATAGAAATAGGAGTTGTGGGAGGATATTAATTTTGATGCTATCCGTCCTATCCATGAGATCGGTTTGGATCCCAAGCTTCCAGGTCCCTCTTTATATTGTGAAACAGGGACTGATAGTTGACCTTATAGAGGGCCATGTTTGACTTTTCAATGGTGGAAATAAAATGGGACTAGTGTGAACTATCTCTCATATAAAAGCATTGTTTTTCGTGATGAAGAAATTGTTTAAACTTCGAAATAAATGATGAGGAATTGGTGTAAATTGTGTCACTTAACTCTTCCTTGATAAATTATTCATAAAGGGTAAAATGTACAAACAAAATGCCATCGTCTATCTTATTGCCTACTCTCTGTCACATGGGTAATTGGTTGGAAAATATTCGCTAATACTGTGTGATAATCCATACCCCATGCAGACAGAGCATAGTGAATGCTTGCTTTTAAACTGCTTCTATGCACAAACTAGCTGTATCTGTGCTGCCAGTTCTAAGAACATGACAGGGCGGGCAGTCAGTCATGTGTACCAGGGGTTCTGATATGAAATGTAGCCAGGCAAGTTTTCCATGTTTAAAATAATGATGTGACAGATACATACAAATCCCCAAATTAATTTAGAACATGAATTGCCACAAACTGTGATCTTGCTAAAATTACCTTATTATTAAATTCCGTTTGGCATAACATCATGTATACTGCATAGTTTTTATTTGTTTTATGTATTTGGAATTCTTTGGAGGAAAGAAACATTCCTCTGGTTTGTAAAAAAAACCAAACATGTCAGTTATATTCAACACTTAAATAATATTCCAAGTAAATAATACTCCAAGCTCCAAAACTACTGCATCACAATTTAGTGTTAATGGTTCTAGTAGTGCATTGGTACCCAAATTGTTAGTAGTCAAACTGATTGCTAATACCTCCCAACATTTTAAATAGAGAAAGAGGGACACTTTAATTTTAGGGGTGTGAGTGGGGTATGGCCGCAGGTAATGTTCTTTTGAGAAATTTTAGGTGACAATAATTTATGCAACCAAAATGTAATTTAGAACAATGTATCTTATCTACACAGTTGGATTTTTAAACATATTTATTGTAGTTTAAATGCACATTACTGTGAGTATTATTGCTGTGGCGCTCTGTTGTAGATGATTAAACACAGATAATATGAGGCTCCTAGAAAAGAGGGACATTTGAATAGACAAGTGGGACAGAAGGATTTGTACCCAAAATATGAACTGTCACTCCTAAATAGGAACAGCTGAGAGGTCATAGTTTGACTTCCTACCTGGGGTTCGTCAGATCATAACCCCTTGCCTCCTTACAGCCTAAAGCTGAGAGCTACTGTTAGCTTTCCCGAGCTAAGCCTGCTGTCAGCTCCAGGGCCGGACTGGGAACAGAAAGCAGCCCTGGAAAAAAATAATTCCAGCCCTCTAATTCACTGTGTCACATAGTATGCTTGTATTGTTTATATGTATGTGCTTTGGAAGAATTTTGTCTTATGTGCAGCCCCTCGCTTCAGATGATCCATGGGTGTTACAGTGCTGTAACACCCACCCTCCAGGCCGCCCCCTGTCTGTTGTGATTGGCTCTGCTTGGGGACAATTCTTTAAGCAGGGAAATACTCCATGACGATATCAGCATATTGGCATCAGTGTGTCAATTGTATAATTTCAGCATATATATATTAACCCCTTAAGGACTGGACTTTTTTTGCGATGTTGTAAATTTGCGACCAGGCATCTTTTTGACACTTTTGTGGTGTTTGTGTTTAGCTGTAATTTTCCGCTCTCTCATTTACTATTCCCATACAAATTATATATTGTTTTTTTCAGGACAAAAGGGGCTTTCTTTACATACCATTATTTATATAATCTCATCTAATTTAATTTTAAAAAAATGAAAAAATATGATGAAAAATTGAAAAAAATACACGTTTTTTGAATTTTATGTGAAAAATCTTTTACTCATCTACAAAAGCGAATGAAAAAAACTGCTAAATAGATTCAAAATGTTGTCCTGAGTTCAAAAATACCCAGTGTTTACATGCTTTTTGCTTTTTTTTTGCATGTTATAGGGCTATAAGTACAAGTAGGATATTGCGGTTTCAAAACATACATTTTTAAAATGTATCAATAGTGACATTGTAACACTGTTATCTGTCATAAATTGCTAAATAACACCCCACATGTACATATTTTTTTTAAAGTAGACAACCCAGGGTATTCAATATGGGGTATGTCCAGACTTTTTTAGTAGCCACTTAGTCGCAAACACTGGCCAAAGTTAGCGTTCATATTTGTTTGTGTGTGAAAAAAGTAAAAAACTAAATTGAACGCTAATTTTGGCCAGTGTTTGTGACTAAGTGGTTACTAAAAACGACTGGACTTACCCCATTTGCAATACCTTGGGTTGTCTTCTTTTGCAAATGGTATGCCATCATGGGGGTAATTCTCATTCCTGGGCTACCATATGCTCTCAAAGGCAACGTAACCAACCTGGCCATTTTCAATGTAAAAATATTTGACCTATATATTTGTCCCTGTAACTTTCAAAAACGCTATAAAACCTGTACATGGGGGGTCCTGTTCTACTCAGGAGACTTTGCTGAACACAAATATTAGTG